>NC_090923.1:1165261245-1165564276 GCF_040938575.1 Ambystoma mexicanum
TCGACTACGAAAAACAAAATGCAATACTCCGCAGTGACCACTGGATGTCGGACCTATGCACAGCATGTGATTCTAAGCAGATTAACAAGCATCAGAACATTTGTTATGTTACCCTTTCTACAATTAACGGCTGGTGGCAGTGGTTTACTTTTTACTACCATTGTGTATTATTACCGCAGGCTGCAATTGTCAAAATTGCCCCAGTCTTTTTTCGCCATTTCTTGTCGGAAAGGTCCTTCTTGAGATTGACTCTGCATGCCAAACCAGCTTTGGTCCCTTTGTTTTTTCTTTGGCGGGATTCACAAGTGAAGCCCGTCTCTGGCTCCAGTATGTCTGGCAGAGGCAAGAAGTGAGGTAGGTGCCCAAAACTCCTTTGCGTAATCCCCTTGGTTATAGGAATGCAGCCTAAGGTGATTGGCCGGCTGGCTGTCCTTGGAGGACAGCCACCCTACTGTGTAATTGACAGCTAGGCTGGAATGAATGGTAGAAACCTGAACAAAAGGCGAGGCTTTTTGGCTTGGAAGGCAGAGTCGACCACTGGACAAAGGAATCCAAAGAAGAACTTGGAGATTGCTGCTGCAACTCCTTGACCGTTGGTTTGCCCGGTGAAGCCCTGCTGCTGTGCTGAAGCTACGAATTCGCCTCGACTAGAGAAGCCCTGCAAGGACGACTTCTCCCCTTGGGTTGGTGGGACAAATCAACCCCAAAGTGAAATCGTCAGGTCATCCTCTCGGAGCTGGCTACAATTCCATTGCTACTGGAACCAAATTGCCACCAGGGAGAGCAACACCAGATCGAGTGGATCACTTTTAAGTTGGACCCGAGCGCCAGGAAGATCCTCCGGACTTCGCTGAAGCTGGGCTGACCAAGCCTGAGCCTCCTCAACAGAGTGCTGGACCCCAGATGTGAGGAAAGTCAGACGCGAGGAGCTGAAACCGCGAAGTGATACAGAATTGAAGTTTGACCATTGCTGCCGCCGACCTTGCCATTGTTTTGCAGGAGTCCTCCCTCTTGTCCCCACGACTGAGGTCCAGGAACAACAGGATCTGCAGAGCCACACAGGAACAGAAGCCAACTGGAACCATTTCTTCTAACCAAAGGTACTGTAAACCTAAGAGGACTTACCTCTTGTTGTGAAGCCTTACTTGTTCTCAGTTGAGATTTGTCTTTGTTGCCCTTGCAGAGTTGCTTGCAGTGTTGCCCCTCACAAGCCTTCCAGCTTGTGGCCCTTCAAGTGAATCTAATTTCTACAAACGTTTCTAAAATCATTGTGCAAGAATTTTACTAACCTGTAAAGAACATCTTCCTTCAGTTAGCCTAGACTTTGTTCAACTAACATTAACTGTCCTTGCTCCCTGAGAGACGCTTCTACCTCTGACCTCGTGCTTTTGCATTTCCCCCAGGAAAGGGTTAATTTACTGTGCATTGGAAGGTTTAAAAAGCACTTACCAGTGTATGACTTATTTGTTAACCTTTGTTTTATTCCTCTAATTCTTTGCACCCAAACTCAGTATTGCTCCAAATGTACCAGTGATAAATCAATGTCCAGTGTCCTAGATATTTAAGTCACCTGAGGGTGTAGTAAGTGTCTGTGTGCCATCCCAATGGGTATCTGATTTAGAGAAACAGTGTGTATTATAATTGTTACATGTTTTACTCCCTTCTGAAGAATGCTTATATAACTGACTTTAATAATTGTTCAATCAAGAAACCTTGAGTTTAAGTGTTTATTTGAATAACTGTCACTGTGAAACTCTGTTACAATCTCACAGCTCACATTGACCCCTCTTGAGATAAGCCTGGCAACTCAGCCACACTACCAACCTGTATAGTACAGACTTCTACCAAAGGTTGGGTTCCTATCGCCAGGAGCACAAGGTTGCTGTACTCTCCCAAAGGGTACTGCACACAATCTTGCCTAACAGAGGCAGAGGGGTTGTGTGTTTGGCCTTTGAAAGAGAATGGGTGCCCTGGTTGCCAGGGTGTGATTTCTCCCATTGCACTGCCGACGGCATGCTTAGCAGGGCTGGGGGACGGACACGCAGGATTTGGCAAACTCCACAGTAACATCTTAGGACTCCAAAACTCGTCCCAGGTGAAGTGCCAGATGGAGTGACTCTTGGTCTGCATTGTGTAGGGCACCAACCACTTGGTGCGCCTGTCCTGGAGCGGTTTGGGCCTAAAGAGTTAACAGGCCTTGCAGCGCCATTTGTCGTGGTCACAAGGTACACAACAGTCACATTCCTTGAGAGTGTCTTTCCACAGAAACTTGCCGTTGCATCAAGGGCAAAACGTATAAAGAGTTTTTTCCATAATAGTGTGGAAAAGCAGCCAGACGAGAAAAGGCAAGGGCGTGCGGGGGGATTCTCCCAAGAGAAGTGGCTAGAGAAAACAGGTAGCCACTCTTCCTCCTCTAAGCCTGAAGGCCAAGGCAGGCTGATGCTTCCAGCGATTTGATGGTTATTAAGGTTTGCAGAACGGCAAAACAGGAAAAGCTATCCAAGAAGATCGAACAGTCTAAGTCAGCCGACAGATGCGCCAAAGACGAAGGAAACAGCAATAATTTCTCAAAACAGTAGGCTCTGCATAAACAGAGCGAGAACAAAAAGGTGGAAAGAGAAACAATCTGGGGAACCTCGGCACGTGAAGGATCTTTGGTACACTACTCGTCATGTGTTACAGGCATGCCCATGTCAACGCCACTTATTGATCTTCGAAAAAAAGATTCAATACTCCGCGATTACCACTAGATGTCTGACTATATGCACATTTTGTGATTCTAAGAAGATTCACAAGCATCAAAATTCTTAGTCTCCATAAGAATGAATGACACCGTTTGGAATAACAAAACTCAGGTTGTCCTTACCTTCTGAGTCACCACCAAGAAGCGCAGTGCACTGAACTGGGTAGATCCCTGGCCTCCTGGCAGTTTGGCTGGTAGGGAATGTGGAGACTCTAGGACTGTGGTTGGGTTCACCATTTTCTCCACCAGCATTAACCAGGCATCCAGAAACTCTCCAGTACCATCTGGTAGGTCAGTGTGCTCTAGACCTTCGGAGACTGGTACTTTGCCTCCCATGGACAAAGCCCAGTTAAATGTCCTAGAGTATAGAAAAAATGCAAACTTTGAGGCAGAGTCCATAATTATTTTCCCCCCCAACAGAGTCACACTTCTTTCCATAAACAACTCTAATATTGCAATCACATGACTCATGTTGAAAATACAAACCTGGTAGAAGATGTGACAAACGGCACTCAATAGAGCAAGTTATTCACTGTTTGTACTTCTGCAAACCATAGGTGTAGGGCTCAGAAAGAGCAATACCCACCTAGTTTGCAGAGCTTCTCCAGCAATGCCCAATTCAACCAAGGGGTAAATTTGGCAGAGCAGACTCAACATGGAAAACCACTTTGTAGCTTTCACCAGGACAAAGCATATCCCAAAAACTTTCTACGGGTAAGGCAGACAAGGTTTGTTAAAATATATATAAACAATGTTAACTAAAATGCACCTTACAAGGTTGCAAGCCTCAAATGTTTATATTTATTCAACATCCATATAATTGCCCTCTTCAGACTAAGGCATACATTGTAACATAGGTCCAAATTAGCAGGTAAATTCATCAAAGCACATAAACAGAGTTAACGGTTAGCATGGCAATACATCATAGCATAGGATAAGCATAGATATAGGAGAGATCCATTATGCTGATGACCTGTAAGAAGTTAAACAATGCCACTAGGAAAGCAAATTACTTATCTTTGGTAATGTTCTTGCTGATGGAAAGCTCCCCTATATTTTTGCTCACCGCTCCACGCCCCTTTTTGTTAGGCTCTCAAACCTTTTTGTGGTCAGAGGGATATGTATTAAACTCGCCCTGCCACTGCAATCCTTTTTTAGTGCGAACTATTAGGTGGTGTTTTAGCACAACCTATAAGACAAGCATTACTTACCGTAATAGCATTTCGGATGATTGTATCTGCTTAGATTCACATGCTGTGCATATAGTCCGACATCCAGTGGTAACCGCAGAGTATTGCATCTTGACTTTCGGGGACCAAAAGGGGACGTCGGCATAGGCTTGTCTGTAACACTATCCTGTGCATGTAGTCCTATCGTGACGTGTCGTGTAGTGTACCCAAAATCCCTCACGCGCCGAGGTCCGTCCGATTGTATTTTTTCTGCCATGATGGAGCCCAAGGCAATAGTGAGTGAATACATAAAGAGAGAAAGTAGTAAGACATCTATGTCCCTTCCACCCCGAGCGGGGAGGTAGGGAGGGCACATGTGAATCTTAGCAGATACAATCATCAGAAATGCTATTACACTAAGTAATGCATGTCTTCTGATGCTTGTTAATCTGCTTAGAATCGCATGCTGTGCATAGACCAGCGAGCAGTACCCAGAGTTGGAGGCGGGTTGTGAGAAGGAACAGTAGAGAAAAGATGTCTTAGTACTGCTTGTCCCACCTGAGAATCATACCTAGAATGAGTGTCTAGACAAGTGTTTTGTAAAGGTGTGTACAGAACTCCAGGTTGCCCCTTTGCAAATGGACTCGAGGGGGAACATTTGATATGAATCCTATGGAAGCCCCAGCGCCTCGAGTAGAATGTGCTCTAGGTTTGAAGGGCAGTTCTCTCTTAGTAAGAGAGAAACAGTGTGATGCATTTGACAATCAACCTTGAGATAGATGATTTAGAGACAGGATCCCCTTCTCTTCCAGCTGCCATTGACACAGAAAATTGGTTTGTTTTCCCTAGTGGTTTAGTGCTTTCCAGGTGGAACATGACTGCCCTGCGCACATCTAGTGTGTGGAGGCTTCTTTCGGCCATGCTAGTGGGATTCTGGAAAAAAAGGTAGGTAGTTCAATGGACTGGTTCACATGGAACTTCGATATGAATTTAGGCGCAAATCTGGGGTGTGTGCGCAGAACTACCGTATCCCTGTGGACTGTAACAAAGGGGTCTAGGACAGAAAGTGCCTGTAGTTCGCTAACCCTTCTGATAGAAGTGATAGCCACTAGAAAGGCTGTTTTATTAGTCAGGTCCTTTAGACTTGCTTTATGCATAGACTCAAAGGGAGCTCCCATGAGCCTGGTTAAAACCACATTTAGGTCCCACCGAGGAGCTGGGTGGGAAATGGGAGGATTCATCCTCTTAAACCTTCCATAAATGCCTTATTCACCGGTATCTTCCACCACAACACTTTGATGTGGTGTAGGCTGACAGTGAAGCCAGATGCACCTTTAGGGAATTGAAGACTAATCCAGTGTCCAACAGATGGGTTAGGTATAGCAAATGTGTGTGGGTGAGCAATTGATGGGATTGACACCTTTGGAATTACACCAGATGGCAAAACCATTTGCTGGCATAGCAATAACGTGCGTTAGGTTGTCTAGCTTCCCCGAGTATGTCCATGCACCTTTGAGGTAGCTGTAGGTGTACAAACTGTATGAACTCAGGAGCCAGGCTGCTAAATTCAGAGTTTGTGGACATGGGTGTAGGGTCTCCCCCCCTGTCCTGAGACAACATGTTGTATGGGAAGGGTAGTTTTACTGGTGGGGAGAGGGACATTTCCATCAGATGAGCAAACCAGGGATGGCGGGCCCACATGGGGGCCACCAGTATCATGGTAACAGGTTCCTGGTGCATCTTGTGCACCATCTTGTTGAGAAGGGAGTCGGGGTGGGGGTAGGGAGCGTAGACACATTTCCCTGACCATGTTATCCAGAGACTGTTCCCCTTGGAGCGGTTCTGAGGGTACCTGGAGGTGTAGTCTTGGCATTGGGTGTTCTCCTGAGTTGTGAACAAGTCCATCTCTGGGAAGCCCCATTCTGCGAAGACGGTGGACACAATGTCTTAGTGCAGACGCCATTCGTATTCGTCGGGCAGAGGAAAATCTCTGCTGGGCACGTCTGCCAGAAGATGGAGTTCCCCTGGAACATGTTGGGACAACAGAAACATCTTGTGTTCGAGAGCCCATATGCAAATGTTTTGGAACAGCTTGGATAGCCCTGGAGAGTGAGTGCCCCCCTGTTTGTTCAGGCGATACATGGCTGCAGTGCTGTCTGTTAGAATCAGCACTGTCCTCTTGTAGTTGGCATCTGAAAGGCCTTGAACACCGCTAATAGCTCTAGTAAATTTATATGGTTGAACACTACTTGAGGGCAACACACTCCATGGGCTGTCTGCTGAAGCAAGTGAGGGGGCCCCCCCCCCACCCTGTGAGAGATGAGTGTCGTGAAATTGGCTTCCACTGCAGGGGTGGTGAAGGTCTTCCGCTTCAAGATGTTTTCTCTGACCACCACTGCAGAGAGCGAGAACGAGGGCTGGCGAGACAACTACCAGATCCTCCCATTGTCCGCTGGCCTGACACCACTGGCTGTTGAGCCACTCTTGCATGGGATGCATGCACAGCCGCGCGTGAGGAACCAAGTATATGCACAACACCATCACTCCTAGCAGACACATGGCTTTGCGCACCGTAACCTCCCGAGTGGCTACATATTGAGGGATCTGAAAAAGCATGTTCTGAACCCTCTCATTGGAGGGGAAGACAAGGCCATCTTTCATCCGGATTAGAGCTCCCAGAAATTGTTTTATTTGGCTAGGGACTAGACTGGATTTTTTCTCGTTGATAGAGAACCCCAGACTGTACAGGTGGTCTACGGTCTTTTGTGTGAAAAAAAAAAACATGTGTCGTACACGTCCCCTGTTATGAGCCAGTCGTTGAGGTAAGGGTAAACCGGGACGGATAATCTGCGCAGATGTCCTGCAGCTACTGCCAGGACCTTCGTAAACACCCTTGGTGCAAATTAGGAGGTAAGCAATGGACCTTCTCATTCAGATAATTTTCTCGTGTGATGAGATTTTTATTACCATAATCTAACAAAAGCAGGTTGTGTCAGGTTACAGAATTACCATGTCACTGGACATTATAAGACCAGGAAAATGCATTTAAAGATTATGCGAGTTTCCACGTACAACTAGTACCTAGTCCCCAACCTACCAGGTACCTTTCAGCAATTATATTATGAATTGCAATAAGGATATGGTTTTGCTCACCAAGTGTCATCTAATTTTATATATCTGATTATTAATGATGTGGATTTCTTACTTTTCACCATTTATAATCTGTCGTCTTCTCTCACCTCCCTTCTCCCTGTTTTTCCTTTTGCGAATACTTTTGGAACTGTACAAATGTTATACCAGTTACAATAGTATTTTACCTTTGTTGGATTTAATTTACTAATGATAATATTGGACAATTGCTACGTGATTTTTCAGTTCTTATTTAGTCACTTATAGACTTAAACGCCCTGAGGACGGCCCAGTTAGGGTTGAAACACGTGTCGGCGGGTTTCTGTTGAAACCTTGTGTCTCCAAATTATCTGCATAACTATAATTCATGTAACTTTTGTACTTTATGTTCTCAATCATTTGTGAAACTATTCCTTGTGAAGCTTATGCTTACACCCTATGACACGTTGTATAATAATATTTGCAACAACTAGTGGCTACGTTACAGTTCATTCTTACTTCTCAACATCTTTTGTTGCTTTAAGTGACCAACTCTTTGACATAGGTTGGAAGTGCAGACAGTGAAGACACCCCAGTCTGTTTTCACCCTTGGCAACGCCGAAGGAGAGTACCTCGAATTGGTAATGCCTGTCCTCTATCATGAACCATAGATATTTTCTGTGCGCTGGCAACATTGAAATATGAAAGTATGCATCTTTCATGTCCAATGTTGCCATGTAGCCCCCTGTTTCAACAGTGGGACCACCTCCTGTAGCGTTACCATGCAAAACTTTTGAGGTTTTATGAACTTGTTCGCTGGGCGCAGGTCTATAACAGGGTGCATGGTGAGGTCCTTTTTTGGGTACAAGTAAGTACACTGAATAAATACACTTGTTTACCTGAAGAATAGCTACGGCTTCTATGGCAACCTTTCCCAGCAGCGCTTCCACCTCTTAATTAAGGATCTCCAGATGGTCCGGTGAAAGGCGCCGTGAGCGCGGGGGTCTGAAGTGTGGAGGTCGGGCGAATTACACGCAGTACTCGTGGGCGACCCTCTTTATGACCAGCTAGTCTCAAGTTATCCCCTACCATGCCCCGAGGAAAGATGTTAAGCGTCCCCCCCCCGACCGGGGTGACATGGGAGGAGACCTGGATCTGATGGTCATTTCTGACCGGAGGCTGTGGCTCCTCTAGGATTGGGGCCTCATCCTCGGGCTTTGCTGCGTCGCTGACCCCTTGGAGGGTAGTATGCGGGGCTTCCTGATGTTTGTCTGGCATTGAAATTTCCCGTGCCATTGTTGTTCTGACTTGCACGGGCCCACCCTCGAAAGAACCGCCGAGAATTATTTCCTCCCTGGTGGCACAGGGGGTGGGGGAGGTCTGAGTGATTTGTTGCAGAGACTTAAGAGTCTCATGTGCCTTTTTGGCTGTTTTTAGGGCCTCATCGACCACCTTTCCAAAGACGTTAGCTTCTTCAATTGGTTTATTGATGAGCGCGGCCTGTGTTTCAGGTTTAAACCCCGATGTACGCAGCCAAGCGTGCCTATTGAGTAAGGTTCCTTGGGCCAGAGGCCTGCCTGTGTTTCAGCCGTGTCCAGAGTGTTCTTTATTACATTCTGGTTCACTTACCTGCCTTTGGCCACAATAGTGAGAAGCTTGGACCTGATGGGCTCTGGGACCTCTTGGAGATCTTGTACTAGGTTCCATTGAGCATCAGCATAACTCGCCCGTAGCGTAGTGTTATTCCCTATGCGCATAGTATATACGGTAGCCGAGGTAACCATTTTATCTAGGGCATATAACCTTTTGGATTCTCTATCTGGAGGTGCCAACCCTGTAGCAAGGGGTAATCCTGCCCGTTTCCGGGTGGTAGTCACTACCAGAGAATCTGGGGTGGCGTGCCCTTTAATGTATTGAGGGTCCGAAGGAGCTGGCCGAAACAACTTTTCAACTCTCGGATTCACTGCCCGGGTTTGAGCTGGTGACACTAAGGAAGGAGCCAATCTTCTCTTAATAGAATTAAGGAGGGGAATGGCCTGGCTAGAGGGAGGATTCTCCTTAAGGATATCCTCTACAAAGTCCTGCTCAGGCACTGCCTCTTGCGTAGAGATTTGAAAATGCTCAGCTGCCTTCTTGAACATGGTATTGAAGACCATTTGCTCGTCTACAGGCGAGGCCTGGCGAGCCGGGGTGGACGGGGAGGAATCCAGGCACAATACATCACTGTCCTGATCTTGATGTGGAAGAGTCCATGGGTCTGTCACCACTTGCTGGGTTTCTTCCCAATTGTCAGTGGCATCCGCCTGGTCCTCATCGTAATTCTGTAGGAAGGAAGGTTCTTCATCCTCACTGTAGATGCCCCTTATAGGTATCCATCTGGACGATGTTTTCATGATGGATGGGGACAGAAGGCTGATCTTCATGGAAATGTGAAGCAGATTGAAGGGTAGGCTCACCACAAGATCTTTTTGGGGAAGGATGGTCAGAAAAGTTGATAATTCTCTCAAGACTGCCCATAAACCCTTCACATTTCTCTAGTCCATTTAGCGGACCCAGAAGGGCCTACGGGTGGAAAAGCATAGTCTCAGGGTGATGGAAAGAACTCTTCACAGTCCTCATAGGTATCGTGAGAATCAGGGCACCCTGACGTATCTAAAGATTTGTCCACGGCCTGCTCCATGGCTCCATGGTTTTTCGGCAGAACAGGAATAAGCCCAACCGCCGAAGTAATTCTTCTGATGCTCTGTTCGATTACTGTCAAATCGGCATGAGTTAGTAGGCCCGAAGGTTTATTGGCAGAATTACTGCCTTGCGGTGTTAAGAGGGCCTAGCGGTTGGTTTTTCACCTTGAGGCCCAATCGTGATTTCTGGCCTTCGGAATAGTTGTAGCATCAGGTTTCCGCGCTTCGACGTGTAAACCTGATTTAGGGATAGCGCCCTGGTTTGTTTTGGAATGCCCAGTCGCAAGACGCTGCTTATGTGGGTAAGGCTTTGGATCTGAACGATCCGAAGAATCCACCCAAATTTGACTGCCCTTCTGGCGCTTTTACTTTTTTCAACATATCCGTCAAAATAGGTGTAGGGGTTTTGTGCTTAATGTAATTTGTTTGTACGCCCCTGTCGACTGGTCTCGCTTCAGGGACAACACCAGAGTCAGGCCTTAAAGGGTTGGGGAAGGGCGTGGTGTACCTAGAAGTGTCTGCCTCGAGGTCTATCACATCCGCAACGGATGTTTGGTCATCGGATGTACCCAGTCACTTTCGGCAGGTGTGGCGTTGGGGTAAGGGGATTCCACCCGCGACATACCGTACATGGTCCACCGCTTTACACGGCGCTCCTTAAGGGTCTTCGGCCGAAGGAGTTTGCAAGCTGCACACCGCTTTTCGTCGCAATCTAAGGGGAGACAGGAGTTGCAGGTCCTGTGTTCGTCCTTCCAAGGGTATCTAGTCCTACACTTATGACAGAACCTAAAAGGAGTCCTTTCCATAGCCAAATGGGAAGATGACCAGACCTATAGGGTAAAGAGGGGGGAAAGAGGAAAGACATACTGGAAATATGGCCACCTTGACCCCACTCTCCCTACTGTACAGGCCGGACAGAAGGCCCGGCCACGTGGATGCTTCACGCCGCAAGGGCGTCAATACGGTCCTTTTATTCTCACTTCCTGGGTTGGCGGAGCTACATGATCCGGAGCCCTTAAGGCAAAAGTGCCTTATTCTCTTTGATGCTAATGTTAGGATATTGAAGTCAGCTCGCAGTACACCCGCGGTATGCACAGCACGAGTTCCAGTTGTGCTCAGGTGGCTCTTGGCAGAAGACAGGAGGCAGCCTCAGCAGACAAACAGCGCAGCCAAACAGCAGGCCAAAATGCGCCCTTAACTAGCGCGGGCTTCATGCTATAAAATAAAGGAAGGACTGGATAAGAAAAAGGGTTGTGCCTTGAAAAGATTAACAAGTGTTCAAATGTTAGTTGTAAAAGAATTTGGTAATTAACTCAGTGAGTGCACAGTTACAAATATTCTTAGTTATCTTGAATGTGTTTTGCACCATTCTGAAAAGTATATACAAGGTTAAGTTACTCATCTGTGAATTGGTTGGGACTCTTCCACAAAAGTAATGCTGTTGGTTTCAATTTACTATTCCTGTAAGGATCAATATACGATTGACCACAATTGGGTCTTCCTTCCCCCGACTTGCTGTTACCCTGTCGAGAATAAGTCTGCCTAAGATTATATTTACCTTTAAATTGCTGATAGCCCCTTAAAAAGTATAGATGTTTTACTTATCTTGTGTTAGCAGTGTACCATCCTAAAACAAGTTCAACGGTTATTGCTTATCTCAATCTTTGTTCCACTGATCTTAAAAAGCAACTATAATGGGGCGGGGGCTGTTGAGAAGTCTGGAAAATGGCCGCCGCTTTCTCGCTCTACATCCACCTCCAACCCTGAAGGAAATTGCAGCTCCGGTGCCCCAATACAGCCGCCCGATGTTCCGGCATTCTGTGCGTCCTTATCGGCGTCCAGCTCAGGCCGTGGCTGCGGACTGTGCGCATGGGTGGCCAGCCGCCTAGCTCTGGATTGGAGCTGATCCGAACCCGCCATCTGCAACGGCCCTGTGCCTGCCTCTACGGTGAGAGCACATTGCACCTCTCCATCGTAGTCAGCGGTGCTGCTGACTGACTGCTCGCTCCCCCTGGGAGGTAGCCGCGTGTGGACAGGGCCCTGCCTGAGCACCGCTTGCTGTGGGGGGGGCCGCAGCGGTGTGCGGCACCATTTGGCTGATGCCCTCCTTCCTGTGCTCGCGAGTATTGTTGCAGGCCGTGCGACCACGATCAGCGGCTCCGTGACAGAGCCCCTCTGGCCCGGGCGAGCCGTGAGAGGACTGCTGTTGCCTCCCCATGCCTCGGATGTAAGTAAATCTGCGACGGACACAGGTGAGAGACTGGAGTGTGCCTCCATATGAAAACATTGGGTGCCTGATGGTGCCAGGCCGGAGGTTACCCCCCCGCTCCCTTTCATAGTGGCGGTCAGCTTCCTCTTGGCACTCTCACCCACAGCACCACGCTATACCCGCTCCTGGTACCTGAACAACAACACGTGTCCTTGTCTACCTCTGCTACCCACGCCGCAATAAACATTTGCAGGGAGGTCTAGCACACGCCAAGTATCCTCCGTTGGCTTGGGGCCCGAGTCCTGGCTACTGTCACATTTCAACTGCATTAGCTGATCTGGAGTACCTGTGCCCCCATAGACTTGTAACATATCATCCTCATTGCCTCCACATGGTGCTGTCTGATGCTTATTTTCCACAATTGTAGATCGCAGCAAGTGAGCTGCAGCCACTAGTGCACACGCACGTTCTGTGTTCACCAGCACTGCCTGCCCTGCCTGCACTGTGGTGCTCTGCAACATTCTCAACACTGCTCACTGCTCTGGCCACATTATCACCCCGGGTCTCCTGCCGGTGCATCGTCTGGCCGCCCCCTGCGGCTACGGGATCCTTGTCTAGCTGGGTCCTCATCTAAACCCTCCTGACCCTCTGCTGTAATATCTTATTGCCGGTCAACCTCATCACCCACTTTACTGTGCTCCATAACCAGACACCACACGTTTGGACAACAGTGAAACATTTGCTACATAGCATTGTCGAATAGAGTTCGTGGTTCTAACCAAGTGGGGGCCATGGACGAGTTTGACAAGGCAACACCGAGCCCAGAGCCGGGACACAAATCTGCCATCCAGGAAGAACCAGATTCACGTCCAGGCACGCAGACTCCGGTCCTTGCTGCAATGATGGAATCCATGGCCAAAAACGTTGCTTCTTTCCACGAAAAGCTAGATGACATCAATGCTAATGTTGCATCACTTAAGTCTCAGGTTGAGCAGGCTGGCACCAGGATCACTGATGCGGAGTCCAGAATTGGCGCCAACGAGGATGGGCTGCGTACTCTTCAAGACACGGTTGCATCACTCACACGTGAAATGAAGACTGTCAAAGCAAAATGTGATTACTTGTAATCGAGATCATGCAGAAACAACGTTCGGATAGTTGGGGTCCCAGAAAACGCCCTTAAAGGGCGCATAGAATTGGCTGTTGAAAACTTGCTTAAAGAGCTGCTTGATGGCCCTGATCTGTCCCCCTTTTTCACTGTTGAACGTGTTCACCGTGCCCTCTCACCACGCCTGAAACGTCGTGACTTCCCCAGGACCATAATCGCCAGGATCCTCAACTAGAGAGACAGGGATCTCACCCTTAACCTGTCACGAGAAAAGGGCGAGCTGCGCCTTGGCTCCCAGGTCATCAGGATCTTCCCTGACTTCTCTGTGAGGGTACAACAAGAGGGGTCAATTTCTTGGTGTGAAAAAACTCGAGGGAGCGGAATATTCCATACGCTATACTGTTCCCAGCTCGACTTAAGTTCACCTTCAGGCAGAAACTATACTTTTTCACTGTTCTGGATGAAGCTGTGAAGTTCATTGAATCGTAGATACCTCTTCATAAACCAGCTGAAGACCTCATGGACAATGACTGAGCCATATCCTTTTTGCCTCTGCATTGTCTATGCCCTAATAACCCAAAAGCTGATGAGCATCAATTAATAGTAGTCAGACACACTAGCCCCTCACAGCAGGTCTGTTTTACATGTTGTGTCCTGGGACACTTTGTTATCCTGACATTCGATGAATACCTCCGGGCAAATGCCTACCTGCCTTGTAGGTCACTGATTGATGATGTCACCTGTAAACAAACCATTCGTTCTTTGCAGCACTCGTTATTGATGGGTCACGTTCACTAACACTTTAATGTCGCTCTCTATTATTGACTGCCCCTGTGAGGTGAACCATGATATAGAGTTACACTCCGCCGATCCAGGTCTCAGTTCTGGTACTTCATTGCTTCCGTTTAGTTCAATGCACGGCAAAAGCGCACCCCACTGCAGCTGCAATGGTCGTCTTTGAGGGTTCGCTGGGTACTGGCCCCTGTTGGGCCGACCGTGCGCCTGGTCCATGTTGGGACTGGTCCGCTGATACCTATTCGGGTAGTTCTGTTGGGAATTTTGGGAAATGGGAGAGGGGGGGGGCACTGCTGACCGTAAGGGGGTGGTCAGGGTGGGGGGAGGTGATGTTGGAGATTGTTATATTGAAAATGGCAGATGTGGTTCGGCATTCCACGTCACGATGGTGCACTACTAGGGTAAGGCTCCTTCTCATAGATACACTCTGGGATAAATTACATGGGATGTACCCTGATATGATGGAATGTCCATAACTGTAATGTCCTGGAATATCTGGGGTATGAGTAATTATACCAAAAATCGCAAAGACATAACCTACGCTCAGAAACACGGGGCTAAGATACCATTTCTGCAGGAAACCCATTCACAAGGCTATTTAGTGACTAGTATTGCATCTGCCGGGGGTCCGCACAGATTCTATACCACCGATTCCATGCAAGGCAGAGGTGTGCTACAACTGATTCATAAATCTATCAAATTCACAAACCACAAGAGCCACATAGATCCCGATGGTAGATATATCGTCCTGCACTGTTGTTAGGCAGAATCCTGTGCAGTGCCCTTAGGGACCACTACACACAATTAAGCCTACAGGTGGTGATACAAGTTTTACCTTTGGTACAAGCCTGTACTACTATGTCATAGTGGTAGCAGTGGCGGAGCAGGCAGGCTTATCTCAAGAGTATATGAGCAGTAGCAGAGATTACACAAAGGGACCACAATTACTGCGACTAAAGCAAACACTGACTCAAGGTTTCAGGTAAAAAAAATATAAGTACATTTATTTTTAAACCATTCGTTAAACACAACACTTCTATTAAACTTCAATAAAAACCACACGTTAAATACACTACAACTAAACAATTCACTTTGTACAGTAAGTCTCAAGGTAAGTAAGTGTTGAAATGAACCGGTATTAGGCACAAAAAACACGTTACCGCGAATGCGATCACTTTTTGACAGTTCGGTCTATTATACAAACACGTGTATGTAACATGAAATGCTACCGGGGCAAAAGCACACTTAGCACCTGAGATACCCAGAGGGAGTTGGAGGTAAAAATCACAGGCAATATTTTGGTTAGGCAGGCAGAATCAAGAAACGCTCAGAGACAGGAGTTCAAAAGTCAAAGGGGCCGGAGCCAGGGTCGAAGACACCAGGGCCAGTTGCCGAAGATCACACGGTCTAATAGTTCACGATTCAACGGAGACAAAAGTACTTGGATATTGTCAATGTTCGGAAGCAAAAGTTATAAGGAGGAGGGAAGACAAGGTCAAGCCTTGGAAATGAAGGAAAAGGGATTCACCCAGTTTCCTCGAGAGAACACAGTACCTTCCAATGGTGCAGCTGGTGCCCTGGCAGTTGTTTGTTGGTTTCCCGTAGACCCACGATTCCTGGAGCTTCGCCGAGAAGGACGTCGTCTGAAGGGGGTCTGCACCACATAGGGATGAGGCCGGCAGCAGCGACAAGGAATAAAAGGTGCGCTCCTTAAAAACAGGAGAGGCTCTTCAGGTGGATATCCGAACCACTACAGCTGGGTGCAGCGATTTAGACCACAGAAGAGGATCCTCTGGCTCTAGAAGATGAGCTGGCTATCCCCACCAAGCTCAAGGGAAGACGACTCCGGACTGGATCCTCTGAGTCGTTGAAGGGCAGATGGCTCAGGACTGCAGCAGGGCTTCACCGGGACGGGGTAGTTGCAGCAGCCATCTTTCTCTCCGCTTCTCTTCGGTTCCTTGTAGTTCAAGTGAAGTCAGACTTCTAGCCCAAGAGACCTGCCTTTTATGCGAAAAATCCCCATTCACACAGCCTGGCTGTCAATCACCCAGCAGGGTGGTTGTCCAGCCCGGACAACTACCCTGGCCAATCATGACAAAGTGCGACTTGGGTTTCCTAGGATACCCTGTGCAGGGGGTGACTACACCCCTCCCTCACATTCAGCCCACCTAGACACCCAGGCGCCTTGAGGAGGGCTTCTGGGCAGAAGCCCGTCAAAAGACAGTGAACAAAGAAGGCAAACCTAGTTTGCTGCACAAAGTCAAACACAAGAAGGACTTTAACAAAAAGAAATGGCGAATAAACCCATCCAGAGCCAAAAGAAAGACGATTTGGTCAAGCGGTTTATGTTCGAGGCTAATATAATAGCCAAGAACAGTACAACATTTATCTAATATAATCGCAGTAGAAAAGTTAGGGTAGATACCACTGCCACCTGCCAAGTCTAAATGTTAAAAGAGGGAAACAATACTCTAGGAGGTACAGATAAAAAAGGGATACGAGTTAACCCTTTCCAGTACTCCATGGAAGATGGGGTGTACTGATCTGTGGTAGATTGATTAAGTAAAGTTAACTTTACCCTTTTCTGGGGGACAATAGTTGCCTCAGAAATGGAGTCGAGGGAAATCCCAAAGACAACCCTGTGCCACGGCACTGGTGCTGTGTGACACACAAAGAAGGGGGCTACTGAAGTGGTACTTCAGAGTCCACAATCACAAAAACAGATGGAATACATAGCAAAACACAGGTAAGAGTGGGGGAAAAGCTCTCACTCTTACCAGGTGGAAAAAATAAACTTCAGAAGTCCAGCAAAGCTGCTGGGGGACTCACTAGGTGAGGGAAATTAGCCATAAATGAGAATTCACCCCAACACTGCACAATGGTAAATAGGGAATACTTCCTTGTGAGCACTTACGGCCCCAACGTGGATACCCCTGATTTCACTGATGCCTTTGTCTCTATACTATTGCGCTATGTGGGGATTCAGATCAACTGGGGAGGCGATCCGAATCTGATACTTGACGCCAGCTTGGATAGGACGGGTGCTGCACCCAGGGCCCGTCTCGTGCAGCATGCAGACTACACGAGCATTGCATAGCACTTGAAGTGCGAGATGTTTGGAGAGCTCTCCATCCCCAACTACGAAAATATACTTATTTGTCAGTCCATGATAGCTCTTCAAGAATTGATCGGTTCCTGTTATCCAGTAACTTGATGGGGAGGGTAGATAGGGCCCAGATACTTAGCCGCACATTCTCCGACCATGCCCTGATAACCTAATCAGTGGACCTCGGAATGCTCACACCAACATGCAGCACGTGGTGTTTCAAATCCACTGCCTTACGCGATGTTGTATTCAAAGCTGACATACAGGCGGATTTGAGACCTTTTTTGTATGCAACTCCCTGCAGGATACCACAGCTGGTGTCTGTTGGGACGCCTTTAAAGTCTATAGCAGAGGGATGTCCATCTCAAGGGAGGCTGGAGTGCTGAAAACCATAAGAAACGACCTCCGTCAGTCAGAATCCAAGCTAAAGGCACTGAAACACAACTGCACTGCAGCAGCCGATCCTGCCAAACTCGCACAGATCAGTGAAGGACTTGAGGTTTGAGACGCATGCCATGAGGGAGGTTCGATTCTTCAGTCTCCCACAAGCTGCCCGGAAATATGGGGAGGGTAAGAGACCAGCCATATCGGACCTTCCGAAGGGTAGGGCACCAGACCCCGATGGTCTCACCCCTGAATTCTACCAGGAACACGTCGCCATCCTAGCCCCTAAATTAGTGGAGCATTGGGATGAATTTCTCCGTAGCTCCGTCCTCCCTCCATCCTTATGTGAAGCTGCCATCACAGTGTTGCTCAAGCCTGATCAGCCTGGCGATGAATGCGGCTCCTACAGGCCCCTTTCCCTTATGAATATCGAGACCAAGACTTTCGCCAAGGTGATCGCGAACCGCTATCTTCCATTTATGACACACTTCGTTCATGAGGACCAAGGGGGATTTCTACCTGGGAGATCCACTTCTCTCAATACCTGGCAGCTTTTTAATGTGATGGCTAGAATTGACCAGGATTCGAGCGCTGTCGCAGTCACACTTGATGCCCAAAAGGCATTAGATATGGGCTTGTGGAAATACAACAATGGGGATTGGTCCAAACATGATTGGGTACATTAAATTACTATACACACTGACCCGGCAGCGAGGTTCCGGGTTAACTCCCCAACATCCACATTAATTACGCTCTTTAGAGGTACCCGACAGGGCTGCACGTTTTTCCCTATTGTGTTTGCAATTGTAATAGAGCCTATGGCTGACTATGTAAGAGAGCGCCACACCCATAGAGGGATACGATTGAAAGATACCCCCGAGATTAGATCCCTTTATGATGATGTGCTGTTGTACATCAGAGACCCTGCTACCCATCTTGACCCTATCTTGCGGGATATCACACGTGTGGGCACCTTCTCGGTGTTCATGATCAATTATTCCAAGTCAGAGATCCTTCCACTCACCAATGCCTCCCAACAACCTACCTTGGAGTATCCACTCCGCTGGTCCCCTGGTGGTATTAGATATTTAGGTGTCCATATGTCCCCGTCTACTCTACTAGCTGATAACTACACAGCCGTAGCACAACTCACCGAGTCGAAGATGACACAGTGGTGTTATCTCCAGTTATCATTTGCCGGAAAACTCTCCCTCATTAAAATGGTTCTGGTTCCAAAATTGCTTTACATCTTTAGTAATGTACCCATCTGGCCCGGGAAGCAATACTTCGCAAAATTACACAAATCATGTGCGCAGTTTGTATGGCACTCTGGGGCGGTCCGCAAGAAATGGTCAGACATGACGCTCCCATATGATAAGGGAGGTTATACAGTTCCGGACTTCACACGGTACTGGATGGCCGCCCAGGCCCAATATGCCACTCACTGGTACCCGAGCCCCCTTATTCGCCCTCATGTCAAACTGGAAATCTTGGCGACGACGGCAGTCAATGTTATGACCCTGATATTCCAACGCGACTATGTGCCGGACTCCCCTTTTGATCCGGTAGCAGCCACCCGGTTTGCCATTGATCCACAGACATGCAAGCCCGGTCACACTGGATCGGCACTCGAGATGCTCAAATACTATAGGCTTCGCGCCGCCTTCCGTGCCAGGTGGCCTACATTCCCCGGTGAGCCCCCGCGACACCCCGGTGGTCACCTACATTGCCAATTCGAGTGGCACCCGCAGGGTTGTCTCCTCTTAATAGAGGAATATACTGTTTCTTGAATCTGTGTTCCACTGTTCAGAAAAGTAAATTTGCAAGTTGGTTGACTATGTGATTTACGTGTTTAGTGTCGCTGCATAACTAACAGGGTCTACTACCCTTGTGTTAGGCAAGTTTGTATGCCATACCCTTTGGGAGACTACAGCAACCTTGTCCTCCGGGCAATAGGTAACCCAACTTTTGGTAAAAGTCTTTATTACACAGGTGGCTAGTGTGGCTGAGCAGCCAAGAGGGGTCAATGTGAGCAGTAGGGTTTTTAGACAGATTTGCAGCGACAGGTATTCAAAAATTCTTACATTCAAGGTTTCTTGATTAAACAATTATTAATCTAAAAGTCAGTTGAAAGTCTTCTTCAGTAGGGAGCAATATATAGTTAACGCACAAATACACTTCAAAATACACACTTAGTTTCTCTAAATTAGCAGGTACCCATTTGGGATGGCACACAGATTCTTCCTACACCCTGAGGTGACTTAAATAACGAAGACACTGTGCCTAAGAAAAGGATTTAGGAACAAAACAAAGGCTAAACAAATATTCTGAAGCAGATAAGTACTTTTGAACCCACCCAATGCAAAGTAAATTAACCCTTTGCTGGAGGAAAGGTAAAGCACAAAGTCAGATGTAACAGCCTTTCAGGGAGACAGGACAGCCAATATTAATTGAACTAAAGTCTAGGTGAGCTAAAGCACTTATTGCAGGTAAGAAAGGCTTGCACAATGTTTAAGAAGTCTTTGTAGAAAAATAGAATCACTGTAGGGCCACAAGCTCGGAGCGTTGTGAGGGGCAAAGCTGCAAGCAACTCTGCAAAAGCTACAAGACAAGTCTGAAATGAGAACTAGCAAGGCTACCCAACAAGATGCAAGTCCCTTTAGTTTTACAGTACCTTTGGTTAGAGGAAATTGGTTCCAGCTAGCATCTGTTCCTGTGTAGGTCGACAAATCCTGTTGTTCCTGGGCCTCAGTCGCGGGAACGAGAGGGAGAACATCCGGGGAATCCTGCACTACGAATTGAAGGTCACAGGCAGCAATGGGCAAACTTCAGATCAGCAGCACTTAGCGGTTTCAGCTCCTCGCGGCCCTCGCAAATAGCACCACTGCGGTTCTCGGATACCACTATGGACTTTCCTCGAATTTGGGGTCCAGCAATCTGTTGCGGAAGCTCAGGCTTGGTCAGTCCTGCTTACTGAGAGTCTGGAGGATCTTACGGTAGCTCGGGTCCGACTTAAAGACTCACTCGATTCTGGTGTTCCTCTACTTGGCACTGTGGTTCCTGCAGCAGCAATGGAAGTACAGCCAGCTCCGAGAGGATTTCCAGATGAGCTTGTTTTAGGGTCGGATTGGTCCGACCAACCCTAGCAGAGAAGTCCTTTGCAGGTCTTCTCTAGTCAAGGCAAATTCAGAGCTTCAACACTGCAGCAGGGCTTCACCAGGCAATCCAATGGTACAGGAGTTGCAGCGGGCGTCTCATCCAAGTTCTTCTTCGGATTCCTTCATCCAGTGGTCCACTGCCTTCCAAGCAAAAAGCCTGGCCTTTTATGCAGGTTTCTCCCATTCATTCACAGCCTAGCTGTCAATCACACAGCAAGGTGGCTGTCATAGAAGGACAGCCCACTAGCCAATCACCCTTGGGTGCATTCTTGTAACCAAGGAGAACAAGCACAGGGAGTTTCGGGCACCTCCCTCACTTCCTGCCGTGCTAAACACACTGGAGCCAGAGGCAGGCTTCACTCATGAATACCGTCAACGACAAAACGAACGAAGGGACCAAACCTGTTCTGGCGCGCAGAGTTAAATCTCACAAAGGACCTTTCCAACAAGAAATGGCGAAAAAAGAAGACCAGGGCCATTTTAACAAAATTGGCGCCCATGGGTGTCTTGCTGCAATTGCATCCCACGAAAAGAACACAATAGTAGGAAAAAGTAAACCACTGACACCAGCCATTAATTGTAGAAAGGGTAACAAAAAGGTTACATGACAAACTAGACAAATGGGATATTACGTAACCCCTCCAGCACCCTATTGTGAGATAGTGTGTGCTGGGTCTAGAAAGTTACAAAATGTAAGTCAATTTCACTTCACTGCTATGGGAAACAGTTTCGCTAAGAGAAGGTATTTAACCCTTTGGGAAATCTAAGTGACTCTGTGCCACTGCACTGAAGGTGCTGGGTGTCACAATGTAAAGATGATGCCTATGGAGTTTGACGGCCTACCAAGTCAAAAGAAACAGAACACACAGAATTAAAAGTACAAAATCCCAAAGTTCAGCAAAAGAGCTGGTGGCCTATAAAGGTGGGAGGAATTTAGCCCTAAACTTAAAATTCTCCCCAACACCTTGTATTACTGTAAAGTAATCTGAAAGTAACTTATGTTTTTACTCCCCAAGAATAGGTGTCCTATACTGAATGTGCATACAAAGGTCTGACTTACCTAGAAATACGATTTGGTGTTCTAAATGAGGTATGTGCTGTGATCTGTGTATTTAGGGCATAGTGTTGTGCTTATGTGTTTATATGCTTTATGCTATTACTTAGACCAAGAATCTCTTGGTCTGCTGGTTTATAAATGTTAGGGAGAATTCGCAAAAAAGTGCTAATTCCCTTCACCTTAGAGATCCCCAGCAACTTTGCTGGATTTTGAGGACTTGATTTTTTTTTTCGTGGAAAGAGTGGGACCCTTTTTCCCCACTCTCATGTATTTTGATATGTGTTTCACCCTTGTGTTTTCTTTGGTTAAGAGTCTAACCAACTCCATAGGCATCATCTTTTACAATTGTGTCACAAAGCACCTTAAGCGCAGTGACAAGGGAGGTCTTTCAGATTTCCCAAGGTTTAAATACCTTCTCTCGGATCAACTACTGTTTCCCAGTACAGTGGAGTGAAATTGACTTCACTTATGCCCTGTACATTTCTAGACTCAGCACACCCTATCTTACAATAGAGTGCTGGAGGGGTTACTTAGTATAGTATCCCCCTAGGTCGAGTTACTCATGTAACAGTCAAATGTTACCCCTTCCTCTCAGAATGGCTGGTGGCAGTGGTTTTACAACGAACTACCATGATTTTTCCCCGACCATGAACTATTCGTAGCTCCGGTAACGTTAAACCACGGGAGCCATATTTTTCAAGATGGCGCCCAGCCATCATTGCTAAAATGGTTCCCGTTCTTTTTTTGCCATGTCTTTGTGGAAAGGACCTTCTAGTTTTTCGCTGCACGCCAAACCAGGTTTGGTCTCTTTCTTCATTCGCCTTTGGGGGCTTCAGGCGTGAAGACTGTCTCTGGCTACAGAGTGTCTGGGGTAGGCAGGAAGTGTGGGAGGTGCCCGAAACTCCCTGTGCTTATTCTCCTAGGGGACCCAAATGCACTCTGATGATTGGCTGACTGTCCAGCAAGGACAGCCACCCTGCTGGGTAAGTGGCAGCTAGGCTGGAATGCATGGAAGAGAACTGAATAAAAGGAATCTCTTGGCTTGGAAGGTCGAGTCGACCAATGGAACGAAGGAACCAAAGAAGAGCTTGAAGAGGACGGCTGCTGCAACTCCTGGACCGTTGGCTTGCCCGGTGAAGCCCTGCTGCAGGTCCGAATCGCCAAGTTTGCATCGACAGAGTATCCCTGCTAAGGACGCCATCTCCCTTTGAGTTGGTAGGATCAATAAACTCCCAAGTAGGCCACCTGGACACCTATCTCGGAGCTGGATGCATTTCCTCAGAGTACTGCAGGAAACCGTAGAGCCAGCGAGAGGGACACCAGATTGTGCGCGTTGCTTGCAAACTGGCCTAAAACGTTTGTAAGATGCTCTGGACTCCCACAACGTCAGACCAACCGAGCCTACCTTCCTCAGCTGAGTGCAGGACCTTTGAAGCAAGGAAAGGCCAACTTCACAGCCAGGACCAGCGTTGTTACCAGTCCGGTAGCTGAAACGCAAAACAGCCACTGAAATTGAAGTATGACAGTTGCAAGCTTTGACCAGTCCCAGTGCAGGAGTCCCCCGACGTCCTCCCTCTTGTCCCCACGACTGGGGCCCAGGAACAGCGAGATATGCATGAGCTGCCAGGAACAGAGGTCATCAGCTGCATCTTTTTCTTCAGTGTAAGGTACTGTAAAACAAGACAGAACTTACCACTCACTGTGAAAGTGCTTGAAACTTTGGCAACTCACATGCCTAATCAGCTTGTGACCCAAAATATGATTCTTCTTTTTACAAACTATGTCTAAGAACTCGTGCAGAGTCTTTCCTGTTGAACTACCAGAACTGCCTTATCCTATCCAAGACTTTAGCAACTGTCTTTGGCATAGCCTATTGAATTGACTCTTCTGGTGAACTCAAGTATTTACAAAGTCTAAGAATAATTCTAGTCTTTCATGTTCTGATAACCTTTGCCTTTTAATTACTTTTTAAAGAGTGTACAGTATTGAAGTTTGTGTGTTACTATATGATTGCCTCCATCTAATGAGTGTTTTATAATTGAACTGATAAATTATTGTTATGTAAGAAACCTTGAGTGGAAGTCTATTTGAATACCTGTAACTGTGAATCTCTGTGTAACTCCACTACAGCTCACATTTCCCCTCTAGAGATCAGCCTGCCTGCTCAACACGACCAAAACTGTGAAGTACAGACTTATACCAAAGGTTGGTTTGCTTACACCTGTAGTCATAGTTGTGTGTAGTGTTCCCAGAGGGTACTGCATACAAACTTTGCCTAACAATAAAACAAACCTTTTATTGTTTACAATATTGTGTCAGTGTTTCTTTGGACCATATGTATAATCCAATTTATTTGTACAGATTCTACAGCCCTCCCTCCTAAGATAAGTCTGGCTATTCGGTCCAGGTTACCATGAACCCAGGTGGTACAGCCTTATACTAAGAATGCAGTCTTGTCCTGTCTCACTTTAATGGTTTTACTTAGCCCTTAGTTGGACTTCAGAAAAACTGTCCCAACACTGATGAGGACTAATGCAGAATTTACAGCATACTATACGAAACTATACTCTAATAAAGACAAAAGTCTAGACAATGACATTAT
This sequence comes from Ambystoma mexicanum, assembly GCF_040938575.1. Taxonomy (NCBI): domain Eukaryota; kingdom Metazoa; phylum Chordata; class Amphibia; order Caudata; family Ambystomatidae; genus Ambystoma; species Ambystoma mexicanum. The sequence goes on from NC_090923.1 coordinate 1,165,285,366, forward strand.
AAAATACCTGGAAGGCATTGACCTTCCAGGATTAACTCAAGATGCAAATCTTGCTCTAGACTCACCTTTAACAGAGGAAATCGCTACCAATAATGTGACTATCGTAAGTTAAGTCCCCTCCGTTTGAATTGTTTGAGTACAAAGCTCTACTTGACCCACACTTGCTGCTATATGGGAGTCACCACTTGATTCTAGTGGATATCAAGTATCCATGAGAGTAGCAATAATTACGTTTTTTTTAACCCTGATAAAAACACTGAACAAAGTGAGTTCATATCGGCCTTTATCCTTAATAAATGTAGACCCAAAGATTTTAGGGTAACCTTTGGCAACCAGACTCCTTCCATACATGGCCACACTAGTGCATCCAGATCAATCAGGATTTATCACATCTCGATCTACTACGCTCAATATTAGGAGGCTCTTTTGCATTATCTCAAATAATTCTATGTGATAAGGCAGTGGATGCCGAAAATGCCTTCGACTCTGACATGGCAGTACTAGAGTCATGCAACGTTATCATTTTGGACCTTACTTTCTTAGCTGCGAGCAGCCTCTCTGCTCTCAACCCACAGCTAGTGTGCGGACAATTCCCACGTTGTATCAAAGTGTGTATTTGGGGAGCAGGGCACGCCAAGGCCCACTGTCCCCTTTGGTTTTTCGCACTCACAATAGAACAACTGGCAGTGAGGATTAGAGCCAAACATGGACATAGCAGTGTATGTATGACTGGATCTCCACAGGTAAAATCGATGTATGCCGATACTCTAGTATGCATCCACAATTCAGAGGTAATTTGTGGTCCCAATATTGAGGAAGTCTGAATTTACTAGACAGTCTGGGTATAGTATTAATAGGACCAAGTCTGAGTTGTTTCCCCTCCTTGGCCCTGCTCTTCCTCCTAACTTATCAGGGTTTCAATGGGTTGATTCCCGGTTTAAGTATCTCTGTATTAATATCTGTAGACAGCGGAGATCCCTATATGCAGACAATTACGCTGAGTATTTGCTACATCTGACCGTGAAGCTTAGGATATGGGCTTCTTTCTTTATTAAATATGGAACAAGTTACTTACCTTTAACTGTTGTTCTACAGCATGGGTCTGGCATGGATTCACATGCTCATGAATATTCCCCGTCAGGCTGGGAATCCTCGGTAAAGAAAAAAAATCAGTTTCACTTCTGAACTTTCTCCTAACCACCAATCACTGGTATCTGGGTCATACTGCCCCTGCCAATGACTGCACTCTACCTAAGCCCCTTCTCTGGCAGACATCTTCAGATTTGGTAGCACGTAAGTGGCAGTAAGACCAAGAGAAGAGCCGCCGAGGGGTAGGCGGGAGGGTTCGCATGTGAATCCATGCCAGACACATGCTGGAGAACAACAGTTCCAGGTAAGTAACTTGTTCCTTCTCCAGCATGGGGTCTTACATGGATTCACATGCTCATGAATAAAGAATACATAGCAGTACACACATGCACAACCACGGGAGGTGGCAAGGCTCAACATTAAGCATCTCTTACCTCACTAGGCTCACCTTCAAGCGAACAGGTTGCACAGCACTGCTTGACAGACTCTTGACTCCTCCCTGGAATCCCGGTCGACAGTTGAATCTCGTGAAGGTGTGCACGAGCCCTGAAGATGCCCTGCAGATGTCCAGCAGCAGCACACCAGACAGGAACGCTGTAGTTGCAGCGATCGCACTGGTCGAATGGGCTCCGACAGACAGGCAACGGTCGGATTGCCAACAGATGACAATGGGTTATGCAGCATGGGGCCACCTGAAAATGGAAGTCTAGGAGAGGGCCTTCCCTTAGTTCACATGGGCAAAGTTCACAAACAGCTGTGATGTACTCCGAAAACTTTGTGCGGCCCACGTAGAACTTCAGCGCTCTAACCACATCCAGCGAATTTCAAAGTTCTCTCAGCCGGCGACGGGAATAAAACAGGTAACACCAAGGGCTTGTTGAGATGGAAGTCCGACAGCACCTTGGGCATGAAGGAGGGGTGCGTCCTCAGCACGACCCTCGTATCATGGAATGTTCAGTACAAAGGCTTACAGGAGAGGGCCTGGATCTCTCCCACTCGTGGTGCAGAGGTGATGGCCACAAGAAACGCTGTCTTCCACAATAGGAATTTCAGAGGTGCCGAATGCAGAGGCTCGAACTGAGGACCCATGAGCCTAGTCAGCACCACATTGAGCTCCCATGTCGGGCTGGGGCCTTCACCGGCCGGAACGGGCGGAAAAGTCCTTTCATTAACTCCTTAACCAGGCAATGCGACCACAGCAACGACCTCCATGGAGTTCTGGTATAGCAGGAGACAGCCGCCAGATGAATTTTGATGGAAGCGTGCACCAGCCCCGCCTTGGCCAGCTACAGCAAGTACGGCAGCACTTTAGGGGCCATAATCCATAGAGGGTTTATCTTCTGTGCACAGCACCAGACAGTGAACCTCTTCCATTTATGTCCGTAGCACTTAAGAGTTGAAGCATCCCTGGCCTTGGTAAGTACCTCCTTGCAGTACACCGGGATCTCGTACCCTCCAAACTCTAGTGCTGCAGGAGCCAGGCCTGCAGGTTCAGCGACCCTGGGTCGTGGTGTAGATTCGCACCACTTTCCCTGGCGAGAAGATCTGCATCCGCCGGAAGTTTGACTGGAGGGGACACTGACATGTCCATACGGTCCGGGTACCAAATCTGCCTCAACCACGCCGGTGCGACTAGGATCATCCTGCACCGGGACCGTCTGAGTTGACTGATGAGTCGCAGAAGCAACGGCAACGGTGGAAACGTATAGAGGAATAGGCCGTCCCAGGGGGAAGGAGAATGCATCCCCCATGCTCCCCGGCTGGGGAAACCTGCTGGCGAACCTCCGGCACTTCGTGGAATTGCCTCATCAGCAAAACAGTAGGTCCACCTGATCCTGCCGAAGCTCCCACTCGTGGCAAGAACGCAGCTCCCTGCCGAGTGAGTCGCGACCGTGTTCTTCACTCCTGCCAGATGAAAGGGTACCAGGAACATCCTCTAGGTCGACAGCCCAGTGCTATAGATCCTGTGCTTCCTTGGAGAGCCGGGGATCTGGTGCCCCCCTGCTTCCGAATGTAGAACACTGTGGTAGTGTTGTCGGTCAAGACCTGCACCACCTTGCCTTTGAAGGACAGAAGGAATGATTTGAGGGCCCAAAACACGCCCCGGAGTTCCAGGTCGTTGATGTGCAACGACTTCTCCTGCGCGAGCCAAAGGCCTCTTCCATGGAGATTTCCGGTGTGTGCGCCCCATCCCTCCAGGGAGGCATCCGTTGTCACTGTCTCCTGATGTGCCGGGGTCTGAAAGTCCATGCCCGCCGCCAGATGCGTGCGGACACCCCACCACCGAATCGCTCAGTGGAATGTCTCGTTGAGGGTGATCTTGTCCTCGAAACTTCCCGATACCTGGATCCAACAGGCGTCGAGGAACTCTTGCAGTGGCCGCATCCGCAGCCTGCACAGCTGAACGAGGTAGATGCAGGATGACGACATGCCGAGTAGGGACTTAATGGAACTCACCCAGGCAACTTTCATGGTCAACAGCCATTGAACTTTGCCCAGGATGGCCTTTATCCTGTCCTCCGACAGTGAAACCAGGCACGACACTGTTTAGCCTGGATTCAAGAAACCAAGTGTCCTGCGATGGCACCAAGCAGGACTTGAGAACCCCAGTTCCATGAGCAGGCTGACAGTCCTCGCTGTGTGCTCGACGGCGAGTTCCCTAGACTGTGCTCGGATGAGCCAATTGTCCAGATAGGGGTAGACGTGGACCCACCCCCTGCAGGTGTGCCGCGACTTGGTGCCGACTTCAAACCGAAGAGAAGGGCCTTGAATTGATACTGTTGCCCCTGGACCACGAAGCGTAGAAACTTTCGATGCCCCTTGTGGATGGGGATGTGAGAATAAGCACCCTCCAGGTCCAACAATGACAGGAAGTCCCCTTCTTCCAGCTGCCCCAGCACGTGCTGGAGGGTGACCATCTGGAACTTCTGGGACTGTATTTGTTGAGGTGGTGGAGATCCAGGATGGGCCGCCAACCACCTGTCTTTTTCCTGACGAGGAAGTACCGCGAGTACACTCCGGAGCCCCTTCGGGACGAGTTCTATTGCGCCCTTTCTCAGCATCGCTTGCACCTCTAGAAGCAGTTGTGGGATGTGGTTTTCTTGCCTGGCCACTGGTGAAATGCAGGGACATTTTCTTTGGAACTCCAGGGTGTGTCCGTGGGCCAAGGCCTCCAGCACCCAATGGTCGGTGGAGATGGACTTCCACACGCCGACGTTCACCAGCCGGCCTCCCACCAGGGTGCCCGACGTCACGGATGGTTCAGTCCTGCTTCGTCGTGGATGACCCACTTTGGGGGCCTTGGCGACGACTATTTCCTCTGGCTTTGCTGCTGCCCCTGTAGGCTTCCTGGGCTGAGGACCGGGATGGTTGATGGTACGAAGAGAAGTTGCCATCGAATCCTTTGGAGGCACCATGGGACTTGCCTCCGGAGGTCCGAAAGGACGGCCGTCACTGTTGGCGTGTGCCCAAAGCACGAGCTGTCTTGGTGTCTGCCTTGATGGCTTGCAGAGATTCATCCACCATCTTGCCGAACAAGTTGTCCCTGTCGAAGGGCATATCCAGTACCCTTGTCTGGACGTCTTGACGTAAATTGGTGGCCTTCAGCGCCGCCGAAGGCAAACCCATCTGGCGGAAACAGTTGTCGGCGATGTCCGTGGCTACCGTGATGGCATGGTCTGATGCCACCTTGCCTTCTTGTAGTATTTCAAGGGACTCCGCACTCTTGTCGTCTGGAAAGAAATCCAGGATAGCAGTGATTTTAAACCAATGCTCCCGGTCGTAGCGGGCCATGATGGTGAGAGTGTTGGCCGCCTTAATGGACGTTGCCATGTGTTATCGAACTGGCCGGTTGTGGCCCTTTCCTGGGAAGAGGTGGTTGGGACATTATATAGAATACTAGACCCCCCCCCCCGTCCCCAAATTGGCACCGTTTAAATATCTGCTATAAAAAGCGTTTTTTCAAAGTAGCCTGTATGATTGTCAAAAAATGAGACAGAGAGGCAGAGGGACAGACAGAGGGACAGACAGAGGGACAGACAGAGGGACAGACAGAGGGACAGACAGAGGGACAGACAGAGGGACAGACAGAGGGACAGACAGAGGGACAGACAGAGAGACAGAGAGACAGAGAGACAGAGAGACAGACAGAGAGACAGAGAGACAGAGAGACAGAGAGACAGAGAGACAGAGAGACAGAGAGACAGAGAGACAGAGAGACAGAGAGACAGAGAGACAGAGAGACAGAGAGACAGAGAGACAGAGAGACAGAGAGACAGAGAGACAGAGAGACAGAGAGACAGAGAGACAGAGAGACAGAGAGAGACACAGAGAGACACAGAGAGAGACAGAGAGAGACACAGAGAGACACAGAGAGACACAGAGAGACACAGAGACACAGAGAGACACAGAGAGACACAGAGAGACACAGAGAGACACAGAGAGACACAGAGACACAGAGAGACACAGAGAGACAAGTTACTTACCAACCGGTAACGTTCTTTCAACGGGATGTACCTCCAACGTATTCCACATCTTTGACATGTAATCTGCACAGCTGTGGACATTACATGTCAAAGATGTGGAATACCTTGGAGGAAGAGGAAGAGGAAGAAAGAGAGGACAGGTCCCAAAACAAAAGCAAAACATTTGGGGATCCATAGAATATAGAGAGAAAATTGCCCAAAAGAGAAATCTTTCCTAACATCTGTCATCCATAGTCCATCCTGGGCTTAAAGCGCCAGGCCTTTGCAGGATTTGGCATGATGCAATAGAAAATTTTAAAAAGTGGTTTTCCTGTAGTTAACAAAGTACACAGAAAAAGAATTGGTCATGATGCACCTCTATATGTTCTGGCCCAGATGTTATGTCTAGCAAGGAGAGGCATTGGGCAGAGCAGACGAAGAGCCATACCACCTGGTGGCAGAATCCTTTTTCGAATAGCAGCACTGAAGAATATCCGGAGGAGCAATCTTATGGAGGAAGGAATCCATTAGACTAACCACAGCGCAAGTTCTTCCTGAAGCCTAAACAAAGGGTCCACGAAAATCATAACAGTACCACAGGCAATTCCAAATCGGTTGGAAAGTTGGGAGAGCAGAATGCCAGAATAAGTGATGGTTGAACTTAGTCACAGAAAACGTGGAAGGATCCAATATGGTCAGCAAGGATTCGAAAGAGGGCAGTTTACAAAGTTTAACAAGCTAAATGCCACGTTAAATAACATTCGCCAAATAAATGAATGGGAACAAAAACTGGTAGAATGAAAAACCATCAACTTACTCAAAGAGGGCATTGTGTCCACCGGAGCAGAGGAACTTCTGCAACATGAGATGGTAAGGATATTTTCTCTCATCAAACAGCATGGGCGATGTAAAACCCACTGAGCAGATAAAGAATGTCAATCTAGGGAAATCAAGATGATAAACAGTGTTGGACAGATTTAACTGATCAAAAACATTACACAGATTGATGGAAAATAATGCGACCTTAAGCTACTGCACCATCCAGGGCTCTTGCTCCAGAACAACAAATTACTTACCCTTGGAAAAGTTCTTTCTATTGGATGGAGAATATATATATATATATATATATATATATATATATATATATATATATATATATATATATATATATGGGATACATTACTCACCGTAATCGTATTTCTGATGCTTGTATCTGCTTAGATTCACATGCTGTGCATAGGCCGACATCTAGTGGAAGCTGCGGAGTATTACAGTTTGTTTTTCGAAAGTCGAAAATGGGCGTCGACACAGGCGTGCCAGTAATACTATCCCTAGTGTGACGTCCACTGTACCCAAGATCCCTCACGCGTGTAGGATCCTCAGATTGTATTTTTTCTGACATGAGGAAGCATGAGGAGTAGCGTGAGTACAGATAATCCAAGCAGATAGACAGAAAAGGTAAGACTACAAGCAATCATGCGCCTTCTCTCGGAGGGGAGGAAGGGTGGGTCGCATGTGAATCTAAGCAGATACAAGCATCAGAAATACGATTACGGTGAGTAATGTATCCCTTCTGAGGCTTGTGGAATCTGCTTAGATCACATGCTGTGCATAGATTAGCGAGCAGTACCAGAAGAAGGAGGTGGGATGTGAGAAGGGTCATGAGCAAACAGGTGTCTTAGAACCGCTTGTCCCACTTGTGTATCTGTCTTGGAATGAGTGTCAATGCAGTAATGCTGAGTAAAAGTGTGAATAGAGCTCCAAGTAGCCGCTTTGCAAATGGTGTCGAGGGGAACATTTGCAATGAAAGCCAGAGTGGCACCAATGCCTCTAGTAGAGTGGGCCCTTGGCGTAAAAGGCAGAGTCTTGTCAGAAAGAGAGTAACACAGCTGTATACAGTTGATAATCCACTTCGAGATAGCGCCCTTAGAGACGCGATCCCCCTCTCTGCCTGTAGCTACGGAGACAAACAGTTGATCTGTTTTCCTTAGCGGTCTGGTTTTATTTACATAGTATAGGACCGCCCTACGCACATCTAGGGTGTGTAGTTTCACCTCAGCCGAGCTTTGCGGGTTCTGGAAGAAAGCCGGAAGCTCGATGGACTGGTTTACATGGAACTTGGATATGAATTTAGGTGAGAACCTAGGGTGTGTGCGTAAAACCAGTTTGTCCTTGTGGATAGTAAAGAAAGGATCCTGCACTGACAGAGCCTGAATTTCACTGACCCTTCTTATGGAGGTAATGGCTACTAAGAAGGCCGTTTTATAAGTCAGGTGTTTGAGACTACTTTTATGCATGGGTTCGAATGGGGGTCCCATGAGCTTAGCTAGCACCACGTTGAGGTCCCATCCTGGCGGTGGGTTCGAAATAGGAGGGTGAAGTCTCTTTACTCCTTCCATGAAGGCTTTAACCACTGGTACTTTCCACCACGAAACCTTGTTATGGGATGTGGTGTAAGCCGAGAGGGCTGCCAGGTGTACTTTCAGCGAGTTAAAAACCAACCCTGCATCCAGCAGGTGGAGCATGTATGTTACAACGTTGGAAGGAGTGCAATCAACCGGGTTGATTTGTTTATTCTGGCACCAGATAACGAATCTTTTCCACTTATCAAAGTAACAGTGCCTTGTATTTGGTTTCCTGGACTCCTTTAGAATGTCCATACACCTCTGTGGTAATTTGAGATGTCCAAACTCTATGACTTCAGGAGCCATGCTGCTAGGTTCATAGAGTTGGGTTCCTGATGCACTGTTTGACCCTGTTGCTGGGACAGTAGGTTGTACCAGGCTGGGAGTCTGATGGGTTCGCACACCGCCATCCTGCGTAGGTGTGGAAACCATGGTTGTCTCGCCCACATGGGAGCAACTAGGATGAGCGTCATAGATTCCTTGTTCATCTTGTACACCACCTTCCTGATGAGAGGAGTTGGTGGAAAAGCGTACGCAAACATCCCTGACCAGTTCATCCACAGGGCATTCCCTTGGGAGTCCGGCTGGGGGAACCTGGATGCAAATCCTGGGCATTGTTTGTTTTCGCTTGTGGCGAATAGGTCTATAGTGGGGAAACCCCACTGAGAGAAGAGATCTTCTACTACGTCTCTGTGAAGGACCCATTCGTGTTCTTCCGGGAGGGAGTTTCTGCTTAGAGCATCCGCTAGGGAATTGAGCTCCCCTGGAACATGTTGCGATGACAGGAAGATGTTCCGTCTGAGTGCCCATATCCATATTTTCTGGGCAAGCTTGGACAGATTTGGCGAACGAGTCCCCCCTTGCTTGTTCAGATAGAACATGGCTGTCGTGCTGTCCGTCCTGATCTGCACCGACAAGTTCAGTAGATGGGGCTCGAACGCCCTTAGCGCTCGGAATACTGCCAGAAGCTCTAGCAGATTGATGTGGTTCTTGGCTACTGAGTGAGACCAGAGACCCTGAGCTGTGTGGTGGAGATGGTGAGCTCCCCACCCAGTCAGGCATGCATCTGTAGTCACCACGGCTTGTACTTCGGGATCGTAAAAGGGTTTCCCCTTTGCGAGATTCTCTCTTGTCCACCAGTGTAGGCTCTGTACGAGTGTTGGCGAAACGACCACTAGATCGTCCCAATGACCACTTGCCTGAGACCACTGTTTCGCCAACCATTCCTGCATGGGACGCATGCGCAGACGCGCGTGGGGGACCAGGTAAATGCATGACGCCATCATGCCCAGTAACCGCATAGCTTTGCGTACTGTTATCTGTTGACCTGACTGATAATGCGGAATTTGCAGAAGTATATTCCGAATTCTCTCTTCCGAAGGGAAGGTCAATCCTTTCTGAGTATCTAGGATAGCTCCTAGAAACTGTTTTGAGGTGCTTGGCACCAGACTTGACTTTTTCTCGTTGATGGAGAAGCCTAATTCGTGGAGGAGGTCGATAGTCCTCTGAATGTTTGACCTGCAAATTCCTGGGGTTTCCCCCGTTATGAGCCAGTCGTCCAGATAAGGGTACACCGGGATTGCTTCCCTGCGTAGGTGTGCAGCCGCCACCGCCAGTACCTTGGTGAATACCCTTGGTGCTGAAGCTATCCCGAAGGGCAGTACCTTGAATTGGTAGTGGCGACTGTCCACCTTGAAGCGCAAGTACTTTTTGTGCGCTGGGAGCATGGAAATATGAAAATAAGCATCTTTCATATCCAAGGTTGCCATGTAATCCCCCTTTTTTAGGAGGGGGATTACCTCTTGTAGCGTGGTCATACGGAATTTTTGGGGCTTGACATATTTGTTGGCAGGCCGTAAGTCCAATACTGGGCGCATTGTCAAATCTTTCTTTGGCACAAGGAAGTAAGTTGAATAGATACCCTTGTTTACCTGGTGTCCTGGGACGAGTTCTATCGCGTCCTTTTCTAGCAGAATGGCGATCTCCTCGAGAAGGATCCTTTGATGTTCTAGGGAGTGCACTCTTTGTCGTGGAGGATGATTCCGGGGACGCTGCAGTAGTTCTATACAATATCCTGCGGATACTGTTGACAGCACCCATCTGTCTGAGGTGATCCCTTCCCAAGCCTGGGTGAAGGTGGAAATGCGTCCCCCTACTGGGGTTGCGTGGCAAGGGACCCTGAACTGAGCGTCACTGTTTTGGTGGAGGCGTGCCCCCGCCCTTGTTGGGGCTGCCTCTGCCTCTTCCACGACCTCTCTTGTTACCCCTGCCGTAACTCTGGGTAGACTGCTGGTTGTTATTCCATTGTGTACCTTGTCCCTGGGCATAGTTGCCTCTTTGTGAATTTTGGCCGCGTGGGCGACGAAAATTATTGTTCCCCCTCTGGTTAGGGGGTTTGTTGGTAAGCTGGCCAAGGGATTTGAGAGTCTCATATTCATCTTTGGCATTTTTAAGTGCGTCTTCGACCGCTTTCCCAAACAATAGGTCGGGTTCCACTGGCTTGTCTATTAAAGAAGCCTGGGTTTCTGTCTTGAATCCCGACTGCCGTAACCACGCATGTCTCTTGATAACAGTACCTTCTGCTATCAATCTCCCTGCGTTGTCAGCGGCGTCGAAAGTTGCTTTTAAAATGCAACCAGACACGGCTCTCCCCTCTGCCGAGATCCGAGCCAGCTGGCCCTTTAGCGGTTCTGGAGCAGAGGCAATGAGCGCCGCGACTTCTTCCCATTGATGGCAATTGTAACTAGCCAACAGGGTGGTGGAATTCGCAATCCTTGCTTGGTAGGCGGACGTTGAGGCTACCTTTCTGCCAAACCCGTAAAGTTTTTTGCTCTCCTTGTCGGGAGGAGCTTCTGATGAAGATAAGGGCGTGCCAGCCCTCTTTCTAGTGTTGGTCACCACTAGGGAATCTGGTTTAAGATGTCCCTTTATATACAGAGGGTCAGACTGGGCTGCCCGGAAAATCTTTTCAATTCTGGGGTTGACAGCTCTGGTGAGGTTAGGATTCACCAGGGAAGGATCTATTCTTCGTTGGATGGATTTGAGGATAGGGATGGTCTGAGCGACCGGTCTTCTCTCTCCTACAAACTCCTCCGCGAAGTCCCTTTCCTCCTGTACACCGTGGGTGTCGATGTGGAAGTGTTCCGCTGCTCGAGCGAGAACCTCGTTAAGGAGGGGCTGGTTATCAACTGGAGAGTCAGTAACTGGGGCTTCGCTTTGTACTGGGGAATCTACTCTGTAAATTTCCTGCTCATCTTCTCCCTCCTCCAGGTCCTCATCCTCTGCATAGTAATCTGTCCCGGTTTGTTCTTCCATAAATGCAAACTCCTGGTCCTCTTCAGGGAAAACTTGTCCCTGATAACTGGGGAGTGGAGTAGAATATGGAGTGGAGTAAGGCTGAACCTTGAAGGGTTCAGGTCTTTCGACCCGGGGCTCTTTACTTAGCGGGATAGGATCGGAGGAGCCTGAGGGTGTGGCCCCTTGAGGGTTATATGAAAGAAAGTGTTCTGGGTTCTTATCATAAAAATCAGCCAAGGAAGACATCCTAGACATAACCCTGTCTATGTCCTCACTGGACCATTCCCTGGAACAGGGTATTACTTTAGCAGGTGATTTATTTTCAAGGGTAGACTTGTGTTTGCTTGTCTGCTTAGGCTTTACAGGGGTGGAAGGCTGTGCTTTCCGCTGTTTCCCCCCTTCTCCGTGCGTGGAAAAATGTTTTCCCTGTCCCTTGGGGGCCCCAGAGACTTTCGACGCCTGGCGTCGAGGGTCTGGAGAGGTATCTGTGTGCTTCGGGCGTGGGGCCTCACTGATGTTAACCGCGGTCTCGGTATCTTGGAGCGCGGCCTGGGGGTGGAAGTCGTCTTCGTCTCCCGACGATCGAACTTCCGTTAGTGTGTGTAGCGAGGCACTCTTGGCAAGAGTGGATGATTGCCTTGCGTCGTGAGGCGATCTCGATCGAGAGCGCCCAGAGGACACCGAGTCGGACCGTTCTTTTTGTGCCTCTTTCCGGGAAGTCGACGTCGTCGAGGTCCGGTTGGTCTTAGTGTGTTTAGTGTGTGTTAGGTGTGTAGCGCTTGCGTCGCCGGGGGTCTTCCCCATAGCCGCCCTGCCGGACGACCTTCCGAGGTCGGGGACCTGCGCTCGTCGGCTGTCTTTCGACGCCGTAATGCCCTCGCCGTCCGAAAGTACGGCGTCGCTGCCATCGCTGAAGGCGCCCTCCGCTGCCATGGCCTCCTGCCTGGCGTGGTGGGCCCAACGCTTTGTCGAACGGTCCTTAAGTGTCTTAGGTTTAAACCTACTACACGCTCTGCAGTTCGCTTCGGGGTGATCCCTCGGCAAGCAGAGATTGCACGTGGCGTGCCTGTCGACCCAAGGGTATTTGCGATTGCACTTGGGGCAGAATTGAAAAGGGGTACCCTCCATACGCACCTTAAGGCAGCGGGCTGCTAAGTGTAGGAATATATATAAATGTAACTATATATCAAGAGTGAAGAGTATGTACCACCCCCCACTCTCCCTACTTGTAAGGGCCGAGGCCAGCGGCCTACTAGGCCCGGGCCGAGGCCAGCGGCCTACCGAGGCCCAGATCCGTCGTGCAGCAGTCGACGGTCGATGACTTCTCCAGCCGTCGTCGAGGTTGAGGGTCGACGTTGGGGTGGGGAAGGGAATGAATAAGAATTAAAATTATAATAACAGCAAAAGTATGGCTAAGGCCAGGGAACTCCGCAAGATGCTTCCGACCAGTATGGCGGAAAAAAACAATCTGAGGATCCTACACGCGTGAGGGATCTTGGGTACAGTGGACGTCACACTAGGGATAGTATTACTGGCACGCCTGTGTCGACGCCCATTTTCGACTTTCGAAAAACAAACTGTAATACTCCGCAGCTTCCACTAGATGTCGGCCTATGCACAGCATGTGATCTAAGCAGATTCCACAAGCCTCAGAAATATATATATATATATATATATATATATATATATATATATATATATATATCAGCCTACACGTAGCTGGTGCTAGGGACAGAAATCTTGGCCGGATTTCTAAATATGTATAAAAACACATGTGTGAATGAAAGTTTGTAACACTTCAAAAAAACCCCAATCACATCATGTAGAAAAAGAACCCTGCACACAAGACCATACCGCTTGCTACAAAAAAACGTCTTTTATTGCATTATAAAGAATCTCGTGCAACCAACACTGCCTAATGGCTTAAAAGGGGCAGACATAATTACCATGCCTCCCTTGCTGACAATCAGGTTAAAAAAGGAACACTCACCCCACCAGGGTGGAAACCGCCACACGTTCCGCTTGATTAACAAGCTTCTTCAGGCTATTTACTTCCCAAATACGTGAGAACACATTACTTTTATAAACAGGAAACGGGTCAGCATCGGCATTAAGCTCCTCCCATATACTTTTAAGTTCCCGATCATGTGATCGCAGAACGTTATAATAAATGACTTACAAACTTGGCAGCCATATTTGAAAGAGTTCAAGATGTTTAAATTTCAATGGGCGCTAGACCCATATAAGCAAATGCTATGATGAAAAGTGAATAAAAAGCGTGGATGAAAGCGCATACCAGATGCCAAACCCTATTTCCTGACAAAACATTTAAAAACAACAATGATGTGTTACTGAGCGCCAGTGCGCTAAAATATCATTAAATGGTTTGGTCTCATACTACATGCTGAAAACCACAAACCATTACACTCCATGGTATGGAGTGACCTCAATTGAAGCCAGAGAAGAGTGCAGCGCCTTCATCTGTACTATAATAGTTTACAAAAAGCTCAATTGGTTTAGCCTCACATGTGCAGAATACATGCCCAAGTGAACAGCAGACCAAAAGGTGCGTCGTGCATATATAGCAGCAGTGACTCCCCTCTTAGAGGACAAATACTCTTAATAAAGTGCCAGTGCACCAAACTGGACAGAATCAAACTTCTGAAAGATATAGAAGAAATGGAAGAGCATCTCTTCTCATCAGAAGATGGAAATGAATGTAAAAAACGTATGTCTAGAGTTGAAGAAAATTTGGAAAGGTATGAGGGGGAAATCCGGATGAGAAAGCAACATAAATTTAAACGTGACCGTCTGGACTATGAACAAGGTAGAATATATACGTTTGCCAAACGCTTTGATGCCCCCATCAAAAGTAGACTGGAACAAATTGCTACAAATAACCATCCTGTAGTTATTGCATTAGAAGAACCTAGTAGTTCCGATGTGGAAATTTCAGAAACAGAAGGGTCTTCATCAAAAAGGCTCAACTTTTTAGAAGAATTCAAATTGCTGCACCTAGACAGCAGAATGGAAAAGAGAGGGAGAGGCCAGCCATCCGGACAAGGAAGAGGTGCCGTGGGCAAAGCAGGAAAAACAAAACAAGGAGGGGATGCCAACATAAACAACCCTCCCAGCGTGATCACACGCTCTGGAAACAAACCGAGGGGGAGGCCGAGAGGCCAGAGAACCTACAAATAAAAATCTTTAACATCTCAAACAGAAGTCTATCAAAGGAAGAAACAGCAGTACTGTCGTTAGGGCTATCCTTTAGCCCCACATACAGCTATGACTACACGGCTACTAGGGTGGACCTCTATAAATTTCTTAGAAAACTTAAACTGACTAAATTTTATGCAACAAGGGTCAACGAGGGACCTAGGTACAAAGATACGCCGAGAGAAGAAGCATCTCCCTTAACAGGCAAAGATATGACCAGCTTAATCTGTCTAGCCAACTTGGAACAGCCAATGTGTATTCTGCACATGTGAGTCTAAACCAATTGAGCTTTTTGTAAACTATTATAGTACAGATGAAGGCGCTGCACTCTTCTCTGGCTTCAATTGAGGTCACTCCATACCATGGAGTGTAATGGTTTGTGGTTTTCAGCATGTAGTATGAGACCAAACCATTTAATGATATTTTAGCGCACTGGCGCTCAGTAACACATCATTGTTGTTTTTAAATGTTTTGTCAGGAAATAGGGTTTGGCATCTGGTATGCGCTTTCATCCACGCTTTTTATTCACTTTTCATCATAGCATTTGCTTATATGGGTCTAGCGCCCATTGAAATTTAAACATCTTGAACTCTTTCAAATATGGCTGCCAAGTTTGTAAGTCATTTATTATAACGTTCTGCGATCACATGATCGGGAACTTAAAAGTATATGGGAGGAGCTTAATGCCGATGCTGACCCGTTTCCTGTTTATAAAAGTAATGTGTTCTCACGTATTTGGGAAGTAAATAGCCTGAAGAAGCTTGTTAATCAAGCGGAACGCGTGGCGGTTTCCACCCTGGTGGGGTGTGAGTTCCTTTTTTAACCTGATTGTCAGCAAGGGAGGCATGGTAATTATGTCTGCCCCTTTTAAGCCATTAGGCAGTGTTGGTTGCACGAGATTCTTTATAATGCAATAAAAGACGTTTTTTTGTAGCAAGCGGTATGGTCTTGTGTGCAGGGTTCTTTTTCTACATGATGTGATTGGGTTTTTTTTGAAGTGTTACAAACTTTCATTCACACATGTGTTTTTATACATATATATATATATATACATACACATACTCCGCAGCTTCCACTAGATGTCGGCCTATGCACAGCATGTGATCTAAGCAGATTCCACAAGCCTCAGAAATATATATATAATATACACACACACATACATACACACACACATACATATATGTATATATATACTCCTGCTTTGCCGCTCTTAGCAAATGTATTCTCAGCAGAGAGCGTAGTGCGCACTGGCACCGATGGCCATCAGGTAGTCATCTTCGTGACTGGCTGTGACGTTGAAACGGGTACAAATACCACGCTCTGCACCACGTAACCTCAATTTATGCGAGGGAAAAAAAACGGCACACTTGAGGTGTCACATAAAAAGGGATCCACATCCTGTGCTCTGCACTTGCTGCAGAATTTCTTCCAAAAGCCATATTGTAGAGCTTTAGTTGCTAGTCTTCTGGCCGAAAACAACACCTCCATCACATCTTCCAAAAGGTCCCAATCCCTGTACCTTAGCCTTTCCGAAGCCATTTGTGCAGGTTGGGCTTGTGTATACTCGGGAGAAGAATGACCCCCTCACACACCACTCTATTGAGGACTGGCTTCTGGCAAAGACTACGTAGAGGACAGATGGCAATGTACAGAAGAGGTCTGGGTACCACCTCGTCCTGACCCAGCCCGAGGCTGACAGGATCATAGTTTCTCCGTACCTCAACTTCAGGTATGAAGGGAATCTATGGAACACATACAGCAGCTGGACGTTCCAGTCCACCACCAATGCATCCCCCCCAGTGCTCCTCTCGGTGGAAATTTCCTGGAGCAGAAAAGTTTGCACTTCCTGTTCACACTGGATGTAAACATATCAACTTGTGGGTGAAGATCTATAAAATAAATTCCTGGCACAGCTCCCACTCGTGAGACTGAGCCCTGCCTGCTCAGGTTGTCCACAGTCTTATTCTCCATCCCGGCGAGGTGAATTGCTGATGGGGAGATTTTGTTCTATACCACCCAGAGCCAGAGGTGCATTGCCTCTCTACACAGGAGGAGTGACCCTACACCACCGCTCTAATTGCAAGGCCACTACGCTGTCAGTCATGGAGGGCAAGAAGGCCATCACAGCCAGTCTGATCACCCTTAGCTCCAATAAGGTTATGGGACATTCTGTCTCTGACAGGGACCAGAACCTGCTAACAGTCAATTTGTTCAGGTGGGCTTCCTAGCCTTTCAGTGATGTGTCGGTCACCACGGTGCCCTCTGGCCACGGTTGCCAAAATGGTTCTCCCACTATCACGTTGTCTGTGCAAGTCCACTTCAGAAGATCGTGAGAGACTATGCTGGGCACTTCAATCAAGTCTGTCATGCTGCCACGAAACTACAACCATTGAGGGGCCATTTGTTAGGTAAGAATTGGTGCAGTCACACTGAGCGACTACACAAGACTTATCTGCTTGGTATATGTCTTTACTGCACAAGCTGGTAATGTGAGCAGTAGAGCTGTACAAATGAAATCCGTACATACAAGTAGCCAAGTAACACTTACACTTTACACTCAAGGTTTCAGTTACAAATAGTTATTTAACATTTTTAAATAAACATTCTTTAAAAAACCTAAAGACTAACAGTATGGAGAAACTTTGAAATTACTTTTCAGAATCAAAGCCAGTGAATCTTTGGATATGCTCAATACATTTCTCATACACCCAGGGGTGACTGCAATCACAAGGATAATGTTTTCATTTATATATATCACACCAAAATACTTTGTAGACTCCAAGTTGCAGAAAGGAAAGGTTAAGGGAAGTAAAAAGGTTAGAATAGTTTCTCAGAACAGGACACTAAATACTCCAATGAAGTCTAGATAAGCCTTTCCCAGCAGTAACAGTATTCAACAGCTACAACCTATGGGGTTATAAGCAGTACCAGAGTCCATGGATTTAGAAGAGTGCCTTTAGGGAGCCAGGAGAGCCAAAGTAATGCAAAGTTAGAGAGTTCAGAAAAATCACTTGTAGGAACACAAGCTGTTACGCCTGTGCCAAGGCAGTTGAAATCAACTCAGAAAGTAAGCAGGTGCAAGTCTCAAGTGAGACAGCACGACTTAAGGCAAGAAGGTAAGTACCCCCAAGCCCGAAAAAGTACCTTTGATTAGGAGAAAGGCGTCCAGCTGTATTCGGTCTTGCTACAGCCAAGCAGACGCTGGTTCCTGAGCCTCAGTCGTGGGGACAAGAGGGTGGACATCTGGAGGGCTCCTACAGCAGTACTCTGGAAGGTCATCGACAGCTACAAGTTTTCATTGTAGCGGCTCTTCGCGGTTTCAGCACTTCACAAACAGTACTGATGCAGAACGATGGAAACTGGTTGGATTTTTTCCTTTCTCCCTAAATCCTACACTCTGGTGAGGGGACTGTGGATCGGGATTTCCTGCTTCTGGAGTGTACTTAGGAGGCTCCTGGAGCTTTTGGCCGGATTCGTTCCGTGGCAGACATTGCACTCGACTGTGGGCACAATGTGGGAGAACACTAATTTCTGTGCCAATTCTGACTTTAGGACTTTTTCATTTTAACCCTGGAGCGAGTGATACCTTTTCTCACTCATGTGTTTTGACCTGATTTGGATTATGTGTTTCCACTGTTTTTCAAGTCTGACATACACCATAGGCATCTACTTTTTGTATGGTGACACACAGCACCTTCAATGCAGCATCAAAGAAATCCCTTAGATTGCTCATAAGGTTTAATTACCTTTTCTTGAGTAAACTACTGTTCCCAAGAATAGTAAAGTGAAATTGACTTTATTGCCCTGAAGCATGCCTCTGGCTCAGTGTGTCTGGAAAGGCAGTATGTGAGGGAGGTTCCCGAAACTCCCCTGTCCTTTCTCTCTAGGAATGCCTGAAAGCAACCAGTCCGGATTGGCTGGATATTGGCTGTGTGAATGACAGCCTAGGCTGTGCATGAATGGGTGACACCTGCTTAAAAAGGAGAGGGTTTTGGGACCAGAGAGAGTCCACCACTGGGAGAAATACCCAACAAAAACTGTGACCAAAGCTTGCTGCATCCTCCTAGGCTTGTGAATTACCCAGTGAAGCCCTGTTGATGTGCTGAAACTCTTTCAGTTCGAAAGGGAAGCTCCGGAAGGGACGACTTCTCCCCTTGGGTTAGTGGGACCAACTAACCCTGAGACGAACTTCACTGGACCATTTTCACTGACTGGCTATACTTCTTCGCTGCTGCAAGAAGTGAGTGCCAGGGGTCAAAAAATCCATAGTAGAGTGCAACATCTGAAATCAAGCTAGAAGCTCCAGGAGCCCTTCCAAGGACCCTCCAGAAGATGGACGACCAGAGCTCAAGTCCCTCACCAGAGTGCAGGGCTCAAGGAGTGAAGGAAGCCAAACCAGTATCCGAGATCTGCGATGGTGCAGTGTACGAAGCGCTGAAACTGAACTGCTGCTGAACAGAAAAGAACCCGTAGCTAGAGGTGACCTCCCAAGTACCACCGCAGGAGCCCTCCAGACGTCCTCCCTCTTGTCCCCACGACTGAGGCTCAGGAGCACAGGGTCTACACCGCTGTAGCAAGACAGAATCCAGCTGGACCACTCTTCTTAAACCAGTGCTACTGTTTAGATTTAGGGTACTTCCCTCATTGTCTTTTAGCAGTGCTTTTCTCAGTTGGGAATTGCAGTGGCTTACCTGTAGAGTTGATTCCAACTCTCCTTCCACAGGCTTAACAGCCTGTGATCCTACAAGTGATTTTCTTTAACAAACTATCTTTGTGCAAGACTTTGATTCTAAGAAGTGCCTTAGCTCCATAGACTGTTTCAAATCGACTTTGGCCGTCCTGGCTCCCTGCAGACTTCTAGCCCACTGACTGATATTGTGTTTGTTTTAGACCGTTACTGCTGGGAAAGGTTGGTCTAGATTTAATTGGAAGATTTGAGTGTCTTAACATATATTGAGAACCTCTTTAACCTTTTCCTTCCTTAAACCTTTTCTTTCCACATCCTCAGAATCTGCAAAATATAACTGGTATATAAATGCCACTACTGTCTTTGTGATTGAAATCACCTCTGGGTGTAGGACTTGTGTAAGAAGCATATCGAAAGATTATCCACTAACTTGCTCGGATTCTGAAAAGTACTTTTAAAGTATATTTATATACATGAATTGCCTTTTTAAAGAATGCTTATTTGATGTTAATTACATCTATAACTGAAACCTTGAGTGTAAGTGTTACTTGTAGTTACAAATGTCATTGCTACAGCCAGTGCTCCAGATAGGATTTTTGGAGTGAGTATTTTACTCCCAATTTTTAGAATTGGAGAGTAAATCCAATTTAAAGAGTAAAAATGTGTTTCCTCCTTCGCAAGTGTGTGAAAAGTGTCTGAGAACTATCCAATTTGGGCGTAAAATTAAAACTTTGTTCTAAACTATTAGTGCCAAAACATGTATTTCACAGTGGTTCTAAATAATGTATTGCACCTGTGGAAAACATTTTCCCCGCACAAGAAACTTGAAGATGCATACTACCCAGCTTAATCTTGATACTTGGGCACAAACTCTGTTAAGAGCTACTACCTATGTCAGCTAGATACATTGGGTGATTTATAAATCAAGTCCCGCACTCTACCAGCGTCAATTCTCTGCCTCTCTGGCCTACCGTTGCTGCCTGGCACTACTTGCTTGACAGCTACTCCATGTTTTTGCTCCATCTCTCCTTCCCTATGCTACTGTTTCCCCAGTCTCACTTTCTGGCGCTCTGCCTCTCACCCTTAAGTGTTGCGATGCCACGTGTTGAAGTCTGTTTCTCTGTCACTCTATTTCTCCCATCTCTGCATTGTATTTGTTAGGGAGAATTCTCAGAAACGTGCTAATTCCCTGTACCTTAGAGACCCCCAGCAACTTTGCTGGATTTTGAGGACTTGCTTTTTTTTTCCTGGAGAGAGTGAGGCTCCATCCCCCCATGTTTTTAAATGTGATTTTGTACTCTGTTACTTTTCGTTGTGGAGTCTGACAAACTCCATAGGCATCATCTTTTACATTGTTACACAGCACCTTCAGTGCAGTGACAAAGGGAAGTCTTTCAGATTTCCCAAAGGTTTAAATACATCCTCTGGGATAAACAACTGTTCCCAGAGCAGTAACGTGAAATTGACTTTACTTACAATTGTAACTTGCTAGACGCAGCACACACCATCTTTGCATTTGCAGCCTCCGTAAAGCACCCATGGGTGCCATTTTGTCAAAATAGACAGTCTTTTTTTGCCATTTCTTTGTCGAAAGGTCCTTCTAGAGATTTACTCTGCGCACCAAACCAGGTTTGGTCCCTTGGTTTGTTTTGCCTTTGGTGGGCTTCACGAGTGAAACCCGCCTCCGACTCCAGGGTGTCTGGCGGGGGCAAGAAGTGAGGGAGATGCCCAAAACTCCGGGTGCTTTGTCTCCTAGGAGACCCAAATGCACTCTGTGGCGATTGGTCGGCTGGCTGTCCAGCTAGGACAGCCACCCTGCTGGGTGGCAGATAGTTAGGCTTAAATGAACGGGAGAAACCTGTGTAAAAGGCGATGGCAGAGTCGACCACTGGACGAAGGAATCCGAAGAACTTTAGGACGACACCTGCTGCAACTCCTGGACCGTTGGTTTGCCCGGTTAAGCCCTGCTGCTGTGCTGAAACTCCAAGTTCAGATCGACTGAGAAGCCCCTCCAAGGATGACTTCTTCCCTTGAGTTGGTGGGACCCATCAACTCCAAAGTAAGCCACCTGGACATTTTTTCGGAGCTGGTTGAATTTCCACACAGTTGCTGCTGGAAACTGAATAGCCAGTGAGAGGAACACCAGATTGTGTGTGTTGCTTTTAAGTTGGGCAAAAGCTCCAGGAAGATCCTCCGGACTCCCAGGAAGCAGGACTGACCGAGCCTGAGCCCCCTCAACACAGTGCGGGACCCCAGAACCAAGGAAAGCCCATCTCGGCAGCCAGGAACCGTTGTGTTGCTATTTGCGGTAGTGGCGAGGAGCTGAAACACCGAAGTGCCACTTGTTTGAAGATTGCCGGTTGCAAGCGGTGACTGTCCCATTGCAGAGCAGGAATCCCCAGAAGTCCTCCCTCTTGTCCCACGACTGAGGCCCAGGAACAGTGAGATCTGCAGAGCTGCACAGGAACAGAAGTCATCTGCTGCACTTTTTCTTCAATTCAAAGGTACTGTATCTCTTGGTGTCAAGGACTCAACTTCCAATATAGGCCATGTTTGCAGAGTGGCAGAGGAGCCAGGCATATCTTAGGTGGAGGAATGAGAGATGTAAATCAGTACAAGGAAGTCAGAACATAAAACAATCCAAAGAAACACTTGCAGTTATATAAAAAAAAAGCGATGTATATACAAAAAGGCAGTTATGAACTCAAATACGTACATCAATTTGCAACATCAAACTTGCATTTAGAATAGTAAGGAAATAAAGCAGATGAGAAAATTGTTATATACTTTTCTTATCCACACACAGATTGTCTTCAGTTAAGGTCAGTCAAATTATTTAAAATCAACTCTGCAGTATTCAAGTTTAGGCGGGTTCAAGAATGTAAAGAGCAACAATCACAGGTAAGCAATACTAGTAGCAACAATTATAAGGTTTAGGCAGTCTTTCCAATAACAAGAAAGGAGGATTTCAGTTCAGGTTTTGGAAGGAAACAAGCATTGCCCAAGCCAAGAGGTTCAGGGGATTTACTGTTAGGAAATCAGCAATGCCCAAGTCAATTAGGAATGTGACCGTTCTGATGCAAATCGTCTTAGCACAAGTCAGTCACAAGTAAGTTGGTCTTGGAAAAAGTTCAGGAGCTTCGAAGAAGCCTTCTTGGAGGAGCACAAGCTGTTCGGCCTGGGCGACTACAAATGGGTAAACACCCACACAGTGAAAATAGTGCTCCAAAACAAAGGAGCGACACAAACAGCTTCAGGTAAGTTCCCTCAAGACCAACAGTACCTTGAGAGTGATTAAACTGGATATCTCGTCTCTTAGTCCTTGGTCATGGTGACGAAAGGGGGGACCATGGATGGGCTCCTGCAGCAGTAGTCGAGAGAGGGAGTCGCCAGCACAAAAATCTTTGGACACCTGCATCAATTCATGGTTTTGGTGCCTTTTTCTCAGCATCAGTAGCTAAAGATGACTGCCGGTTGGAATCTTCTTGGTTTCTCAGTGCTGCACTCTAGTGAGGGGACTGAGGAGAGATTCTGTGCTTCTTGAAGTCCACACGGATGCCACCGACGTTCCAGCGGGATTATTCAACAGCATGGCAATGCACTTCAAGGTGGTCAAGGTACTCCAGAAATTGGGATTCTGCAGCCCAGGAAGGTTGCAGGAAGTCCGAGGACAGTTAAAATTGAAGAGTGTCTTGAGGCTGGTTATGACCACCAGAGGAAGAGGAGGAGGAAGTCTGCCTTGGCAAAGCTTCCCTGTCGATTCAAAAACGGGGTCAGGACAGTAGCTGTGCTTCTGCTGTTACTGGAGGTACTGCAGACCTCCGATTGTCTTCTTTGGAGCTTCTGTTCCAGTGGTCGGCTTAGAGTTCTGTCCCAAAAGCCTTGTGTTATGCAGGAACTCATTCATTCAGTCCTATGGGCCTATCAATACCCTGGGGGGTGGCAGTCCTTGCAGGACAGCCATCCGGCCAATTCAAACTGGTTCCAGCCAAGCATGCCCCAAGACAAAGGCCAGGGAAGTTTTTTTGGGCTCCTCCCTCACTTGTAGCCATGGCAGGCTGCATAAAGGGATACCGCCAAAGGCAAAAACCCAAGAGGACCCACCCCCACCTGAAATGTATAAGAAAGGCTAAGAAGAAACACACATGAAAAATGGTGATAAAAGAAGACTGGGTGTCATTTTGAGAAAATAATGCAGTTGTGGAAAAACCCTGCCAATAAACCCAAAAATGGTAAAAAGGTATCCACTGCCACCAGACATTTAGGTTTGTCTGTCACCAAATATAAACGTTACAGGAGCAGTGGGAAAGGAGTTACAATGTAGCCCCTCAGAACTCCACATAAGGTTGTGGGTGCTGATCCCACAAAAAGAAAGTTCAGTAAGGTAAAAATGCCTTATTGTCCCTGAGAACAGTAGTTCTAAGGACAAAGTGAAAAAAGAACAAGAAGGGAAGCCCACAGGACTCCTCAGAAACACTGCACATAGGGTGCTGTGCGTTAGACAAGATTGTATGCAGTACCCTTTGAGACACTACAACAACCCTGACCTCCTGGCAATAGGAACCCAACCTTTGGTATAAATTGGTACTACACACGTTGGTAGCATGTTGAGCAGCCATGCTTATCTCAAGAGGGGTCAATGTGAGCTGTAGGTGAGATTCACAGTGACAAGTATTCAAATAAACTCTTACACACAAACTTTCTTGATTAAACAATTTAGTTAACAGTCAGAGTAATCCTTCAGAAGTGGGCAATATAAAGCAACACAAATACTTTCAAAATACACACTTCTAAATCAGTAAGTACCCTTTTGGGATGGCCCACATACACTACCTACACCCTCAGTTGACTTCAATAGTTAGGATGCTGTAGACCTTAATATATTAGTGTTGCATTTAGAATATTCGAGAGGAGTGTCAAAGAAAAGGTGTTTCAGAATAAGACAAGTATTCAGAAAATGATTCTTAAGCAGGTAAGTACTTTCAAAAGAACCCCTCAATGAAAAGTCAGTTAACCCCTTCCTGGAAGGAAGGCAACACAAGCAGAGTAGAGAAGGGTCATTCAGGGAGCCAGGTCAGCCAACGTTAAGTTAGCAAAAGTCAAGGTGAACTGAAGCACTTCTTGCAGGTAAGTAGAAAGTCTAATACACACTCTTAAGACTTCTAAATCAGCAAGTACCCATTTGGGATGGCCCACAGGCACTAGCTACACACTCAGGGGACTTCAATAGTTAGGGTGCTGGCGACATTGATATATCACCGTTGCATTTAGAATCAGATTTAGCAATATGTCAAAGGAAAACGGTTATTAGAACAAAACAAGAGCTCATACAAATATTCTGAAGCAGGTAAGTACTTTTGGTAACCCCTCAATGAAAAGTCAGTTAACCCCTTCCTGGAAGGAAGGCAACACAAGCAGAGTAGAGAAGGGTCATTCAGGGAGCCAGGCCAGCCAATGTTAAGTTAGCAAAAGTCAAGGTGGACTTCTTGCAGGTAAGTAAACGTCTTGAACAATGTTTTAGAAGTTTTGTAGAAGAAGAAGAAATTCAAAGTAGGGCCACAAGTTCTTTAGGCTTGTGAGGTAAAGAAGCTGTTGGCAACTCTACAGAGCCAACCAAGGTAAATCTCCAACGAGGACAAGCAAGGTGGCACGAGAGGTAAGTTCAGACTTTACAGTACCTTTAGGTTGAAGAGAAGTGCAGCAGATGGCGGATGTTCCGGTGCAGCTCCTGGTGCTCCGGAGCCTCAGTTGTGGGGACAAGAGGAGGGACTTCTGAGGACTCCTGCACTGCAATGGACGGTCAACGCTTGCAACTGTCAATCTTCAAACAAGTGTCACTTCAGTGTTTCAGC
The DNA here is from genome assembly GCF_040938575.1 of Ambystoma mexicanum. NCBI lineage: Eukaryota > Metazoa > Chordata > Amphibia > Caudata > Ambystomatidae > Ambystoma > Ambystoma mexicanum. The sequence goes on from NC_090923.1 coordinate 1,165,310,375, forward strand.
TCCTCGTGACTACTGCAAATAGCAACACTGCGGTTCCTGGCTGTCGAGATGGGCTTTCCGTTCTTCTGGGGTCCAGCACTCTGTTGAGGTGGCTCAGGCTTGGTCAGTCCCGATTCCTCGGAGTCCGGAGGATCTTCCTGGACCTCTTGGCCAGCTTAAAAGCAATGCACACAAACTGGTGTTCCTCTCCCTGGCTATTCGTTTCCGGCAGCAACTGCAGTGGAAGTTCAACCAGCTCAGAGACGATGTCCAGGTGGCTTACTCTGGAGTTGATTGGTCCCACCAACTCAAAGGGAGAAATCGTCCTTGCAGGGCTTCTCCGTCGACACAAATATGGAGTTTCAGCACAGCAGCAGGGCTTCAGCGGGCAAATCAACGGTCCAGGAGTTGCAGCAGGCGTCCTCCTAAAGTTCGTCTTCGGATTCCTTCGTCCAGTGGTCGACTCTGCCTTCCAAGGCAAAAAGCCTCAACTTTTACACAGGTTTCTCTCATTCATTTAAGCCTAGCTATCAGTCACCCAGCAGGGTGGATGTCCTTGCCAGACAGCCAGCTGACCAATCACCTAAGAATGCATTGTTGTCTCCTAGGACACTAAGTACAGGGAGTTTCAGGCACCTCCCTCGCTTGTTGCCCCCGCCAGACACCCTGGAGCTAGAGGCAGGCTTCACTCACGAATCCTGCCAAAGACAAAACGATCAAAAGGGACCAAACATGGTTTGGTGCACAGAGTAAATCTCAAGAAGGACCTTTCCACAGAGAATTGGCAAAAAAAAGACGAGGGCCATTTTGACAAATGGCACCCTTGGGTGCTTTACTGCAGCTACGAACGCAGCCCGCGGTAAATGCACACCACAGTAGTTAAAAGTAGGCCACTACCACCAGCTATTCACTGAGGAAAGGGTAACAAAATTGTTACATGAGAATCTAGACAAAGGGGATACTAAGAAACCCCTCGAGCACCCTATTGTAAGATAGTATGTGCTGGGTCTAGAAAGTTACAAGTGTAAGTCAGTTTCACTTCACTGTTCTTGGAAATAGTAGTTTATCCAAGAGACGGTATTTAAACCTTGGGGAAATTTGAAAGACTTCTCTGTGCCACTGCATTGAAGGTGCTGTGTGACAATGTAAAAGTTGATGCCTATGTAGTTTGTCAGACTCCACAACCAAAAGAAACAGTTCAAAATCGCATTAAAATGCGAGAGTGGGAAAAAGGGTCTCACTCTCTCCAGGTTAAAAATTCAAGTCCTCAAAATCCAACGAAGTTGCTGGGGGTCTCTAAGGTAGAGAGTAATTAGCACATTTCTAAGAATTCTCCCTAACACTGTGTGCTCAAAATGTATTACAGATGCCTGTAGTAAAATACATGGAGGAAAGCAGGACTCCATTAAAAGTTAAAAATACAGTAGCAGAAACATCAGGCTCCCATCTCAGAACAAAAGAATGAGTGAGTGGTAAACAAGTCTCACTGACTCAAGAGAGTAAAGCAACAAATCTCAGAAGTCCAGCAAAAGTGCTGGGGGTCTCAGGTTGAGGGTAATTGGCACAAGGAGAAATTACCTTATCGTAATGTTCTTTCTATGGATTCTTCTCACGCAGATTCCTCATCCGATAGATATTCCCTCCAGTTTCGCTGCTTCATCAAAGTTGAGACAGGGTTTGGGGGGGTGGGTGGGGCGTATTGGACCTCAACCTGGCCGTCGACAATCGATGCATCTTGCTCGGTGCCTGATCGTCGGCTCCGGACATGGTGTTAGGCATCGTATAAATTGCGCGTCACTACGCCCCGACCTCTGTCTTTTTTTCCAGAGCACTACACTGAACAAGTGGGCTAATGAGCCCTTTCTTAAAAAATAGTAATTACAGACCCCCGAATGAGGAACAATTGAAAAAGAAACACTAGTAGTAGTGTCAGAATAATTGTTTGATTCAGGGATGTGGCAGGAAGTCAAAAACAGGACACAGAGGACCATCTCCAAGTCATCGTTATTTGAAATAGAAAGATTGGCACCAACCGACTTTCTCGGCAGGAACGGATGGCAGGGGAGATGCAGAATCTGCAGGAGAAGAATACATAGAAAGAACATTACGGTAAGGTAATTTCTCCTTTGATGGATTGCTTTTCTCCCGCAGACTCCTCATCTGATCAGACTTCCAAAGCAGTAATGAAGGAGGTGAGGAGAATGTCGAACAAAATTTCGGCAGAACTGCCCTGCCAAAACACGCATCGGAAGTGCAAGCCACATCCAGGGTATAGTGCTTTGCTAAGGTATGGTAAGACAACCATGACAGTGCGACAAGTCTCCCAGACAGAGAGTCCCCCACCCCCTCTGCAATTCGGTGGATGCGAACACCCCACCTTGTGGAATGGGGCCCTGATGCCTGCTGGTAATTCTTTCCCAGCAGTTTGGTAACACTCCTCTATGGAAAGGATTATCACACAGGACAAAGTGTACTTTGTTATGAGCAAGCCCTTACACAGTAAGGAAAAAGCCACCAAGAGCTGGGGAGCTCTCCGAAAATCAGCTGTTCTGGCAACATAGTCACTCAGTGCCCTCTTAGTGTCAAGCCGATTGAATCGTTCCTCCTGTTTAGAAGGGTGAGCAGCAGTATAGAAGACCGAAAGGTCGATGGATTGACAAATGAAATTCTGACAACCTAGGGAAGGTAACCAGGCCTTACACAGAGTGAAACCTCAGAAAAAGCGTAACAAGGGTGGCCTAGAGCATAAGGCCTGCAGTTCACTCACCCGCCTAGCAGATGTGATAGCCAGCAAGAAGGTTGTTTTTAATGTTAGAAGCTGCAAAGGGCAAGAGTGCGTAGACTCAAAAGGAGCTGCCATCAGAAATGCAAGGACCAGATTAAGATCCCAATCTGGGTCAACAAAAGGAGTTGGCAGAAACTTATTTACAAGGCCTTTCAGGAATTGCGCCATTACCAGGTTTGTGACAAATGAACATTGATCCGGGGATCTTTTAAAACAGACAAGGCCGCCAAATATCCTTTGACTGTGGTAACCTGAAGGCCCGCAGAGGCCAGTGATAGCAGAAACTCCATCACTGAAGTGATGGGGCAAGAGATGGGGTCAATCTCGTGTTCCCTGAACCATGCCTCAAATCTTCATCTTCATGCGTACAAAGATCTTGTAGATGGTCTGTGTGCCACTAGCAACACCAAGTACTTCCTCAGAGAGGTCCCGGTCATTATATCTCATCCTATTAAGAGCAACGCATGTAGGTTGAAGGATTACGGGGTCGGATGGAGTATACAGCCTTCCGACAGGGTTAGAATATCCAGTCGCCAAGGCAACCGGTGAGGAAGACAGATGGACAGATCCAAGAAGTCGGAGCACCACGGTCCCCTCGCCCAGTCCGGGACGAACAAGTTCATGGTCACTCTAAACCTATTCAACCTCCAGAGAACCCATGGAATTACATGAATCGGAGGTAACACGTATAGGAGAGGGAAGTAGAATCCACCAGAAATGTGTCTCCCAGTGCACCGTTCGCTGGGAATTTGCTCGAGTAGAACAGTTCACATTTTTTTTGTTGAATTACGTTTCGAACAAATCCACTCCTCTAGGACTCCTAGGCACACCTCGGGTGAGACCGTACTCTGCCTGGTCAGAGCATCCACCAAGTTGATCTCTCTGCCGGCCAGATGAACTGCAGAGACCGAGATCTTGTCCTCCAGCAACCAGAGGGGGCAAGAGTGCACTCCACCTTGCTTGTTGAGGTAGTGCATCGCCACTGTGTTGTCCGTCAGAACGCGGACATTTTTCCCCTGCTGAGACGGGGCGAATGCTTTCAGGGCTAACCTTATAGCACGTAATTCTAGCCTGTTGATGGGCCCCTTGGCTTCTATTGCGTACCAGAGACTGCTCAACTGCAAATCCTCAGTGAGCACCCCAAACCCTTCAACGACGCATCCGACTCGGGTCGGAGGCCGAAAGGGTTCCCCTGCCAAAAGACTGCTGTGGTCCGCCCACCAGGACAGGTAGTTGACCACTAAAGCAAACAATTTGAAGAGATCTGAAAGAGTTCTGAAGTACTGAGACCACAGATCTCGGACCATTGCGGGGATCTCATGCGCAGCTTTGCCTCTGGCACTAGAGAAATGCAGGGGGCCATTAGGCCTAGAAGGCGGAGGAAGGAAGCCGCTGGTAGGGTGACATTGTTCCGGAATAAATGTACCATCTGTGTCAAGTCGAGTACTTTCTACTCGGGATGGAAGGCCTTTCTCACTCTAGTATCTAGGACTGCTCTTATGAATTGGAGCCGTGGGACTGGTATCATCTGGGACTTCAAGTTTAGGGAGAAGCCCAGCCTGTGGAGCAGTGAACAGGTGTCCTGGAGATGGGACAAGACCTGCTCTACAGACTTCCCTCAGATCAACCAGTTGTCCAGGTATGGGAATACGTGGACTCTGGATCTACTGAGGTGGGCCGCAACTTGGTGAAGGCCCTTGGGGCAGAGGCAAGACCGAAAGTGAAGCACATTGAATTGGAGGTGCCCGTCTCCTATGGTGAACCTTAGGAACTTCCTGGGCTTTTGATGGATTGGCACATGGAAATAAGCCTCCTGTAGGTCTATGGACACCAGCCATGCCTGACATTCGAGAGCGTGGAGACTTTCTCTCAACGTCACCATCCTGAATTTGTCTTTCCCCAAGAACTTGTTCAAGGCCCTGAGGTCCAGAATGGGACAGAGACCTACTTTCTTGGGCACCAGGAAATTCAGCAACAGGGCTCTGTTCTTCCTGGAGCTCCTGTCCCGGTTGGATTGGAGGTGGGGGCGGTCTGTCCGGTGGCTTTCTTAGAAATGGCAGACAACCACATTGAATGAGCTGTAGAGGCCAGGCATCCGAAGTAATTCCCTGCACACTGGAGCAAGTGCTCAGTCAACCGTCATCCAACCGGTGAGCAGTGAGAGGGGAAATCAAAGCAGCTTTGGAGGCTGTGTCGCCTCCACTGCTGACGCTGACTGTTGGGCTCTAGAAGCACCTCTGCCCGTTTCCCGAGCACAAGACCTGCTTCTGCTCTTGCCTGGCCAGTGGGAGCTGCACTCTCCTGCCATAAGGGGCATATCTCCTGTAGCCCTGTACCCTAGGGGCAAAGCTAAAAGCAGGTTTAGCTGGCTGCGCAGCTAGGCCTAAGGATTTGGCAGAGTTTTGATTCCTTGAATTTTTCTAAGGAATCGTCAGCTTTGTAGTCGAAAAGAAGATCACCCTCAAAGGGAATGTTCATAAATTCTACTTAGACGTTAGGTGAAAAAACAGGTTTTCAAGTAGGCCTGCCTTCTTAGCGTTATGGTGGAAGTCACAGATCGGTGCACAAAGTCAGCGATATCCAGGCCCGTTTGCATCGACTGCTTGGCTACCTTCGTCCCATCCTCCACTAGCTGTAAGAAGCACTCACGCAGTTCTCCTTCCGGGACATACGGAGCAGCATTTTCCACCACTGTCCATAGATCAAAGGATCATTTGGCAAAGCTATGCCACATTCGTAGCTTTGACTATTATGTTACCTGATGTGAAAGCTTTCTTTGCCACTTCATCTACTTTTTTTGCTTCTGTCTCTAGGGAAGGGCGAGAGGAGAGATGAGGGTTCTCCTCTAGCTGGCTTGTAATTTGCAGAAATGGTGGAACTGACGAGAGGACTGGAACATGGGTTTTGCCATAAAGCTGCCAATGGATCAGCAATGGCAGGGTTCAAAGGCATATTAAGGTCAGTGGTAAGACCTTCAATTAGAATGTCGGTAAGGTCATAACCTTGTACAGGCGCCACTGATGAGTGCAATCCAAGGGTATCAATAACCCTTTCTACCAGAGCCCTGCATTTAGATGCATTGTGAAGATTGGGCTGGGACTGCTGAAACGAGGTCAAGCTAAGTGTCCAGAACACTGGCATCTTGGAGGCCTTGAGCTAGGTCTGGAAGCAGATTCTTGTCAAAATAGTGGACCCCTCCTGAACCAAGGTACATCGGGTCAACATCAACTTTGCAACCATGTAACTTGTTTATCTGTGTTACCCTTATACGCCAGTATGGAACTTGCAACACCTTTGTTTACTGCCAAGAACAGTGCCTAGATGCTATTGGGCTTGGTGTGCTATATAAATATGCAAAATTAAAAAAAAAATATCCCTCATCAGCGTCGTGATCGCCCAAGATACCTGCCATGGTATTGAAAAATTTGGACCGGGGTTGTAGAGTAAAGGCTTTCTCGACAACAGTCGACGTTGAGGGTTTGTCTTTAGGTGCCGGCATGGCTGATGTCTGTCGATTGAGATGCAGTATCGTTGACATCCTTGGTTGCACAGGGGTAATCCAGCTTCCATTGTATTTCTTTCAACATCGAAATAAATATCAGAGCCAACATAGTCGGGACCAGGGCAATTGAAGGGTCGGGGCAGAGCACCGCTCTTGACTCCGAAGCATGCTATGTGGAGGGTGTGTGACCCAGAGCGAGTTTTGCAGTTCTATCTCTGAGGGATTTATGTTGCATTTTGGTGCATGACATGCACCAGTCAGGCCAGTGACCCGTGCCAAGGCACCAGAGACCACTTGTGTGGAACAGTGAGGGACATCTTGGTCCCACAATCTGAACACCGTTTGAAATGAGACACCCGAGCGACCGACATCTCGTGTGGAGGATGTAGTGAAAATGACAATGCTTTCTGACAAACAAAGTTGTCGAAACTGTGTTCCCATAAAAGAAAGGAGGTTGGGGCTGAGTGACGTGGTACTTATACGACATCACATCCGGAGCCGATGACTAGACAGAGCAAGACAAAAATCGCTGGTTGACAGCTGGGTCGAGGTCCATTACGCCCGTCGAAAATTTTCCGAAGCAGCGAATCTGGAGGGAATATCTATCAGATGAGGAATCTGCGGGAGAAAAGCAATCCATTGAAAGTTTTCTGTATCCTTTAAACTTGGGGGTTTATCTTGCCAATCTCTCACGGTATTAGCAAAGTCCTCTGGGTTTCAATGGACTTATTTCTGCCACTACAGGGAGGATGATTTCCACAAATGCTTATTTCACTTACGGTGGGGTCCCAGACACTTCTCTGGTGATCAGAAGGCTTATCTCGGCCACTGCTAAAAGGAAGATTAGTTTGGATAAATGGCTGAAACTTCTCTGGCCCAACCGCCACATTACTGCTTGGAAGCAGAGGTAGAGTCACCAGAGTCTGCCCCACTTGCATCCCTGTGTCCACACCGGGTCTCCCGTTACCTTCACTAGGGCTTTGGTATTAGGGGTGTCACGGTATTGATTTTATGGCGGTATGATAACCTTCTTGCCAAATGACGGGATATCATGGTGATCGCTGTATAGCAGGAGGAGTTAACTAATCTTAAATATTTTCTTAAAGGTCATAAATTGTCAGCATTTTGAAAGTTGGCTCTGTACATTTTTAGCTGATCCTCCAGGAATCTAGGGCGGGTGCAGATTTGGTCTTTCATGGCACTCACTCGATCGCCTTGAATGAAAGGGACTAGTGAAAGTGTTAAAATGCACATTTTGAGCAATGAGCTTGCTGCAGTGTCACAGGTAATCACTTTGAAAATCGGCCTCGACCTGCATTATTTTGGAACCAGATTGGCATGGGCATCATGACCCCCTTGCTGCGATCAGTCATAAAGGTTTGTTTCGATAATGCTTTATCCCATTAAAGGGAAAAAAGTCACTCATGTGACGTCTGAAAGCCCATGTCATTGTGTTTCTTTTGTCAAAATGTCATAGCCAACACAGACTCACGAAAGGTTGCATATTGATCAAATCAATATAGCTTGTTTATCACCTGCCTGGTGTATTATAAAAGTCTGATGTTGGAGTCACCACTGACCATGTAATCCTAACAGGATAGCGTTCAGTGGGCGCTGTTGATTTCTTTCAACACATGTTCATTTACCTTCTTAAATATAGTGGCACAACCTTTTGAAAATGACAAAGTTAAAATACATATCGGCACAAATATGGCCTAGACCACCACCTCACCACAACCCCTTCAATACCATTTTCCCCAGGTCTGAGCGCATTAGGACCCGTCATGCGAGTTGAGACAGTGCAATGTTTTCATGGATGGCGTCACAAATCAAGGATAGACTTGAGAAATATCTCAACCCCATTGTTCTGGATACTTCAAATTGAATGTAGAATCTGTCCTGCCTGCTTGAGTTTCGTGCCATATGCAGCAGGCAGGTGAAGGATCTAGCTAAGCAACAATTCTAGTGTCAATGTGCAAAACTACAGGGAGGACAGTGGGGGCAGTGTATATACTATGGCGCAGTGTTAGTACAGTCTACAGAGCTAACGTTTTTTGTGGACATGCATCAGAAGGGCATCCCGTTCATTCCCCCTTTGAATTCTGGGATATGTCGTTCCCCATCTTTCAAATTGGTGCCAAAACTACAAATCGGCTGATCTTTAACCCATCTCTACTGATAACAGAAAAGAGTGGTCACAGCATCAAAGCTGCATTTACTAACGTGGCCTCACTTTCCGTATGCTCTTGTCTGCCAAACAAGGCCCCCTTGGCAGACGCCACATCCCACATTGCAAGATCCAGACTGCACAGCACTTGAGTACTGCTGCCTTTCCAAATCAGATTGAAAAGCTAATTTAATAGCTGCAGGCCCTAAAACGGTACACCAGTATAAACAACATGACTGTTATTATAGTTCAATTAACTGTTCACAGTATCTACAAGGGTATACCGTTATACCCCTATTTGGTATGTCACCGGGGCTTCCTGGGACTTCTCTCGTCCTCTCTTTCTGCACAGTGGCGTCTCGGGCGTGCAGCTGCACTCTGCTCTACTTCTCATTGTTCTCGTACCAGGGTCCGGTTCCAGCGAGAACCCAGGACATCCTCAGCTGCTCTGTTCTTCTCTTCCTTGGGTCTACCGTCCAGGTTGAAAACTCTCGAATGACAGTCTATACTTCTGCAGCTACTCACGGCTGGCCTTGACAAGTTCTTTACTCCATCGCCTCCATTTATACATCGACAATCTGCCAGGTAGGGAAAGGCAACAAAGTCCTTTGTTTCTTTTTACACCTTGATCTTTATGCCTCCTCATGGCCACCTCGCACCAGTACTAGCAAAGTCGGTAATCTTCAGGTCTTCTGCGATGTTCTTCGTCCTGGTATTTTCTGTTTTGGTAGCATTCCAAGTACTACAATAATACACTGTTCTACTCTCAAGTAAGTGGCTTGGAATGGAGAGTGGGGTTTGGTTAGGCATGGATGGGGTGTTACATTGCTGAAAAGGCTATAGCCTGGGTGAACGTCCTGTTCCCCATAAGGTTCTCTGATACGAAACAAACCCTGGGGTGACTATTGGGTAGCGGCCACACCTCCCTAGCCTCATGGGAAAGGGCTCCCCCTTTGGGTAGAAGTGACTATACCTAGTAAATCATAAGTACCAACCCTGGAATTGCTCCACTACAGGCACCCTTTCGAAGGTACCTTTCTCCAGCAGGGAGAGAATCTCCTGCAGAAGGAGCGGGTCTGGTTCCTGAAGAGATTGCTCGCTTGGGGGAAAGAAAAGTATTTTTAGAAATGGGAAACCGTGACCTTGAGCTGTCTTCAGCACCCAAGCATCTGAAGTAATGCACTGCCATGCTCCTAGATGAGGAGTCAACCTGCCTTCCACCGAAGTCTTCTGAGTGAAGCCCTCGAGAGTGGTTTTGGGGCTGTGGCAGGCTAATGTGGAGGTGACAGCCTGAGCTGTTCTTCTGCGACCTCTACAGCCACATGGAAATCTCCTTTCCCCTCTTTAGGCAGGCTTGCCTCTACCACTTTGTCCAAATGAATAGTAGAAACAAAAAGGCTGTCCTTTCCGACTTTTGAAAGCAAAGGTGCTGCTGTTAGGCTGACTGATGGCACCCCAAGAATTTTGTAGCCGCCTTAGAAGCTTGGAGTTTTTCTAAGCGGTTATCAGCCTTTCCCCAAAGAGGTTTATCTAGACGGGACATTGGTAGAAAATACAGATTTACGTAGCCATGCAAACCTCCTCATGACTGCACTCTAACTCAGAGCGGCCAACACAGTCTGATGCATCCAAACCAGATTGAAGAGATTGGAATGTTGTTTTCTTACCACCATTAATGCTGCTGAAGCCATCTCTCATTTCCCCTTCAGAGATGTTTTCAGCTGCTTGGGCGACATTCCACAAAGTGAACGTGTACTTTGCTAATGCACAAGACGCATTAATGGACTGCAATACTCTCAGCAGAGAACACCCTTTTGTCATTCTGGTCAGGTTGGATGGAAGGATATGCAGACGCTTTGGAAGTGGAAGTGACCCCCTGTACCACTAAGCTCTCAGTAGTAGGGTGCCTCGAGAGAAATTCAGTAAATGATGGTATATACTTCCTAATCAACTCCTTGACTGGCAGAATGGTATCTGGTTTCTGCTAATTTTCCAAAATTGTGTTTTTAATTGCAGAGTAGAAAGGCAGTACAGGTTCTTTGGGTGCACCTTGGTCAAGGATAACCATAAAGTCACTCTGTACTGTCCTTTGCAAGACTTCTCCAACCCAAATACTCAGGGACTCTGTCCATCAATGTCCTGTATGCAGAACTAGAATGAGCAGCTGTGTCAAATGCAGCAAACTCCACTTCTGGATAAGTGTTGAAGACACTGGCTTCCTTAAGGCATGTAGCCAAAGCCTCCAAGTGAGATTCTTCACAAATATGTTCCCAAGGGACGTTGGGCGTGCCAAAACATTCATACCCAAAAGATACAATGTCCTCTTCAGAAATGGGTGCAAGTCTTTCTTCGATGAAGGTTTAAAACTCAAAGATGGATCCGAAGAGGACGTAGAATGGTTTAGAGGTGAAAGACTTGGACGTCGAGCCCTTCAATAATTAAGATGTCGAAGGCTTTGGCTTAGATGCACTTCTTACTGTTTTTAGGTAGACTTTCCTTTTTGAGTGAAATTCTCCCCACTTTGAGAGTCCCCCAGCGTTTTTACTGGACTATTAGATTTTTGGACTGATTCTCCCTACTGAGCAGGAACCTTTTTTCACATACACAAATACTTTTACTCTAACCATGGGAATCCTTTGTATCTCATTTTAATGCAGTTACGCTTTCCTCGATATTTTCTGGCATCTACATTTCATTACTGCAGTACACAGCACTTTCTCTGCAGTGTTAATGGTCGCTCTTTGTGCTTCCGTTTTTATTTTACCTGTGTCAACACATGTTACAAAGGCAGGGGGACACTTCCTGTCCCACCTGTATTTTATTTTGGAAGATCAGCACACCCCACCTTAAGTGGAGGGCTGAGGAGAAACATGGTCTCCCTTTTCCAGGAACATTTAGTTACTTTTCCAAGTTCCTCCAACAGGCTATTGGCAGTGTACCTTTTTACCAGACTTTGTGGACTTTATCGCAGGCTGCCTTTAGAGCAGTAAAAAAGTGAACAGGAAAAGTGGGGGGGGGGGGGGGGATCACGCGGGACAAATCGCTGAAAAGATCAAGCAAGATAAGTAACCATCAAATTGAGAGCCCAATGAGGGGATAGGCCAGGTCAAGGATAGTATAAAATCAGATAATCTTTATTATACACATAAAATTACATGACAGTGCTGAATCCATGATAAAACAGCATAAAAACAAACAATAAATATAGAATATGTACAAGTAAAGTGCATGATAGCCAATTGAACACTGTGGTGCAGAGTGAACACCAAATGCAGTCGCCCCCCAAGAAAAAGGAAGCAATTGTACGGGGGAGCAGGGCAAGTGGAAAACTAAGACAAAGGAGCGGGGGGGCACAGGAACAAAGAAGGATATCTTGTTGGGGTCCTATTGCGACCCCAGTCTCAATCTGCATGCACAATCCACAAGTCAACTCAAAGACTAATTAGAGCTATTCCATCAATTTAGAAGGGATAAGAAAGTTCAGAACTTGCAAAATTGCAACACCTCTCCAGCCTCATGTTCTGGGATGGCATAAACTTTACAAATTGTCGGCAAGCTTTAGTGCAGAGTTAATAAAAAAGGTGCAGCCTACAGCACTTGTCACCATTTCAACCAACACAGTCAAATAAGTTAGAGCAGTAAGGGAACATGGAGCACCATTTGCTTAAAATGGTGTCCGTACTTCAGCACTGCTCTTGATGACTTGGGTCTTTGAGCCTTCCTCTACCTGCCTAGGGGAGGTATGGTCTTTGGCAGGCTTAACTTCGAAAGCCTGTAAAGGCTCAGAGTGCCTGAAATGTCAAGAAGTGGGGGCGGTAATAAACTCCCCAAGTCTTTGTCCTGCAGTGGGCCTCCTGAAAACAGTCTCTGCTGGAAGGCTGGCTGTCCCCATTGGACCGCAACACCCCCAGTTTGAATTAATGCATATCTGGTGATTGGGTGGTCAGCCAGTTTTCATGCACAAAAGACGAGGGAGGAGGGGTGAAAGAAGCAAAGAAGAGCCGCAGTCACTTCCAGCGACTGTCAGAACCAGCTGAGTAAACGCTGCAGTCAACATCAACTTCTGTCCGACAGAGAAGCCCTGAAGCGGACAACTTCCTCCCTTAGACTAGTGGGACTAACCATTGCCAAGACTAACTGCAGTTTGCGCCATCCCTGGGCAAGCAGCGGCCTCCATTGCCTGCAATTCCTCAATGGCCAGGGCCCTGTACCATTTTGCTGTGCAAAGCCTTCTGAAGTGCGGTTTCGTCTGAAACTTGGTCTGGAAACTAGTGACTGAATCCTGCTCCTGAAAGTCCCCTCAGCCAAGATGAGGACCGACAAAGGGCACAAACTATCGCATGACAACGGTCCTTTAACCGAACCTTGAAAGAGGCATCAACTAGCCAGTGCTGCGAAGATCTTCTGCTGGCGTCCGACTGTTCGAATGCAACCACCAGATCCATTGCCATTCCTTTTCTCCAGTCTCCAAAGCCAAGAATCCTGAACCGGGGTCTAATGTCGCTCTTTGCACCAGCTTCTTCGCTTATAAGGTACTGTTCAGCCCCTAATACTTAAGTGGGGCCTGCTTGGTTGTTCCTGTGCTTCAGAGGGTTGCAGTTAAGCTATAACTTGCATCCCCTCCACCCCCCCCCTCCCCCGACATCCTCCAGACCTACATGTAGCTGCATTGGGGTTGATAACCCTTTTGCTCCTCAGCTACAGAAACCCAACTGATATTCACCTGTAAACTTGAAGAAACCTTCATATACTCTGGCGTGTCCACGGCTTCCCTGCCTGTTCTACCTCAGCCCTTGGTCACTGGATCCCCAGTGCCACCCCCCCCCCCCCCCCCCGACTTTGTGAGACTCACCTAGGATAATTTTGGACTTTAAAGCTTGGTTAAGTAGGGGTTAACTAAAGTTACACAAGTTGAGCACTTTGCATACTTGGTTCAAAAGTTTGCTACTTGTGTTGCTTTACAACTGTTCTAAAGTTTATCCTTTGGATATTGCAAGTCTTCTGTGTTTAATACTACTGTGTTATAGTACTTACCTTAAATACTCTTAAATAAAACTTCTAGTGCATGTTGTCTTAAACTAAGTATGCTTTGAGATCTGTGTGCCTCACTACAGCCCTCATCCCTCCTAGACAGCCATTGCTACCAAACCTTTGGCTAGTTCAGGCGAAACCTGTTCATCCAAGGTGGGCTTCTTAAAGCGCTGTCAGACGCAGGACTTTGGTAGAACACTTAAACTGCTTTCAACGTCACTCGAGTAGGCATCATAGAGGACTCGGGTTCTAGGGAGAGCGGGTCGAATCCTTCAATGATTCCCTGATGGCTTTTGAAGGCACAGTGGGATCATTAGCCTTTTGAGGGACTGTGAGGGGCCACCTTCAAAAAGACGTCCATTATCTTATGACCAAACTCTTCTCCAATCTGCTGCTGAGGCAGATTTGTCTGAGAAATATTCCAGTCTCTTGTTGGGCAAGGAATCTGAGGACAAAGAAAAGCAGGTTTTAGATTTTCTTCGAGAAGTGATGCAAATCGCTCCTCGACTTCAACTGCTTAAAATGTTTGGACAGTTTTATTTAGGCCTCCAAGGTGTTCACTTAAACACCTATTTTCAGAGTGTTTTCCTCTGAAGGAGTAGAGGACGGGGATTTTGATACCAACCAACATAGGGCAAGTTTAGACTTTCCTCTCCTTCAAGGCCTTGCTAGTCATTGACTGACAGGAGCCACAATCGACTTGATGCTCCTTACCGAGAGACCAGAGGCATATTATGTACGTATCTGTGATCGACATCTTTGAATCACCTTCCTCACACCTCTTAAAACCCCGTTTTCGGAGTACACATTCGAAGAAATGGTAACTGCGCAGTAGAAACTCAAAGGAGAAATTACTCACCGTAATGATCTTTCTATGGATTCTTCTCCAGCAGATTCCTCATCTTCAAAGATACCCATCATCTAGCTCTCTTGAAAGGAAACTTTGCGCCAGGGGGCACAGTGGACCTCGACGAGACGTCCATCTGTCTTGCGTGGATCTCGATCGTCGGCTCCAGAAGTGACATCCAGCGTTTTATATATAGCACGTTGCTACGACCCATGCTTCAGTTCCTCCCTCCCCCCCCCCACGCATGAACGCAGCATAAGGAAAAATCACGGGAGGCGGCTAATCAGCCGGTAAAAAACTTCCCAACAGGGCGATCCCACACAACAATGATGGAAAATAAACAAATGTACTGAATGAGACCGAAGCGGTCATCTAAGAGCCATCACCAGATGTCTTCTCGTTTGGACAGAAGCAACAAGCCACAGACGTTTCTGAGCGGGGACAGATGGGAAGGTTGTTGCATTACAGTGAGTAATTTCTCCTTCAATCCATTGCTTTTCTCCCACAGATTCCTCATCTTGACAAGACTCCCCAAGCAGTTAGAATAATGGAGGAGGGCAGAAAGTTTGAAACCAGTAGATTCTGTATAACCGTTCTACCAAACCGTACATCAGCTCCCAATACAAAATCCAAGGCATAGTGCTTGGTGAATGTATAAGGATGACCAAGTGGCTGCCCGACAGATCCCTAATAAGGACCCCTCTTTGGGGGGGGCTGTAGAGGCAGAAACCCCTGTGGTTGAGTGAGCTCTGATGCCCGCTGGAAGCTCCCTGTCTGCTGATTGGTAACACTCTGAAATGCACAAAATAATCCAACGTGACAGCGTTTCTTTGGTTTTGGCAAGACCTTTTCGAGACAAAGAATGGGCCACGAATAACTGGTCTGATTTACGAAACTCGGATGTGCGAGCAACATAAAAGATTAACGCTCTCTTGGAACCGCTCTTCCTCTTTCGAGGGTAAAAGACAGGCAAAATCAATAGACTGGGACATGTGAAACTCAGAAACCACCTTAGGAAGGAACCCGGGCCAGAGAGTGACATTCTCGCGAAAGAACTTTAGGAAAGGAGGTTTGCAACACAAAGCTTGCAGCTCGCCAAGCCTCCTGCTGGATGTGATTGCAACCAAGAAGGCTGTTTTAAGGAGAACAGCCATAAATAACATGAGTGCATAGGCTTAAATGGCTCGCCATCAAGAAGGTCAAAACCAGATTAATATCCCAATCTGGGACTATAAAAGGGGTTGGCAGAAACTTATTGAGACGGCCCTTCAGGAATTGGGCCATGACCGGAATAGTAAAGAAGGAACCTCGGTCTGTGCACCTCTTGAACACAGACAGGGCCGCCAAATTCCCTTTGACGATGGTAAACCTGAAGGCCTGACGAGGCCAGTGACAGATGGAACTCCATCACTGTGGTGGTGGGGCAAGAGATAGGGTCAACCTTGCGTTTCCTGCACCAAGCCTCAAATCTTCTCCACCTGCACACGTACAGAGATCTTGTATAAGGTGCGCGTGCAGGCAGCAACACCTCACGTACCGCCTCAGAGGTCCCAGTCATCATACCTCCTCTCAAGAGCCACGCATATAGATTGAGGGAATCTGGGATCGGGTGGAGCACTCGACCCTCCGACTGGGTCAGGCGATCCGGACACCGAAGCAACCGGTAAGGTGGACAGATGGTCAGTACCAAGAGATCCGAGAACCATGTCATCAAAGACCAATGTGGGGCGCTAAAAATTGTGGTCACTTGAAATCTCTTTAACCTCCTGAGAACCCAAGGGATTACAGGAAATTGGGGTGGGTAGCATAGTCGAGAGGGAAGGTCCAATCCACCCGAAACGTGCCCCCCCCCCCAGTGCACCATTTGCTGGGAATTGCTCAAGCAAAACCTTTCGCACTTCCTTTTGAACTCCGTGGCAAGCAGATCCACTGCTGGTGTACCCCAGAGAGCAAAGACCTGCTCTAGGACTTCTTGGCACACTTTCCACTTGTGTTGAGACCATGCTTTTCCGGCTCAGAACATCCGCAAAGTGTTCTGTCCCCGACAGCTGAATAACTGAGACTGACATTTAGTTCTCCCGTAACCAGAACCACAGCTGTATTGCCCCTGTGCAGAGGGAGCAGGAGTGCACACCACCCTGCTTGTTGAGTTACTGCATGGCCACTGTTGTCCGTCAGGATGATGATATGCTTCCCTCACAGACGGGGCAAAGTCCCTCAGGGCTAACCCGATGGCCTGCAACTCCAGCCTGTTGATCGGCCACCTGGCTACTGATTGGGATCAGAGGCCACTCACCTGCAGCTCCTCACAGTGGGTGCCGCAACCCTTCAAAGACTCATCCGTGACAACTCTGGCCTGAGGCCTTGGAGGTTTTCCCTGCCATCAGATTGCTGCGTGTGTTCCAACCGGCTGAGTTCGCAGACTACCCGGCTGGACACGGGTGATCCATGAGTGCTCCCAGATACTGAGACCACTGGTTACTCAAGAACCACTGAAGGAATCCCATGCGCAGCCTGGCCTCTGGCACTAGAAAAATACAGACGGCAATGAGACCCAAAAGGCAGAGGAAAGAAGCCGCTGGTAGGATGGTGTGGTTCTGAAACAAATGCACCATCTGAGCTAAATTGCCGACTCTTCGGGAGGAAAAACCTTCCCTATCTGAGTGTCTAGGACTGCACTGATTAACTGGAGCCGAGGTACTGGTGTCAAATGAGACTGAGTTGAGGGAGAAGCCCAGCCTGTGCAGTAGTAGGCAGTTTTCTTCCAGATGAGACAAAACTTGCCCTGCCGACTTCGTCCAGATCAGCCACTCATCCAGGCACAGGAATACATGTACCCCGATCTCCTAAGGTGAGCCGCGACTACCACCATGGGCTTGGTGAAGACCCTTGAAGCGGAGGTCAGCCCAAAGGGCAGTGGTTGTCCCCTATGAGGAACTTTAGGAACTTCCCGTGCTTTTGGTGTATTGGCATATGGAAATCAGCGTCCCGCAGGTCTATCGACACGTCAGTCAGTCCTGAAATCCGAGAGCGTGGAGAATTTCTCTCAACGTCAACATCCTGAATTTGTCTTCTCTCGGGAACTTAGTTAGAGCCTCTAGGTCCAGAATGAGATAAAGACCTCCTCCCTTCTTCGTTACCAGGGAATACCAGCCCGATCCTGTTTCGGAGGTACCTCATCCATGGCACCCTTCGACAACAGGGTACTAGATTCTTCAAGGAGCTCCTGTCCCAGTTGGATTGGGGGTGTGGGGATCTGTATGCTGGTTTCTTTAGAAAGGGCAAACAAAAACCCCACCAAATCAACTGCAGGGCCCAGGCATCAAAGATCATCTCCTGCCACTGGGGCCAATGCCCTGCCAAAAAACCACCAGCCGGTGCATCGTGGGAGGGAAAATCAAAGCATCTCAGAGGCCACGGGCACCCCCACTGCTGTTGCTGCCCGTTAGCTGTAGAGGCCCATCAGCGACTTCCGCGAGGCAAGAAGCACCTCTGCCCCTGCCCGACTTGCGGGAGCTGCACCTTCCTGCCATAGGGTACGTAACGCCTAGAGCCCCCCTGCCTTGTGAGGCAAAGCTGAAGGCTTTGAACTTTTCCAAGGATTCATCAGCTTTCTGACCGAAAAGCATGTCTCACTCAAAGGGAATGTCCAGCAACCAGTTCTGAACATTCAGGGAGAAGCCAGAAGTTTTCAGGTTGGCATGCCGCCTCATTACCACTGCTGAACCCATTCCTCGGCCTATGCAGTCCGCTATGTCCAGACCCGTTGGCAATTACTGTTTGGCTACCTCATACCCATCCTCCATCAGATGCAAAAAACGGTCCTGCATGGCACCCTCAGGGACATATTCAGCAGCATGTTCCACAGCTTTCCACAAGCCGAAGCAGTACTTTGCAAAACAACAGACTAGGTTTGTGGCTTTGAGCGCCATGCTGCCAGAGGAGAACACCTTTCTGGACAATGCGTCAGATTTCTTTCCCTCTGTCCATAAGCAGATTGGAAGAGAATGCCACTGATCTGGTGGAAACCGTGGCAGCCTGTATAACCAACCCTTCCAGGAAGGGTGTGTGGCGAGGATAGAATGGTCTCCTCTTGCCGGCCTACACTTTCCTGTAAAATTGGCTTTACAGGTGGAATAGTGCAAGGGTGCTACCACAAGGACGATAAAGGGTCTGCAATGGCTGGGTTAAATTGCATGTTATACTCCAATGCAGGACTCTCCTCCAAGATATCGGTGAGCTCCTACCCTAGAAAAGATGTGGCAGACTCCTTCAATCCAAGTATCCAAACAACCCTGTCAACCAGAGCACAGAACTTGACAGTGGCATGAGTATAGGGTTTGTTTTGCTGCAACTAACGATCTGGAGAAGTATCAAGACCACTAGCGCCCTGTAAACCTTGAGCCAGGGCTTACAAATTGTCCAGTCGCTGAAATAATAGACGCCACCGGCTCCAGTTTAAACTGGGTCGACTTGATCATCTGGGTCATCGATGCCGAAAATTTACTGCATCGAGTCTAAAACCCCAGATCTTGATAATGGCATAAACCAACCATCGTAATTGTGCACATCGACAAATGAGTTTCCATCTTGGATTGCCTATAATACACTAGTGCCAATGCATTTCGGATTAAACCTTCTTCTGGGCGGTATTAAGGCAAAATCAGTATTACATAACTCTTTCCAGCGGCTCTCTCGGCTCACAAGACTCGCGAGCAGAAGCTGATCGATACATCTTTGTACAGGCACATACATAGACAAGAATTTAACATGACTCAGATTTGCAAGATATGAATGTAATATGAGTTATGTAATACTGATTTTGCCTTAATACCGTCCTGAAGGTTTAATCCGAAATGCATTGGCACTAGTGTACTATAAGCAATCTAAGATGGAAACTCCATTTGTCGATGTGCACAATTACGTCATTTTAAGGAAAATTCCAGGAATGTGAATAAAACATATCCTGCTTTAAAAGATATACTTTTTGAATCAATTATTCAATTTTGATCAATACTGTTAGGCGTACTTAATATTTTACAAATTCAACAGCAACCACATGGGGCCAACTGAGAAGCACCATTCCTAACAATGTAGAGTTACTTTGTTTTTGGATACTTCAAGTTTTGACTGGTCCTAGTGCTATGGGACCATTATGGACTGGCAGCTCCAAGCAAAAACAGTATTGAATTTGACTCATTTAAAGAATCCTACTGCTAAAAGATTGAATAGAAGTGGTGCCCTCCTCTCCCTCCATACAAACCAACCATCGCCAACCGTAGGCACAGAGGGCTTGATTGCCATCAGAAAATGTTTCAAAGCCAATGCAGCCATCAATGCCAATGGTTCTTTTGGCACTGAGGGGCGCACGGATGAACGATGGACACTGAGCCCGGCCTTGGACTTCAGGCGATTTATGCCTAGTAGGCCCACCACCCAAAGACATTGGACGTCGACTGTGTGGCCGGCTTGGGGTCGGGAGCAGTGTGCGCCGCTTTTGCCGCCAAAGATTGCTGGTCAGGCACCAGAATTGCACCTACAGAAGCTTGCTGTTTAAACATTTAGAGCATAGAAGTTTCAAAAGGTTCCCACTCTTCCAAAGTGGTTGGCCCCGCCAAAGG
Organism: Ambystoma mexicanum; assembly: GCF_040938575.1. Lineage (NCBI taxonomy): Eukaryota > Metazoa > Chordata > Amphibia > Caudata > Ambystomatidae > Ambystoma > Ambystoma mexicanum. The sequence continues at coordinate 1,165,330,307 of NC_090923.1, forward strand.
CCTACCTCCATCCAGACAACGAGCTGGATTCAACTGTGATGCCGCTTCTTCCGCGAGGAAGACAAGGAATGGCTCCTGGAATGGGATGGTTTATTGGTCTTCTTGCGATGTAGTTCCTTCCCATTGTCGGGGGTGGACTCCTCAGCCTCGGAAGACCAGACAAGAGACTGTGCCAGAGATTTGGCAGACAGTCGGCCCAAAGCCAGTTTCCCGGCCTTTCTCACGTAGGGTCATCGGCTGCATCTTTGCGTACGACGCGCAGGCTTTCGTGTCGTGACCACCACCTAGACACTACGGACAGACGTCGTGGGGGTTGGTAACAGACATTCTGGCCTCGCAATTACAGCATCGCTTGAAGCCCGAAACCCAGTGAGACGACATTGCATCAAGGTTTTCCGAGGAAAAGGCACAATTTGGTAAAAAAAAAAAAATCCAGTAAACTCGAGTCGCTTTCCCGATGCAGCGTGCAAGCGCACGGAAAAAACGAACTGACGCATGGGACATAGTGTTGTGTTATATATATATGACATCTGACGTCACTTCCGGAGCCGACAATCGAGAGCCAGGCAAGAAGGATCAACGGCTGAGTCGAAGTCCACTGTGCCACCTTGAGAAATGTTTGAGCAGCAGACCTGAATGAAGGATATCTATCAGGATGAGGAATCTGCAGGAGAAAAGCAATCCATTGAAGTAATTACGGAGACAAGTCGAACCGTTCCAAAGCATGCTCTGCACGCAGAAAAATTGAACTGAGGAAACTGGCGCAGTGAGTGCCATTTATACCAATGTCGACATGTGCGAGCACAGGAATTGAAGCCTCTGAGGGACATCAGCTGACAACGAAAAGTGCCCTGTGCGGTCAAGAATATTTCCAAAACTGCATTCAAGATATCGGTATATCAAAGATGAAGAATCCGTTGGAGGACACAATCCATTAGACATAATGTTTCCCAGAACTGACAATCTATAGGACTACTCAGTTTCCCCATAACAAATGAGCAAAAGGCAATAGAAGTGGAGCTGAAGCATGTTTTTCTTCACAAAGTCAGCTGAGGATCAATCACAATGGGTTCCACAAAGCTATGGAGGGAAAATTGCAACCAAATAAAACTGTTTAAGTGTGAAATAGTTTGGAAATGTTTTATATACCGCCACAATCCCAATGCATCCTTTGTTAGACTACCTTCACTGGAGAAAACTATACTAGAACCTGACTTTTGAGCACTTGGCCCTATACATCTTAGGGCTGGACTTCTTATGTAAAAGGGAATTGGGATTGTATTGTTAGCTTCATTTTATCTGCATCCGGTTACTTGCCTGACTTTGTTGGCAAATTGAATGATGCATTGTAAGTGACCCTTCTGGTGACTGTATACATTTGTGATAAATGGTTTTTAGGGAGAATACTACTTTCTAGTTTCATTTCTTAATGTGCTCCTAAAGTCAGAATAAATAGCTATATTTGTATACATTGACTGAGTTGAATTATTGTGTTTTTTTCTGTGTGGATACACTCAGGTCCTAGAACACTCACTCGCCTGAGACTAAGCCTTGACTGCTGTTCACACAACCTTGATTGGGTTTTGGCTGAACTCAGTCTCCCTGTTCACCATAACTAAGGGGGGCCTCCTAAAATCTTCCAACCACGGTCGATTTCAGAAATCCATCCCAACAAGTTGCAATAAAGCAAGGTTAGATTCAAACATGCCTTATGAAAAAAGTAACCTGGTTAAATACATACCGAAATCTGGGTGTTGGTGTGTAAGGAGGAGGCTGCCATGATAGGCCCTTAGTAAGCAGTTTGGTAAGGGCAGAAGCTGTAGATCTAGCAGCTGGTGTTGGGGCAGTTGTAGTACTTGTGGTATGATGGCTTCTCCTCTGACGGACTGGTGAGCCCACACATAACTTCACCAGCAGTCCAAAAAGCTCTGCCAAAGCACGACCCAAACGAGAGGAAGCTGAAATCACAAACGTGCAGACATTGGTAAACTTAAGAGGAGAGAGAGAGAGAGAGAGAGAGAGAGAGAGAGAGAGAGAGAGAGAGAGCTAGAGTTTGTGGTGTGTCAGATTCAGGAGGCAGACAAGAGGTCATGGTACAAACTTGTATTGATCTTCAGAAGGTCTACTCCAACTCTATCCCTAAAATGTATCTTGGTCCCATCTAAAAAGAAAGAAGAATAAGTGGTGCTCATTATTAAATTTTGCAAACCTAACCATGCCCTTTCCCAGAAGCCTAATCTAACCCAAGTACTGACCCTACCACTAATAAAAAGGACTACATGTTTAACAGAACACGTCTCTAGTATACCTTCCGTCATAACTGAAATGGTGGTTTGCTTCTGACCCCCACCCAAATGTCTCTCGGTTTCCAGGCAGAATAGTTCCAATACAAAGGTCTTCCTCATAGACTAGTCTAACTTTGCCATATGAAAAAAAAAATGCTGATTTCTCCACTCTGGAATATCATTTCTTTTAATAGACCTAGGGGACGCCCGTGTCTCTTGCCAATTACACTACCTGCTTATTATATCCCATTTTGTGGTGCAGACGTTTGCCTTGTGGATTATGGAGTCTCAAACCACTTCTTGGGTTTGCTTGGATTTCACTGTGCCAAGGGCCATCCGGGTTTCTCACCCCACCATGTGGTTCTCTCTTCCCCTGCTTTGGGTAGTCTGTCACCATGCAGATAGTCACCTGGTACTTAACCCTGCAGTGGGGTTTTGCCAGTTCTCTCCACTGTCCTCCCTGCTCTCAGCAACAGCAGAGTACCTTCAGTGTCATGGCAGAGTCCACAGGGGAGATTGCTTCTTCAGAACCACAGTCCAACTTCTTCCAGCGTTCAAGTCTGCTTCTTCTACGGCTGTATGGTCGTCGGTGTCGTGCACTGCAGGTGCCAGTTAACTATCTTGTCTGGGTGGTGATCCTCTGTTCACTCCGTCGAGCCCAACTGACTCCACACCAGTCTTGTGCAAGCAGAGTTCCATGGGCTGCTTGTGTCATCTGTGTTAGAGAGAATTCTCAGAAATGTGCCAATTCCCTCCAACTAAGAGACCCCCAGTAACTTTGCTGGATTTTGAGGACGTGATTTTTTTTTTTTTTTTAAACCTAGAGAGTGAGACCCTTTTTCCCACTCTCTCATGTATTTTATTGTGATTTATAACCGTTTCCTTTGGTTATGGAGCCTGACAAACTCCATAGGCATCCTCTTTTACATTGTGTGCAGTCGCACAGGGAAGTCTTCCAGATTTCCCCAAGGTTTAAATGCCTTCTCTGGGATAAACTACTGTTTCCCAGAGCAGTAAAGTGAAAGTGACTTTACTTACATTTGTAACTTTGTAGACCCAGCACACACTATCTTACAATAGTGTGCTGGAGGGGTTACTTAGTATCCCCTTTGTCTAGCTTCTCATGTAACATTTTTATATTAGTCTTTCCTCACTGAATGGCAGTGGTTTACTTTTAACTACTGTGGTGTGCATTTACTACGGACTGGCGTTCGCAACAGCAGTAAAGCAGCCAAGGGTGCCATTTTTGGCAAAAGTGCCTGGTATTCTTTTTTCGCCATTTCTTTGTGGAAAGATCCTTTTTGAGATTTACTAATCAGGTTTGGTCCCTTTGTTCGCTTTGCCTTTGGCTGGATTCATGAGTGAAGCCCGCCTCTGGCTCCAGGGTGTCTGGCAGGACAGGAAGTGAGGGAGGTGCCCGAAACTCCCTGTGCTTAGTCTTCGAGGAGACCCAAATGCATTCTGTGGTGATTGGCCGGCTGACTGTCCGGCAAGGACAGCCTCCCTGCCAGGTAGGCTGGAATGAATGGAAGAAACCTGAATAAAAGGTGAGGCTTTTGGCTTGGAAGTCAAGAGTCGACGACTGGCCGAAGGAACCGAAGAAGAACTTGAAGAGGATGCCTGCTGCAACTCCGGGACCGTTGGTTTGCCCGATGAAGCCCTGCTGCTGTGCTGAAACTCCAAATTCGTATCGACGGAGAAGCTCCTGCGAGGACAACTTCTCCCCTTGAGTTGGTGGGACTAATCAACTCCAAAGTAAGCCACCTGGACATCTTCTCTAAGCTGGTTGAATTTTCACAGAGTTGCTGCTGGAAATTGACTAGCCAGGGAGAGGAACACCAGATTGTGTGCGTTGCTTTTAAGTCGCCCAAAAGCTCCATTGAGATCCTCCAGACTCCCAGGAAACATGACTGACCGAGCTCGAGCCCCCTCAACAGAGTGTGGGACCCCAGAAGCAAGGAAAGTCCATCTCGACAGCCAGGAACCACAGTGTTTCTATTTGCGGTAGTCGCGAGGAGCTGCAACACTAAGTGACACTTGTTTGAAGATTGCCAGTTGCGAGCGTTGACCGTCCCATTGCAGTGCAGGAGTCCCCAGAAGTCCCTCCTCTTGTCCCCACGACTGAGGCCCAGAAACAGTGAGATCTGCAGAGCTGCACAGGAACAGGAGTCTGCTGCACTTTTTCTTCAATCCAAAGGTACTGTGAAGTCTGACAGAACTTACCTCTTATTGTACAGTTGCTTGCATCTTCTACTACTCGCAAGTAGAAACTGCTCAGGGGATCCAAAAGTATTTGCCTGCTTATGAATATTTGTGATCTCTTGTTTGTTCTAATAATCTTTTCCTTTGACCAATTCCTAAGAATGTTCCAAATGCTACAATAAGGTATTCATGTCCCCAGCACCCTAGCTATTGAAGTCACCTGAGGGTGTAGGGTGTGACTGTGGGCCATCCCAAAGGGGTCTTTACGGATTTAGAAACTAGGAGTGTGTAGTTTTGAAGTGTATTTGTGTGTTGCTTTTATATTGCTCCCTTCTGAAGAAGGCTTATTCTGACTGATGAATTAATATTTTTTTATTCAAGAACCTTCGTGTGCAAGTGTTTATTTGAATACTTGTCACTGTGAATCTCTGTGCAACTCCGCCACAGCTCACACTGACCCCTCTTGAGATAAGCCTGGCTGCTCAATGCGCTACCTACCTGTGTAGTATAGATTTATACCAAAGGTTGGGTTCCTATTGCCAGGAGGTCAGGGCTGTTGCAGTGAACCCAAAGGGTACTGCATACAATTGTGCCTAACAATCTGCAGTGGACGCCTGCTACATCGAGCTCTTGTGTGTCCACTCTCCAGGCAGGAGATTCCCTCTTGTGTCTCGCTCTGCAGGACTTACTCTTACATCTTCCCTGGTGTTACTCCAGTGGCGTCTTTACGGCCCAAGCTGAAACTAGATTGGATGATTCATGGACTCCAGTTCTTATAACCAATGGCAAATGTGAGGGTCAGAAAACACGCGGTTTCTAAAGTCTCATGAGTACTATTGTGTGCGTCAATCCCCATATAGCCAAACACATGGGAAATGGGACATTAGGGAGGATGAAATCATTTTCTGGGGATTCCTTGTCCACTAAGGGGGAGTAACCCAGTGGAATCCCGCTTGCCCAGTCACCTACGTGGTAAGACTGACCTCCCTAGTCCCAATGGGGCTGGCTCCTCTTTCGAGAGAAGGGACAAAATCCCTGGTTTGGTCAAAAGGCTAGAAATTGAAGCAGAGTGGAACAAACAGAAGATCGGTTACAGAATAATCTCAATCAACAAGAAGCTATACGTTTTGAGGCTTAAGAGTTCAATGCACCTAGAAACATGGCGTGAATGCAAAGTTGGGACACAAATGTGGCAAAGTGTACATTTAAGGAAACAATGATTGCATGCACATCAAGAAGTGATCTGTGTGAGTAGAATTTCCTTCTTGAGTGAAATTCTCTCCACCTGAGTCCCCAGCATTTTTTTGCTGGACTCTTCGATTTTCGTCCGATTAGCCTGAGTGGGAACCTTTTTCCACACTTGTTCTTGGGAACTCTTTTAACCTCTTTTTGGTATATTGTTTTAGAGTTATGCTTTCCTCCATGCTGTCTGGCATCTACATTTTACGTAAGTGGCACATAGTGTGCAGTGTTACTGTAAGCTCCTAGCGCTTCCACTGTAATATTTCTTTATTTTCCACTGGTTAACACCCTGTTACCAAGGCATGGGGGTATACCTTTTAACCCAACTAATTTCTTTGTGAGATCAACACACCCCCACCTTATGTGGCGTGCAGAGGGGAAACATTGTATCCCTATTTGTGGAGTACAATTTCATTTTTGTACAATATTCTCCCCACTTGCGAGTCCCCCAGCATTGTTCTTGGGGAATCTTGGATTTTTTAATCAGTTTTCCTGCATGAGTGGGAACCTTTTCCCCCACTCATTCTTTTGCTCTACCGCTGGGAACCTTTTAACACCCCTTTGATTGTATCTTTTTGGAGTAATGCTTTCCTTTCACTCTGTACTGTTTTGCTGGGATCTCCTTGAGCTGCCCTTTTTATTTTCCTTGTGATAAATACTGTTTCCAAGGATCGGGGGATACTTATCCTACCATACCATTTTGTGGAACCAGCACACCCAACCTAATGTGGAATGCTGAGGGAAAATAATGTATTCTTTTTCCCATTTCTCCTGTAACTTTCCAGTTACAGGGACAAGTAAATCTGAGTGGCTGGTGGCAGTGGATATTTTCAATCAAGTTTTTTGTGAAAGGTAGATGCAAGCTGCTGTGGTAAGGGACACATGGCTCGCCATTGTATTAAAATGATGCCCGCCTGTCTTTTTTTGCCAACTCTTGATGACTTGTCTTTTGAGCCTTCTGCCGTGCTGGGTGGGGGGCGATCTGGCTCACTTTGTCTTTGCCCGGCTTTCATTGGGAAGCCTGCCAGAGGGTGCCAGCAAGACTGGGAGGACAAAGCTGGGACTGCACCGAAAATCTGCAGGTCTTTGTCCTCCAGTGTCTCTGTGTGAATCCAGTTCTGACTGGGAGGCAGGCTGTCTCCTTGGGACAGTCACCAAGTTTGAATGTGGCATGACTGCTGATTGGCTGGGTTCCTGCATTAAGGAGAGGCTACAGGAGCAGAAAAGGATAGTCGACCCATGGACCGAAGAATCAGAGAAAGGAAGATCTGAAGAGACCGTCAGTGAATACTGAGTAACCGCTGCTGCTCCAACCTCTTCTGATAGACTGGACGACTTACTCCCCTGGAGTGGTGGGCCTAAGCAGTCTCAAAACAACCTGGATCAATCTGCTGTGCATGGTCTCCTGAAGCAGTTTCAGCTGGAAATTTGTGGGCATCCTGCTTGACCTACAATCGCTCTTTCCCGCTCCAAGATGTCTCCTGTTCCAAGTGGGGGCCGAGAAACGGAGAGAAGCCTGCCATATCACAACCGTCGCTGAACCAAACCCTGTGCTGATTCCCGACGAGCCAGTATCATGAAGATAATCTGCTAGGTGTGCCATCCAAAGAAGCAGACCGTCTGCTCCCACCAGATGTTCCTTCTTCAGTCTCCAGGGCAAGAATATGAAAAGTAGATGTGGCTGCCTAACCTGGGGACCCGCCAGTGAATGTCTTTCATGAAAATGTACTGCCCAGCTCCTTCATAGTCACTTAGGTGCTTGCTGTGTTAAATTGGACTCCTCTTGAGCTTTCCGGCACACATTGGGGTGGACAGACCGAGTGTGTTCTCCCAGGCCTAAGGAGAGTGGTCCTTTAGGTTACAATCCTTCAGGCATCTCACTGAACAATCGTAACTGAACATTTGACTTGAAAAGTTGAAGATTCCTGCTGTTTTGTCAACTTTGACAGTGTCTGCCTTTCTTCATTCTGTTGCCCACAGTTCAGGTCTAACCTAAGAATTAGACCCTTGTACACCTAAGAGTGAGTCTTCTTCAGTCCTACAATAGGTGGACTTTAGTACAACTCCCTAGCACTTTTCTGACTTCTCCAATAACTTTTTGGTTACTGTGAGGAGTCCATATTTTTAGGCTGGTAGCAGTGTACCTTTTACATAACTTGTTGTGAACATTTATCGCAGGATGTCATTGTGACTGCGGTAGAGGACACAAGGGTCACCATTGATCCAAAACGATGGCAGTATTTCTTTAAGTCTTGAACAAGCTTGTGCTTTATTAGGTCTTCTACCTGGGTGGGGAAGGGTCATACAGTTCCTTTGTCTTCACCAGGCTTCCCTTGCCAGCAAAGGGTATGAGTGACTGGCAAGACAAATCGGGTGAAGGTGCCAACCAACACCCCGCCCCCCAATTCTATGTCCTGCAGAGCGCTGAGAGAAACCAGGTATGACGGGCAGATTGCTGTCCCCATTGGACAGCCATCCCCAAATTTTTAAAGTTCTATGGGATGCGATTTGTGGGCTCAGTACGTGCTCCTGCATACATTCTGAGGTTCTGGAGTAGAAACTGTAATGGAATAATCCGAAGGAAGAAGACGCCAGCCACTTCCAGCGGCAGCCAGAGTCTGCTGAGTAGCTGCTGCTGTCCCGACCTCCACTTCTGAGCGACAGGGAAGATCTGATTGAGACTTCATCCATTGGACTGGTGTGCCCAACCAGTCCCAAGATGAGCTGCATTGTGCGCCCCACCCACAGCTCCTGGAAGAGCTGTGACATCCACAGCCTGCAATTCACAAATACTCAGGGTCCTACACCACTGATGTGCATAGTCGCCCGGAGAACAAATCCGTCTGGAACTTTGGGGAGATAGATAGAGTCTCTGCAGGTCATGAAAGAAACCCACAAAGTCCCCTTAGACGAGACAAGGAAAAAAAGAGGAGAAGTGCAGACTGTAGAGACATACTTCAACCAAGCCTGGAAAAGGCTTCAACAAGCCAGAACTGGGAAGATCCATTGCTGGGCATCCATCTGCACAAGAGCTGTCATCAAGACAGTAAAACCTGTGACCATGTCTGCTGTCGCCTCTCCACGGGGACCGTCTTGCAACAATGAGTTATTCATTTTGAGGTACAGTCCTGCTCCCTGTAAAACTAACCTGAAGCTTTGCTTGCTGATCCTGTATTCCTGTGGGCTATAGATGGATGCATCTCGCCCCACTCCAGGGATCCCAAAGAGACGATGGGGTGGACAACCCATTGCACTCTCCTGCCTTCGGATAACACTGGTCCTTGAAGCAACACCATAAGGAAACCCTAGGTTTCCTTGAATTGAAAAACCCAAATCTACCTGCAAACCCAGAAGAGATCCTGTTGAACTTTGAACACTTTATCCTGCCCAACTCCTAACCTCTGGTGACATAGGACCCATCTGAACATTGTGCATACTCATAAGCTACGGTTAGACTCTTAAAACAGGTTGGAACAAAGCCATCATATGCAAGTTGAAAAAAGTTGCATACATGTTTGTTGGTTTTACTAAGATGTATTACTGTTCGTTATTCTGAAAGTTATTACACCTATGGGCCATTGCTTAGTGTTGGGAAAGATTTCCCTTTACAGCACCTTGCCTTCAATTTTTATGGACCTCCAAACCTTTTGCTTTTTATTTTTGTATCTGACCGGAATTTCTTACTTCAACTTCACTACACTGGCTTTTACTCATTTGCCATGGGCAAACGGACAAGTCCTTCAGGCTGTCAGTAGCGGGAACGAGAAATTACTTACCGTAATGTTCCTTCTATGGATTCTTCTCCCGCAGATCCCTCATGAGATCCTCATCCAGCTCTGCTGCTCAGAAACATTTTCAACTCAACTCGCCCGTCAATCCATCTTGCTCGGTTCTCGATAGTCTGCTCCAAACACGACACCAGGCGTCGTATATTTACACCACTACGTCACATACCTCAGTACCTCCCCTTTCCCCTGTGCTTCAACGCTTCAGAGTAAAACAAAAAGGCGGCAGGGCTAACCAGCCAGTAAAAAACTTTGGGAAACAACCCAAGGGGGAGACCCTGCAGAATTAGAAAATGGAAAGTTTTGTTTTGTTGGAAAAACAAGCTAATAGCCAGATAGATGCGGACACCTCAGAGCCATCACCAGGCATCTCTTTGCTTAGATGCACCAAGCTGTAAGAACTTGGAGCGGGGATGGATGGGAGTGGCGATGAGGATTCTGCAGGAGAAGAATCCATAGAAGGAATTTTATGTTAAGTAATTTCTCCTTTAATGGATTGTTTTTCTTCCACAGATTCTTCATCTACTAGACTCCACAAGCAGTTAGGACAATGGAGGAAGGCAGAAAGTGCTACAGTAGCAGATTTTGCAGAACTGCCACATAATAATTAGCAACAGCCCAGCGGGCAACATCCAGACAACATTGCCTGGTAAACGTGTGCAAGAACATCCATGTGGCATGTCCTTAATGGGAACTGTTGGGGAGAATTCTCTGTTAAGGCTAATTTCCCAAACCTAGTGATGCCCCCAGCAGCTTTGCTGGATTTTTGGGGTTTAATTTTTTCTCCTGCTAAGAGTGAGACTCTTTCTCCTACTCTTAGGCATGATTTGAGAATGTCCTTTGACTATGTAATGTGTTTTATGGGCTATGGGGTCTTTTACTCCATAGGGCTTCATGTGTTTTTGGTATATGTGTTACACAGCACCCTAAGTGCTGTAACACAGCGGTGTCATAGTGACCCCCAAGCAGACTCCATACCCTGGGACTGACTACTGTCTCCCAGGGCATGTAAAGTCACCATTGACTTTACTAGTCTTAAATTGTGAACAGAACCAGTACAAATCATATTGTGGAAGTACTGGTAGGGGTAATTCGATTGCCCCTGGGTCTGTTTTCCAGGGGGGCACTGTCCAGTCCCCCCCCTTGTCGAGTTTCTGGCTGGTGGCAGTGGTTACCACGCGAAATATTCCACCGGAATATTTTCTATGGGATTTTCCCATTCATTTTAAACGCACCACTTTTTTGGTGCAATGTTAAAGATACCGCTGGATTATTTATTTAATATTTATTCCACGGTTGGGTCTTTTTGCCAGGACTCTGTTTTAAAATGGAGTTTGTGTCCAGCTCCAACTCCAACCCAAGTCGAGCCCTTTGTTCCACTTTTGGCTGGCTTCTGCACAGAAGCCTCCAAAAGTGGTGCCACTCTGTCTGGGTCTACAGGATGTGGGGGGGGGGAATAGGCACCCTGGACTGAGTTGCCTTGGCAACTCAAGTCGCACTCTTGTGTGATTGGCCCAGTGGTGAGCCGCCCGGCTCACCACTTAGCATGTTTGATTGACAGCTAGGCTGATGAATGGGGGTTCTGCTGCATAAAAGCAGGGTTTTGGGGACTGGAACTTCAGAAGTCGAAGAATCCGAAGAGGGGAGAAGCTGAGCCATCTACAACAACGACACCACGGGTGGAGCCCTGCTGTACGAAACTCACCACTTTCCCCGACGACAGAAGATCTTCTTCCAGGAGAGTCTTCTTCCCTTTGAGCTGATGGGACCAACCAGTTCGCCTTTTTCTGCCTTCATGGATCGTCTCGTGGTCGAATCGCCCGTGCCAAGCACCCCGGCGGCCAGATAGCCACGCTTCACCACTACCGCGAATAAAAGGGTAGTACCTTTTAACCGGAAAACTCTGCGGCTGGTTTCTTCCCTGGCAGTGCAACGAACTCCAGCTTTCCTCCACATCGAGATCTTCTCTTCCCCTGGACGAAGCCCCGACTTACACCCGCTGCCAGGAACTGCCCCCGCTGGAGCTTTCTCACCATTTCAGGTACTGTGTCCCACCTGGCCTCCCTTGCAACAGACTGTCCAAGGTGTCCCGTAAATCCTTGACTCTTTATCCTGGGGTGACCTCGGACCGGTTAATATTACCTTTCTAACTTGATCCAACCTCTTTGACTTTCCTGCAAAGACCTTTGAGTGCATTTCCACTGTGTGATCTTGGGCACATTCCGCCTGGCTCTCTCCAAGAGTGGGCCTGGCCTATGAACTTTTTGCTCTACAGTAGACCCTGCCTTTCTTGACTTGCTGTGGTTCTTTAAAAGTGTTGGCACTGTGTGATTTTCCTATTCTGCCTTTTCTCTCCCTTTTTTCAACAAATTATTGGAGTGCCATCTATGGTTACGCGCTCACATCTGTTTTGCTAAATAAGTGCTGTCTTAACATAGACTTGTCCGATAATTAATTAGGGAGGTGTATATATTTCTAGTGACAGTTTGAACTTGCTTGACATATTAGTGCCAGTGTATTTTTACAAGTGTTTTTTTAAATAAATAATTATATACTTTTATACCAAAGCTCTGGTAAGTGTTTGCTTGTGCTACTGTATTTCTAGCCCTATTGTGTATACTCTATATACTGCCTAACTCTTCTTGAGAGAGGCCCGACTGCTCAGCCAGAGCTACCAGGTAAATCTGAGTGGTACAGACTGCTACCAATTGGGTTTACTGCTAACACCTGTAGTCTTAAACTTTTTGCAGTGGTCCCTAAGGGAACTGCACAGGTTTCTTCCTAACAGGAACAAATCTCTGCAAGGCTGCAGAAGCAAAGTCTCATCGAGTGTGCCCCGATGCAGGGAGGAAGCTCCCTGCCTGCAGACTGGTAACATTATGCGATGCAAAGAATACAACGAGACGAGACAGTCTGCTTAGTTACAGCCAGACATTTGCAGGACAATGAACGGTCACGAACAGCTGGTGAGATTTTCCAAACTCAGGCGTCCTAGCGACGTAAAAGCTCAAGGCTCTTTTGGGATCTAAACAGTTCAACCTCTCATTATCCTTAGAGGGGTGCGGTGGAGGGCAGAAAACTGGTAATCTATGGACTGAGAAAGGAGAAACTCAGAAACTACTCTCGGGAGAAAACCAGGTCTGACTTTAAGGGAAACTGTTTCCTGAAGAAAAAAAAAAATGCAGCAACAGGGGTTTGCAGCACAATGCCTGCAACTCACTAACCCTCCTGGCTGATGTGATTGCAACCAAAAAGGCTGCTTTCAAAGACAGTCTCAAGGGAAAGGCATGCATGGGCTCAAGCAAAGCTGCTGTCAAGAACGTCAGAACCAGATTAAGATCCCAATCTGGGACAACAAAGGGAGTTTGCAGAAACTTATTCACAAGGCACTTTAGGAATTGGGCCATAACCGGGATAAAGAAAACCTTAAACCGGGACCTTTTGAAAACAGATAAGGCCGCCAAATATCCTTTGACTGTGGTTGCCTGAAGGTCTGCTGAGGCCAATGACAGAAGGAACTCCATCACTGTAGTGGTGGGGCAAGCAATAGGGTCGACTTTGTGTTCCCTGTACCACACATCAAATCTTCACCTGCATGCGTAGACAGATCTTGTAGACTGTTGCAGCCAGCAAAACATCAAGTACCTCCTCTGAGAGGTCCCAGTCATACCTCATCCTCTCAAGAGCCATGCATGTAGGTTGCGGGAATCTGGGGGTTGGAGTACCTAACCTCCCGACTCGATCAGGGGCACGGCGCAACCAGTGAGGTGGATAGATCCAAGTACCATGTTCTCTTCGCCCAATCGAGAACCAAGGAATGCTAGGAATCGAAGGGGCGGGTTCATAGGAGATAGAAGGTCGAAACCACCAGGAACGCGTCCCCCAGTGCACAGTTCAATGTGCAAAACTGCCTGTGCTTCCTGTTGGACTCCGTGGCAAACAGATCGACTGCTTGGGGTAACCCAATGAGAGAAGACGTCCTCTGGGACTTTCTGGCACACTTCAAACTCGTGCAAGACGGTGCTCTGCTTGCTCAGAGCATCCGCCAGGTCGCTCACTGTCGCCGACAGATTAACTGGTGAGACCATGATCCAGTTCTCCAGAAACCAGAACCACAGCTGCATGGCCTCTCTGTAGAGGGGGAGGGAGTGCACACCACCTTGCTTGTTCAGGTAGTGCATGACCAGTCTGAATTAAAGCATGCTTCCCCTTGAGACTGGGCGAAAACACTCAGGGCTAGCTGGATGGCTCGCAACTCTAGTCTGTTGATGTGCCACCTAGCTTCCGTTGCTGACCGAAGGCCATTCACCTGCAAGTCCTCGCAGAGAGCACCCCCTACCCTTCAGAGAAGCATCTGTGACCACTCAGACCTGAGGCCAGAAGGGTTCCCCCGCCATATGATTGCCGCGGTCGGTCCACCAGGGGAGGTCATGGACCACTTGGCTGGACACTTTAAAAAGGTGTTGTGAGCGTTCTGAGGTACTAGGGACATTGTAGACCTGCCTCTGGCACTTGAAAAATACAGGCGGCCATGAGACTGAAGCGGCAGAGGAAGGAAGGAAGCTGCCAGTAAGGTGGCATGATTCTTGAAAAAGTACCATCTTTGTGATGCAGTCGACTCACTCTTCGGAAGGGCTTCCCCACCAAAGTGTCTAGGACGCCTCCGATGAACTGGAGACTTTGGACTAGCATCACATGCGACTTCAAGTTCAGGGAGAAGCCCAGCCGAGCAGGTAAGTGTCCACCAGATGAAGACCTGCACCGCCTACTTCCCTCGGATAATCCAGTCGCCCAGGTACGGAAATACATGGACCCCAGATCTCTTGAGGTGAGCCGCGACAACCACCATGAGCTTAGTGAAGACCCTTTGAGCAAAGGTTAACCCAAAGGGAAGCACTTTGAACTGATAGTGCTTGTCCCCTATAAGGAACCTCAGGAACTTCCTGTGCCAGCCAGTCCTGAAGTTCAAGAGCGTGGATAATTTCTCTCATCACCATCCCAAATTTCTCTTTATTCAAACTTGTTCAAGGTGAGGTCCAGAATGAGACGAGACCTCCTTTCTTGGGTACCAGGAAATATCAGGAATACCAATCAAACCCCCTCAGAACAGGAGGTACCTCTTCCACAGCACCCATCAACAACAGGGGTCGCAGGACTTCCTGGAGCTCCTGCCCCATTTGGATTGGAGGAAGTGGGGGTCTGTCCAATGGTTTTCTTAAGCAGGGCAGACAATGACTCCACCAAACGAGCTGCAGGGCACAGGCATCGGAGGTAATCTCCTGCCACTGGGGCCAATGTTCCAACAACCAGCAATTTATGGGAGTGGTAATCAAAGAGGCTTAGAGGCTGCCGACACTGTTTGCTGGCCTCTAGAAGCCATTCTGCCCCTTCCGGGGCACAAGAAAAACCTCTGCCCCTGCCTGGCCTGTGTGAGCTGCGCTTTCCTGCTTTAAGCAACATTGCGCCTGTAGCCTCCGCCCTGCAAGGCATAGCTGAAGGCAGGTTTGGCCGGCTGCGCAGCTAGGCCCAACAAATTTGTGGCTGTTTCAGACTGAGCAAAAAGAAACTGTACCTCAAAAGGCATGTCCAGCAGACTATTCTAGACATTCGGGGAGCAGCCAGAGGTTTTCAGATAGGCTTGCCTTCTCAATACTACCACCAACCCCAATCGAGCGGACAACGCAGTCGGCTACGTCCAGGCCAGTCTGCAATGACTGCTTGGCTACCTCCTTCCCATCTTCTACCAGCCGTGCAAATCCATCGCACATTTCACCTTCAGGATGGACCGTCATGCCTGCTGCACGGCTTTCTATAGACCAAAGGAATATTTCGCAAACCCACTGGCCACATTGGCAACTTAACGCCATGCTGCCAGAATTAAAGACATTATGCCCATTGCGTTCAACCTTTTACCCCATGTGTCCGGAAGCAGATTTTAAGTGGATGCCGCCGGTCTGGTGGCGATTGTGGCTGCCTGCACAAGCCCTACTGGAGAAGGGTGAGAAGTCAGGCAAGAGGGATATTACTCATACCGGCCTTTACTTCCCCATAAAGTTAACCCAGGTAATGGAGCAGGGATGTTGCCACAAGGCTGTTAATCCTGCAATTGCATTCGCCCTAAGTGGCATGTTATGGGATACATTACTCACCGTAACTGTATTTCTGATGCTTGTATCTGCTTAGATTCACATGGTATGCATAGGCCGACATCTAGTGGAAGCTGCAGAGTATTACACTTATTTTCAAAACTCGAAAAAGGAACGTAGACAAGGTGTGCCAGTAATACTATCCCTAGTGTGACATCTACTGTACCCATGAGGTCCCTCAGATTGATTGTTTCTGAAGTGTTGCGTGAGTACAGGTGTAGTAAAGCAGATATGTATCAGATAAAGCCCAGAAAAAACATCTTGCACTGTTATGGAGAATTCTCAAGAAATGTGCTAATTCCCTTCACCTTAGAGACCCCCAGCAACTTTGTTGGATTTTGAGGACTTAATTTTTTTTACCTGTAAAGACTGACTGTTTTCCCCACTCATGTATTTTGATGTGCGTTTTACTCTGTTTTCTTTGGTTATGGAGTCTAAACACCGCCATAGGTATCATCTTTTCATTTGTGTCACACAACACCCTCAGTGCAGTGGCACAGGGAAGCCTTTCAGGCTTTCCCAAGGTTTAAATACCGTCTCTGGGATAAATTACTGTTTCCCAGAGTAAGTAAAGTGAAATGGACTTTACTAGTCTTAAATTCCTAGACCCAGCACACCCTATCTTACAACAGAGTGCTGGAGGGGTTACTTAGTATCCCCTGTGTCTAGATACTCATGTAGCAGTCAAATGCTACCCTTTCAACTCAGAATGGCTGGTGGCAGTGGTTTTACAACAAATTACCATGATTTTTCCTGACCGTGAACTATTCGTACCTCCGGTAACATAAAATCGCAGGTGCAATGTTTTTCAAGATGGCGTCTGAGCCCCCTCTGTAAAAACAGATCCCGGTCTTTTTTCGCCATTTCTTTGTGGAAAGGTCCTTCTACAGTTTGTGTCTGCGCGCCAAACCTAGTTTGGTCCCTTTGTTCATTCGTCTTTGGCGGGCTTCAGGAGTGAAAAGCGCCTCTGGCGACCAAATGTCTGGGGTGGGCAGGAAGTGAGGGAGGTGCCAGAAACACCCTGTTCTTAGTCTCCTAGGAGACCCAAATGCACTCTGTGGTGATTGGCTGGCTGTCTGTCCGGCAAGGACAGCCACACTGCTGGGTGAGGGACAGCTAGGATAGAATGAAAGGGAGAAAACTGAATAAAAGGCTTGGAAGGCAGAGTCGACCAATGGAATGAAAGAACCGAAGACTAGCTTGAAGAGGACGGCTGCTGCAACTCCTGGACCGCTGGTTTGCCCGGTGAGGCCCTGCTTCAGGTCCGAATCGCCAAGTTCACCTCGACAGAGAAACCCTGCTAAGGACGACTTCTCCCTTTGAGTTGGTGGGACCAATCAACTCAACAGTATGCCACCTGGACACCCATCTCGGAGCTGGTTGCATTTTCCTCAGAGTGCTGCAAGAAACTGTATAACCAGGGAGAGGGACACTAGCTTGTGTGCGTTAGTTACAGCCACTGGAATTGAAGTTTGCCAGTTGCAAGCTTTTTGACCAGTCCCAGTGCAGGAGTCCCCCGATGTCCTCCCTCTTGTCCCCACGACTGAGGCACAGGAACAGCGAGATCTGCAGGAACTGCCAGGAACACAAGTCATCAGCTGCATCTTTTTCTTCATTGTAAGGTATTGTGACAGCAGACAAGAGTACTTACCTCTCACGGTGTGCTTGAAAATTTTGCAACTCGCAGGCCTAATCAGCTTGTGACGCAATATGAGAATGCATTACTTACCGTAAAAGCATTTCTGATGGTTGTATCTGCTTAGATTCACATGCTGTGCATAGGTCCGACATCCAGTGGTCACTGCGGAGTATTGCATTTTGTTTTTCGTAGTCGAAAAGGGGACGTCGACAAGGCGTGACTGTAACACTATCCCTATAGTGACGTGCGTTGTACCCACAATCCCTCACGCGTCGAGGTCCCTCTGTTTGTATTTTTCTGCCCTGAGGGAGCCTTTTAGCCGTGAGTGAGTACAGAAAAGAGAGAAATATATATAAAAGGATGTCTATGTTCCTTCCATCCGAGCGGGGAGGAAGGGTGGGCGCATGTGAATCTAAGCAGATACAACCATCAGAAATGCTTTTACGGTAAGTAATGCATTGTCTTCTGATGTTTGTTAATCTGCTTAGAATCACATGCTGTGCATAGACTAGCGAGCAGTACCCGGAGTTGGCGGTGGGTTATGAGAAGGAACAGTAGAGAAAAGATGTCTTAATACTGCCTGCCCAACCTGGGATTCAGATCTAGAGTGTGCATCTAGACAGTAGTGTTTTGTAAATGTGTGCACAGAACTCCAGGTTGCCGCTTTGCAGATGGACTCAAGGGGAACATTTGCAATGAATGCTATGGAAGCCCCCGTGCCTCGAGTGGAATGTGCTCTTGGCTTGAAGGGTAGTTCTCTCTTAGCAAGAGTGTAACAGAGAGTGATGCATTGAACAATCCATCTAGATATAGTGGATTTTGAGACCGCATCTCCTTCTCTTCCTGCTGCCACCGAGACAAAGAACTGATTAGTCTTTCTCAGTGGTCTGGTTCTTTCCATGTAGAACATGGCAGCTCTGCGTACATCTAGTGTATGCAGACTTTTTTCTCCCGAGCTGGAAGGGTTTTGAAAGAACGTTGGTAGTTCTATAGTTTGGTTTACATGAAATTTCGAGATGAATTTAGGTGCAAACCTTGGGTGTGTGCGTAGAACCACCTTATCTTTGTGAACTGTTACGAAGGGGTCTAGTACAGAAAGAGCCTGTAGTTCACTTACTCTCCTAATGGAGGTGATAGCTATTAGGAAAGCAGTCTTAAGGGTGATATCTTTAAGAGTTGCCTTGTGCATGGGTTCGAAGGGAGGGCCCATGAGTCTGGAAAGTACCACATTTAAGTCCCATCCGGGAGCTGGGTTAGCTATCGGAGGGTGTATCCTCTTTACCCCCTCCATGAAGGCTTTGATAACTGGTATCTTCCACCACGACACTTTAAGTTGGGAAGTGGTGTATGCAGAAAGTGCCGCTAGGTGGACTTTAATGGAATTGAACACTAAACCTGAATCCAGTAAATGGGTCAAGTATAGAATAATGTCAGTAGGAGAGCAGTCAACTGGGTTGATGCTAGTACCTCTACACCAGATAACGAATCTTTTCCATTTGCTAGAATAGCAGTGTCAAGTATTAGGTTTTCTGGCTTCCCTGAGGATGTCCATACATCTCTGTGGGAGTTGTAAATGTCCAAATTCTATGATCTCAGGAGCCAGGCTGCTAAGTTCATGGTCTGAGGGCATGGATGCAGTGTTCTGCCCTTGTCTTGTGACAGCATGTTGTACGGGCAGGGAAGTTTCACTGGGGGAGATAGGGACATCTCCATCAAGTGAGCGAACCATGGCTGCCGGGCCCACATTGGGGCCACTAGTATCATTGTAACCTGCTCCTGATGCATCTTGTGCACCACTTTGTTGAGAAGGGGAGTCGGGGGAAAGGCGTAAACAAATTTCCCTGACCATAGAATCGACAGACCGTTCCCCTTGGACTGGTTCTGGGGGTACCTGGAGGCATAACTTTGGCATTGTGAGTTTTCCAGAGTTGCGAACAGGTCTATTTCCGGGAAACCCCATTGAGTGAAGACGTCTAAGACGATGTCTTTGTGTAATTGCCATTCGTACTCTCCGGGCAGGGGGAAGTCTCTGCTGAGTTTGTCTGCTAGAAGATTGAGTTCCCCTGGTACATGTTGTGACAGTAGGAACATGTTGTGTCTGAGAGCCCACTTCCATATATTCTGGGACAGTTTGGACAGTCCTGGAGAGTGAGTGCCTCCTTGCTTGTTGAGGTAGTACATGGCTGTGGTACTGTCTGTGAGGACCATCACTGTCTTTTCTTGTAGCTGTTTCTGAAAGGCTTTCAGTGCTTTGAACACCGCTAGTAGTTCCAGCAGGTTTATATGCTTGGATGCTAAGCTCGGAGTCCAAACTCCGTGGGCCGTCTGATGGGATAGGTGAGCCCCCCATCCTGTAAGGGATGCGTCTGTGGTTAGAGTGGCTTCCACTGCGGGCGTGGCAAATGTTTTCCCTAATAACAGGTTTTCTTTTGTCCACCACCGTAGCGAGAGAACCAAGGCCTGCGAGACCACCACTAGATCGTCCCATTGTCCGCTGGCCTGACACCACTGGCTGTAGAGCCACTCTTGCATTGGGCGCATGCGCAGGCGCGCGTGAGGTACCAAATAAATACATGACGCCATCATCCCTAGCAAGCGCATTGCTTTGCGTACCGTCACCTCTCGGCCTGCTACATAATGGGGAATTTGAAACAGCATGTTTTGGACCCTCTCGTTGGAGGGGAATACGAGGCCGTCCTTTGTTCGAATTAGAGCCCCTAGGAATTGTTTGGTTTGGCTGGGGTCTAAGCTGGACTTCTTTTCGTTGATGGAGAAGCCCAGTTGGGACAAAAGGCCTACGGTCTTTTGGGTATTGGAGAAGCATGTTTCGTAAGAATCCCCTGTTATGAGCCAGTCGTCGAGGTAAGGGTATACCGGGATGGATAATCTGCGTAGGTGGGCCGCTGCCACTGCCAGTACTTTCGTGAATACCCTTGGTGCAGATGCTATCCCGAAGGGTAGTACTCTGAACTGGTAGTGTTTGTCCTCTATTTTGAACCTGAGGTATTTTTTGTGCGATGTCAACATTAAAATATGAAAGTATGCATCTTTCATGTCCAGTGTTGTCATGTAATCCCCTCGTGATAACAGTGGGATTACCTCCTGTAAGGTCACCATACGAAACTTTTGGGGTTTGACAAATATGTTCGCTGGGCGCAGATCTAATACAGGGCGCATGGTTAAGTCCTTTTTGGGTACAAGGAAGTACACTGAATAAATACCTTCTGTTACCTGTGATAGGGGGACGGGCTCTATAGCTTCTTTCTTCAGTAGTTCTTCCACCTCTTGAAGAAGAATGGAGAGGTGTTGCGGTGTCATGCGTCGGTTCCGTGGGGGTTTGTACTTCGGGGAACCGTTGAACTCGATGCAGTATCCGTGGGCTATGGTGGATAATACCCAACGGTCTGACGTGATTCTCTCCCATGCTGAAAGGAACGATGTTAGCCGGCCCCCGACCGGTGATGCATGGGAGGGGACCCGAATTTTCGGGTCATTTGCTGGTATTGGGCGTGGAACCTCTGGGGCTGGAGCCACGACCTCTTCCTTTGCCACGGCGTTGGCCTCTTTGACTGAACTGGGTGTTACCCTGGTTAGTGGGCCAGTTGGAGCCAGAGTAATATTGTTGTTGTTGGTTCTGCTGCTGTCTTTGGCAACGAAAGGAGTGTTTATTACCATAGCCTCGCCTGTTAGGGGGCCTAGAAATTTGATCAAGAGTCTTGATGGTATCAAACTCTTTTTTAGCATGTTCTAGGGCCTCATCTACTGCTTTCCCAAACAGATGCGTCTGTTCAATGGGTTTATTTATGAGGGAGGCTTGGGTTTCGGGCTTAAAACCTGAATTGCGTAGCCAAACGTGGCGCTTGAGAAGTATTCCCTGCACTAGGGAGCGGCCAGCCGTCTCAGCGGCATCTAGGGAGTTTTTAACGATGCCCTGGTTTACCAGTGTGCCCTCTGATATTATAGCTACCAGGCGAGAACGCAGAGGTTCAGGTGCTTCCTCTGCTTCGCTGCGCAGCTTGTTCCACTGTGCATCTGCGTAGCTAGCTAAAAGTGAGTTATTAGCAATTCTAGTAGAGAAGGCGGCGGAGGTCGTGATTCTCTTCCCCAGTGCGTAGAGTTTTTTGCCTTCTTTGTCTGGAGGTGCTTCACTAGTGGATAGTGGCACCCCTGCTCTTTTTCTTGTGTTGGTAACCACAAGGGAGTCCGGAATAGAGTGTCCTCTGATGTATAAAGGGTCAGAGGATGAAGGGCTGAAGAGCTTTTCTATTCTAGGGTTGACCCCTCTTACTAAAGCTGGGTTAGTAAGGGAAGGAGAAATTCTTCTTTTAATAGAAGCCAGAAGTGGAATAGATTGGCTAACAGGGGCTTTTTCTTTGATGACTTTTTCTACAAAGTCAATGTCTGGAAGAGTTTCCCCTGTATCAATCTCAAAATGCGCTGCTGCCTTGCGCAATAGTGCATTGAGGGAAGGTTGGTCATCTATGGGAGAGGAGTTCCCATGTGAATCCTTGAGAGGAGAAGGGAGAAAGGCATCAGGGTCTGAATGTACTGATGGGGATTGCCAAGGCTGCACTGACGGTGAATGCCAGGGCTGCGAGATAGCTGTATCCTCTTCAAACCCTGTAGCAGTGGTGTAAGGATCTTCTTCGAACCCCTCTTCCTCAAGTTCTACCTCTTCTTCTCCACCCAAACACTCATCTTCTTGGAGGTATTGCTCCTCCTCAGTGAGGTCAACCAGCCTAGGAATCTTGACTCTAGGGTCATCCTGTGGCCATTCTCTTTGTCTTTTGTGAGTGGGTGGGTCTTGGTTTCCTAGAAACCTTTCCATTTTCTCCATGCAAGAATGGAGTCTTTCAAGGGTCTCATGGGGTACCCCTGAATAGTCTAGAGGGGGGAAATTAGTGTTTTCGCCTTCGAATCGTTTCGAACGCTCCCACAACGTCGACGAGAGGTTCCCGTCTCCTTCTGAAAAGCCTTCAGGTAGTTCGGAAGCGTCCTTTGGAGAAAGGGGGAGTTCCTGGCTACTTTTATGTTTTTTCGACGCGGTATTCGACGTTAGTTTCGTCGTCCGCGTACGTTTGTCTTCGGCGACAATTCTCGCTAGGCTCTCGACCACGATTTTGTCCGTCGAGGGCTCTGGTGTCGACGTTGTGTGCGTTGCGCGTTGTACCTCGACGGTCGCTCTATGGAGCGTTGCGTCGGATGTTTTTGGGGTAGCGCCCGTGTTAGATGGAAGCCCAATCGCTGGTCGCGGCTGCGTTTGCGGGTGGGGCTTGTGACCTTTACGGTCTGCGGTAGACGCTGGAGTGCCCTGCGTCCCCTTCGGCGCTGATGGATCCTTCGTTCTCGACGAAGAAGAGCCGTGGGTAGTGTGTTTAGCCTTATGGGGTTTGTGTGCGTCCTTGTCGCCGGGGTGTTCATCCCCATAAGCAGGGCGTGAGCCGAGCCCGTCGGGGCCGGGGACGGACGACGAGGAGCGGGAGCGCTCCTTCTGGGGGTTCATGACTTCCGTAACGGACGTCGAGTTATCGCACTCCTCGTCACTTTCAGTAACAGCGGCAGCGGGTGAGGAAACTGACTTCGACATCGCGTAGTCCGCCCACCTCTTAACCCTACGTTCTTTAAGAGTCCTGGGTTTTAAGAGCTTGCAGGCTGCGCAGCTGTTCTCTATGTGATCGAGGGGTAAGCAACGATTACAGAGCTTGTGCTCATCTTTCCAAGTATATTTGCCCCTGCAGCGTGGGCAAAACTTAAATGGTGTCCTCTCCATAGCTGAGGCAATAATAGCTGGCGATAACAACCCCAAGGGAAAGAAAGGGGAGAAAGAAAGACATTCTCAAAGAGAAGAGACAAAGTTCTAACCCCCACTCTCCCTACTGTAAGTTGGCCGTCGAGGCCAGGCCACGTTTTCGGCAGCGCCGAAGGATCTCCTCCGCTCTTCCTCTCCGTCGAAAATCAGTTCGGCGGAGAAACAGCTTCACAGCTAACGTCGAGGGGGAGGGATCGTTATCAGTATATTAAGTTATGACAAAAGGACCGAGGTCCGTGGCAAGTATAGCAATGTCTCTCTAGGAGCTCCGCGAAAGGCGACCAGAAACTGGGCGGAAAAAAACAATCTGAGGGACCTCGACGCGTGAGGAATTGTGGGTACAACGCACGTCACTATAGGGATAGTGTTCATGCTGTGCATAGACTAGCGAGCAGTACCCGGAGTTGGCGGTGGGTTATGAGAAGGAACAGTAGAGAAAAGGTGTCGTAATACTGCCTGTCCCACCTGGGAGTCAGATCTAGAGTGTGTATCTAGACAGTAGTGTTTTGTAAAGGTGTGCACAGAACTCCAGGTAGCCGCTTTGCAGATGGACTCAAGGGGAACATTTGCAATGAATGCTATGGATGCCCCCGTGCCTCGAGTAGAGTGTGCTCTTGGCCTAAAGGGCAGTTCTCTCTCAGCAAGAGTATAGCAGAGAGTGATGCATTGAACAATCCATCTAGAAATAGTGGATTTTGAAACCGCATCTCCTTCTCTTCCTGCTGCCACCGAGACGAAGAACTGATTAGTCTTCCTCAGTGGTCTGGTTCTTTCCATGTAGAACATGACCGCTCTGCGTACATCTAGTGTGTGCAGAGTCCTTTCTCCCAAATTGGAAGGATTTTGAAAGAAAGTTGGTAGTTCTATAGATTGGTTTACGTGGAATTTAGAATAAATTTCGGAGCAAACCTAGGGTGAGTGCGTAGAACCACTTTATCTTTGTGAACTGTAACGAAGGGGTCTAGAATAGAAAGAGCCTGAAGTTCACTTACTCTCCTGATGGAGGTGATAGCTATTAAAAAAGCAGTCTTAAGCGTGAGGTGTTTAAGAGATGCTTTGTGCATGGGTTCGAATGGAGAGCCCATGAGTCTGGTAAGTACCACATTAAGGTCCCATCCGGGAGCTGGGTCAGCTATCGGGGGGTGTATTCTCTTTACTCCCTCCATGAAGGCCTTTATAACAGGGATCCTCCACCACGACACTTTGAGTTGGGAAGTGGTGTATGCAGAAAGTGCAGCTAGGTGGACTTTAATGGAGTTAAACACTAGACCTGAATCCAATAGGTGGGTCAGGTATAGGACCACATGTGTGGGAGAGCAGTCAATAGGGTTGATGCTTTTACTCCTGCACCAGATGACAAATCTTTTCCACTTGCTAGAATAGCAGTGGCGAGTGTTCGGTTTTCTGGCTTCCCTGAGGATGTCCATGTATCTTTGCGGGAGTTGTAGATGTCCGAACTCTATGATCTCAGGAGCCAAGCTGCTAAGTTCATGTTCTGGGGGCATGGATGCAGAGTCGTGCCTTTGTCCTGAGACAGCATGTTGTACGGGGAGGGGAGTTTTACTGGGGGGGATAGAGACATCTCCATCAAGTGAGCGAACCATGGTTGTCGTGCCCACATTGGGGCCACTAGTATCATGGTCACTTGTTCCTGGTGCATCTTGTGCACCACTCTGTTGAGAAGGGGAGTCGGGGGGGAAAAGCGTAAACAAATTTCCCTGACCATTGCATCGACAGACCGTTCCCCTTGGATTGGTTCTGGGGGTACCTGGAGGCGTAACTTAGGCATTGTGAGTTTTCCAGGGTTGCGAACAGGTCTATTTCTGGGAATCCCCATTGTGTGAAGACGTCGAAGACGATGTCTTCGTGCAGGCGCCATTCGTATTCTTCGGGCAGGGGGAAATCTCTGCTGAGACTGTCTGCCAGCAGATTGAGTTCTCCGGGTACATGTAGTGATAGTAGGAACATGTCCTGTTTGAGAGCCCACTTCCATATATTCTGGGCCAGCTTGGACAGGCCTGGAGAGTGGGTGCCCCCTTGCTTGTTGATGTAGTACATGGCTGTGGTGCTGTCTGTAAGGACCATTACTGTTTTGCCTTGTAGGTGTTCCTGGAAGGCTCTTAGCGCCTTGAAAACAGCTAGTAGCTCCAGTAGATTTATGTGTTTGGATGCTACGTTCGGAGTCCACACTCCGTGAGCAGTCTGATGGGATAGGTGCGCCCCCCATCCTGTGAGGGATGCGTCTGTGGTTAGAGTGGCTTCCGCCGCGGGTGTGGCAAAGGGTTTCCCTTTTCCCATGTTTTCCTTTGTCCACCACCGTAGCGAGAGAACCAAGGCTTGCGAGACCACAACTAGATCCTCCCATAGTCCGCTGGCCTGACACCACTGGCTGTTGAGCCACTCTTGCATTGGGCGCATGCGCAGGCGCGCGTGAGGTACCAAATAAATACACGACGCCATCATTCCTAGCAAGCGCATTGCTTTGCGTACCGTCACCTCTCGACCGGTCACATATTGAGGGATTTGAAACAGCATGTTTTGGACCCTCTCTTTGGAGGGGAAGACGAGGCCGTCCTTTGTTTGAATTAGAGCCCCTAGGAATTGCTTGATTTGACTGGGGTCTAAACTGGACTTCTTTTCGTTGATGGAGAAGCCCAACTGGAACAAAAGATCTACTGTCTTTTGGGTATTGGAGAAGCATGTTTCGTAAGAATCCCCTGTTATGAGCCAGTCGTCGAGGTAAGGGTAAACTGGGATGGACAACCTGCGCTGGTGGGCCGCTACCACTGCCAGCACCTTCGTGAATACCCTTGGTGCTGATGCTATGCCGAAGGGTAGCACTTTGAACTGGTAGTGTTTGCCCTCTATCATGAACCTGAGGTATTTTCTGTGCGCTGGCAACATTAAAATATGAAAGTATACATCTTTCATGTCCAATGTTGTCATGTAATCTCCCTGAGAAAGCAGTGGGATTACTTCCTGTAAGGTTACCATACGAAACTTTTGGGGTTTGATAAACTTGTTCGCTGGGCGCAGATCTAATACAGGGCGCATGGTTAGATCCTTTTTGGGTACAAGGAAGTACACTGAATAAATACCTTCCGTTGCCTGAGAGAGAGGCACGACCTCTATGGCTCCTTTTTCCAGCAGTAGTTGTACTTCTTGGAGAAGGATGGCAAGATGTTCCGGTGTCATGCGACGTCCCCTCGGGGGTCTGTAGGATGGGGAACTGTTGAATTCGATACAGTATCCGTGGGCTACGGTGGAAAGTACCCAACGGTCTGACGTTATCTCCTCCCATGCAGGAAGAAAGGATGTTATCCGGCCCCCGACCGGTGTTGCATGGGAGGGGACGCGAATCTTCGCGTCACTTGGAGTTGTTGGGGGCTTGGGAGCCTCTGGGGGTGGATCCCCGACCTCTCCCTTTACCCCGGCGTTGGCCTCTTTGGCTGTACTGCCCACTATTGGTCTGGTAATTGGTGGCAGGGTATTGTTGATGCTGACTTTGTTGTTGTTGTTGGCGTTGGCCACGAAAAAAGCGTTTGTTGCCATAGCCGCGTCTGGCAGTGGGCTTAGAGATTTGGTCAAGAGTCTTGATAGTATCGAACTCTTTTTTAGCCATCTCTAGAGCTTCATCCACCGCTTTTCCGAAGAGGTTAGAGTCTTCCACAGGTTTATTTATTAAAGACGCCTGTGTCTCCGGTTTAAACCCTGAGTTGCGCAGCCATACATGGCGTTTTAGGAGTATTCCCTGCACCAGGGAACGTCCCGCTGTTTCTGCCGCGTCCAGAGAGTTCTTTACAATGCTCTGGTTCACCTGGGTTCCTTCGCAAATAGTTGAAAGTAGGCGTGTACGTAAAGGCTCCGGTGCGTCCTCGGCGTCCTTGCGCAGTTTGGCCCACTGCGCGTCTGCATAGCTAGCAAGCAAAGAATTGTTGTTCGCAATTCCTGCTGAGAAGGCAGCCGAGGAAGTTACTCTTTTTGCAAGGGCATATAGCCTTTTGCCCTCCTTGTCAGGGGGTGCCTCACTGGTGGAAAGTGGTACCCCTGCCCTCTTTCTAGTATTAGATACTACTAGGGAATCCGGAATGGAATGTCCCCTAATGTAGAGCGGGTCTGAGGGAGAAGGAGTGAAAAGTTTTTCAATTCTCGGATTGACCCCTCTGATCAATGCGGGAGTGGCCAGCGAAGGGATGATTCTTCTCTTCACTGAAGCTAGGAGGGGAATGGTTTGGCTGACCGGGGGTTTCTCTTTAATTACTTTTTCCACAAAGTCTAATTCTGGAGAGAGCTCCCCAGTGTCCAGTTCGAAATGTGCTGCTGCTCTGCGCAACAGTGCATTGAAAGTGGGCTGATCGTCAATTGGAGACGTGTTCCTAACCGGTGAATTGTCAGGAGGATTTAGGTTTAGGACATCAGTGTCGGAATATACTGATGGGGATTGCCAGGGGTGCGAAGGTCCTTCTTCAGTGTCTTCTCGGAAGCCTTCTTCTATAATGTCTGGCCTGTCTCCCAGACATTCCTCCTGGTTCTGTCCTTCTTCATCGTCCATGAAAACATCCTCCTCCTCCAAGTATTCTTCCTCCCCAGTGAGGTCGTATACGTTATGGAAGTCTGAGGCTGTGTCCACCTGGGGATCGACTAGCCTCGGATTTTTGGCCCTGGGGTCCTCCTGAGGCCCTTCTCTAGTCCTCTTGGGAGTTTGAGAGGTCTGGGTATTCATAAACCTTTCCATCCTCTCCATACAGAGGTGGAGTCTTTCCATGGTTTCATGGGGTACCCCAGAGCGGTCTGGCGGGGGAAAAATAGAGTCATCTAGCTGGAAACGGCTCGACCTCTTCCAAAGCGTCGAGGAAAGTGTCCCGTCGCCCTCCGAAAAACCTTCAGGTGTGCTGGGTGACCCCCCGACTGAAGGGGGTAGTCCCTGCCTTTCTTCGGGCTTTTTCGGCGTGTCTTTCGACTTATGCGTAGCGCTCGACGTGTTCTTCGGCGTACGCTTCTGGGCGTCGGCTACAGCGATCCTCGGCAAGCTTTCGGCGACTCGTTTGTCAGCGACTCGTTTGTCGGCGGAAGCTTGCGTTTTCGACGCTATGGGTGTCGAACGCTCTACGGCGGTATGCGCCTTCTGTTGATGCGCGCCGGCCGATGGTTTGGGGGCGGCGCCCTTATTTGCCGAAAGCCCAGTCGCTGGTCGCGGCTGCGGTTGCGAGAGGGGCTTCGAACCCGAACGGTCCGAGGAGGCCGCCGGTGGAACCTGCGTCTCCTTGGGCGCCGAAGCTCTTTTCGTCTTAGACGAAGAAGAGCCGTGGGTTGTGTGCTTATGTGAGTCTTTGTGTGCGTCAGTGTCGCCGGGGTGTTCATCCCCATAAGCAGGGCGTGAGCTGAGCCCGTCGGGGCCGGGGACAGACGACGAAGCGCGCAAGCGCTCTTTAGAGGGGGTTTCGACTCCCGTAGCGGAGGTCGTGTTATCGCGTTCCTCGTCACTGTCGGTGGTAGCAGCGGCGGGTGAACCTTCGGCCTTCGACATCGCGTAGGCCGCCCACCTTTTAACCCTACGGTCTTTTAGAGTTTTAGGCTTAAGAAGCCGACAAGCCGCGCAACCTTCCTCCTTGTGATCGAGGGGCAAGCAGCGGTTACACCGTGAATGCTTGTCCTTCCAAGTGAATTTGCCTTTGCAAAGCGGGCAAAACCTAAAGGGTGTCCTCTCCATAGCCGAGGCAATAAATCGCGATAAGCACCCCAAGGGAAAGGAAGGGGAAAGGGAAAGGCATTCTCAGAAAAGACCCAGAGATGTCCCACAACCCCACTCTCCCTACTGTATATGGCCTGCGAGGCCAGGCCACGTGTTCGGCAGCGCCGAAGGATTTCCTCCGCTCGACCCTCCGTCGAAGATTTTGCTCGGCGGAGAACAGCTTACAACTGCGTCGAGGGAGGGATTAATATTATGTGAAAAAACGACCAAAGGTCGAGGAGTTGCAATGTCTCTCGAGGAGCTCCGCGTGAAGGCGACCAGAAGCTGGGCGGAAAAAAAACAATCTGAGGGACCTCGACGCGTGAGGGATTGTGGGTACAACGCACGTCACTATAGGGATAGTGTTTCAGACACGCCTTGTCGACGTCCCCTTTTCGACTACGAAAAACAAAATGCAATACTCTGCAGTGACCACTGGATGTCGGACCTATGCACAGCATGTGATTCTAAGCAGATTAACAAACATCAGAAATGATGATTCTTTTTATAAACTACTTCTGAGAACTTGTGCAGAGGCTTTTCCGTTGAACTACCAGAACCGCTTTATCCTATCCAAGACTTTAGCCCATTAACTATGGCCTAGCCTATTGAATTGACTCTTCTGGTGAACTCAAAATATCTACACTGTGTAAGAATAATTGTAACCTTTCATGTTCTAATAATCTTTGCCTTTTACTCCTCTTGAAAAGTATTCCAAAATAGTATTGAAGTATATTTGTGTGTTATACAATTGTCCCCTTATGAATGTTTTATAACTGACAGATAAATTAATAAGTATTTATCAAAGAAACCTTGAGTGCAAGAGTTTATTTGAACACCTGTGATTGATGACCTCTGTGTAACATCATTACTGCTCACAATGCCCTATTGAGATAAGCCTGACTGCTCAGCTCCGCTACCAAAACTGTGTAGTACGGAAGGTTGGTTTGCTTACACCTGTAGTCGTATTTGCTTTTAGTGGTCCGAGAGGGTACTGCATTCAAACTTTGCCTAACATGCACCTTCTACTCTAAGGGGAGGAAGTATGGGCGCATGTGAATCTAAGCAGATACAAGCATCAGAAATACGATTACGGTGAGTAATTGATCCCTTCTGAGGCTTGCAGTATCTGCCTAGATCACATGCTATGCATAGATTAGGAAGCGGTGTTTGGAGAAGGTAGTGGGTTGTGCGAAGGTACAGCTACAAATAGATGTTTTAGAAATGCTTGTTTGTTTATTTATTTATATCGCGCACCTGACCCGGAGGTAACTGGGCGCTAAGGATAGTGGTGGTTACAGGGCATAGGTTGACAATTATGTGCATTAAAACGTTTGAACGTACATAGTAAAGGTTACAATGGTAAATATATACAAATGGTAAATATATACAAATTGCGCATTATACATACATGTTGTACATTTGGTCGGATCAGACGTATGAGCCGATCACGGACGTCGATGGAATAGGACGCCGATGGAATAGGATACCTAATAGTTAGTGGTATCAGGAGCTGTTATTTTAAGTTTTATTTAGTATCCAGGTAATAGCCTGACTTCTGAAATTGTTGAAGGTCTGAATGGTTTGAATATTCTGTGGGAGAGAGTTCCAGAGCTGGGCAGCCAATACTGGGAAGCTGGAGCCTCCGGCTCTTTTTAGATTAAATCTGGGCACCACCAGACATGGTTTATTGGATGATCTGGTGGTTCTATTGGATACCTTCCATGTGAATTTATCTGTGAGGTAGAGGGGGGCTTGGTGGTTAAGAGCTTTTTGAGTGAGACACATAGTTTTTAGGGCAATTTTATCCTGTATAGAGAGCCACCTGTGGTACTTTCTCGTTTCTTATATATGCTCTCTTTTAGGAATATTCAGTGCGGCTCTGAGCGCGTTGTTTTGCATAATCTGTAGTTTGTTTAAGATAGTTTTGTTCGCTCCTAGATAAAGGCTGTTGCAGTAATCAAGTTTGGATTGTATGAGCGCTCTCGCCAGCGTAAGGCAGATAGTGGGGGATAGTAGAGGTCTACAGGCTCTGATCAATTTACCAGTGTAAGCAGTGGCCGATGATGTCATGTTGATGTGTTTAGTTAGGTTAGACTGGGCATCGAAGTAGAAACCTAGAGTTTTTACATGTTTGGCAATGGGTATACTGTTCCCATCGATGACTATATTTGTGTAGTGAGGACTTAGTTTAAGGATGTTAGGTGATCCGACTAGGAGTAATTCGGTCTTATCATTCAGGCAGAGGCCGTGTGTGGCCATCCATGCCTGAATGATGATGAAGACTTTGTTAATCCGTGCGACGTCTGTGTCATAGGTTCCTGAGAGGGGTAGGAGTATCTGGGTGTCATCTGCATAATTTGTGTAGGTGACACCCAGACGGTCCAATTTGTCAAATAATGGCTTTGTAAAAATATTGTACAAAGTGGGTGAAACGCATGATCCTTGAGGGACACCGCAGGTGATGGCGATGGGGTCAGCAGCTGCTGAGGGTGAAAACACGCGCATGGTTCTATTTGCGAGGAAAGATTGGATCCAGGCAACAGCAGAACTGGAGAAATGGGCCGCTGAGGAAAGGTGGTTACATAGTACGGAGTGATCCAGCAGATCGAAAGCTGCAGAGAGGTCGAGTAGAAGTAGGATGGCCATCTTTCCTTTGTCTTTTAATTCATCAATCTGGCTTTTGAGGTCGACCAGTGCAGTTTCTGTTCCATGCCGAGGTCTGAAGCCAGATTGACGGGTGCCGAGTAGTTTGTGAGCTTCCAGATAATCTTGTATCTGCAAGTAGGCTATTCTATCCAAGATTTTCAGTAGAAAGGGGACTGTCGTGATTGGTCTGTAGTTGGTGGATATAGCCGGGTCAAGGGTCTGTTTTTTTAATAGTGGTAGAACCCAGGACTGTTTGAGGTTACTTGGGACGGAATTGTTGGAGAAGGAGAAGTTTACAAGTTTGGTGATAAATGGGGCGAGGTCTCTAGCTGCATCTTTTATAATCTGGGCAGGGCAACTGTCGCCCTTGCACTTTGACGGTTTAAGAGAGACAATGATTTTGTGGACTTCAGGAATGGTGACCTTTTTGAATGAGAAGCCTGAGTAGGTGTAAGAGGTAGGTGTAGGAGCTGGAGTAGTGACTGTTAGTAGGGATCTTTTGTCTGCTATTTTAGTCTGCAGTCCTTTGATTTTGTTGGATAGGGCATTTTGAATGCCGGTACACCATGCTTTATCCTTGGTGCATGTGTCTGGTGGTGGATTAGGGTTCTCTAGTTCTCTTAGAATGTTGAATAGTTCTTTGGTGCTGGAGCTGGCTTGGGCTATTCTGTCATAGGTTTCTTTTTTGGCCTGGATTATCTTATTTGTGTAAGTATCAGTGATAGTGGCCAGGTTAGTTTTATTTTCAGGTGTAGGGGGTGATTTCCAGCGAGATTCCCATTTACTTTTTTCAGTGCGGAGTGTTTTCAGCTCTGGGGTGAACCATGAGTTTAGATGGGCTATAGGTTTACTTTTACGTAGTTTTAGCGGGGCAATATCATCAATGGCTTTAGTCATAGTCTCGTTGTAAATGTCAATTAGGGTGTTAGGATCATTGGTGTCCGGTATGGCATTAAGTATAGGGGCTATCATTGGAGCTAGAGCATCTGCTGTGATGTTACGTTTGTTCCTTGTGAGGCATGGGGGAGCAATAATGGACTTTTTCTTTTCCAAGTTGTTGATATGCAGTTCAAAGGTGATTAGGTGGTGGTCTGACCATACTAGTGGTGTCGGATCTAGTGGGGAGATGGTGCAATTTAGGGCCGCAACCCACCTGAGAATCTGCTTTAGAGTGTGTGTCAATGCAGTAGTGCTGAGTAAAAGTATGTACTGATCTCCATGTAGCTGCTTTGCAAATGGCGTCCGTGTGAAGTTTGCGATAAAACCCAGAGTAGCTCTTGTACCTCTAGTGGAGTGAGCTCCTGGTGTGAAAGGCAGAGTTTTGCTTGATAATGAGTAGCAGAGCTGTATGCATCTGACTATCCATCAGGAGATGGCATTTTTGGAAATGTGGTCTCCTTCTCTGCCTGGTGCAACAGAGACAAACAGTTGGTCTGTTTTTCTGAGCGGTCTGGTCTTGTTTACATAGTAAAGGGCCGCCCTCCTTAGATCTAGTGTATGGAGTTTCTTCTCAGCCAAGCTTGTTGGGTTCTGAAAAAGCCGTTCGCTTGATGGATTTGTTTATGTGGAATTTTTAAATGAATTTCAGTGCAAACCTAGGGTGCGTTCTTAATACCAATTTGTTTTTGTGGCTAACAAAGAAAGGGTCCTGCACGGACAATGCTTAAAGTTCACAAACTCTCCTTATGGAGGCAACAGCCAGCAAGAAAGCAGTTTTATAGGCAAGGTGTTTAAGGCTTGTCTTATGCATATGCTCAAAGGGGGGTGGGGGGTTCCATGAGTTTTGTAAGTACTATATTGAGGTCCCAGCCTGGCAGTGGGTTTGATATAGGAGGGGAGGGTGGAGTCTTTACTCTCTCCATGAATGCCTTAATGACAGGGATCTTCCACCATGATAATTTACTGTCAGAGGTGGTGTATGCGGATAGAGCCACCAGGTGAACCTTTATAGAGTTAAAGAAAAACCATGAGTCTAATAAGCGGAGCAAGTCATGAAGAATGTGTGTTGAGTACATACCATCGGGTTTGGTTTTACTGACACCAAATTACAAATCATCTCCACTTATCAAAATAACTGTTTGGTTTACATGCCTCCTTGAGGAAATCCATACACCTTTCAGGTAGATTAAATGTCCAAACTCTGACCTCAGGAGCCATGCTGCCAAGTTTAGTGAGTCAGGTTGCATGTGTAAAGTCCCCCCGAGCTCAGAATGAAAGTTGGCCGGGCACGGGAGCTTGATAGGATCGCACATCGCCAGTTTGCAGAGATGTGAAATACCAAGGTTGTCTCGCCCCCATGGGAGCAACTAGGATTAAGGTAATCTGTTCCCTGTGAATCTTGTTCATGACTCTGCTCATTAGTGGAGTTGGGAGAAAGCGTAGACAAATTTCCATGATCAAACTCATACATAGGGCGTTCCACCCTTGGAGTATGGTTGGGAGAAACAAGACGCAAAATGTGGGAATTGCTTGTGTTCTTTTCTAGCGAACAAGTCTAGTGTGGGGTAGCCCCACTGTGTGAAAATGTGATCGATGACATCTGTTGAGTTGCCATTCGTGGTCTTCTAGTAGAGGATCTCTGCTTAGCGAGTCCGCTATGGTGTGGAGTTCCCCTGGAACATGTTGGGAAGTTAGGAACATCCCGTTTGAGTGGCCATTTGCATATTTTCTGTGCTAGCCTGGACACATTTGGAGAATGTGTGACCCCCCTGCTTGTTGATCTAGAACCCCCCCTACCCACACGGAGAGTGATGTGTCTGTTGTAACTTCAGCTTGCATCGTCGGGTCGTGGCAGGGTTTTCTCTTCAACAGATTCTCCTTTGTCCACCAGCGTCTAGCTTTTACTAGTATTGGTGAAACGACCAACAGATCGTCCCACTGACCGCTTGCCTGAGACAACTGTTTCGCCAACCACACCTGCATCGGACGCATGCAAACTCATACGTGTGGGACCAGGTAAATGCACAATGCCATCATTCCGAGCAAATGCAGAGCTTTGAGAACCGTTAGCTGGTGACCGGCTTGATCCCGAGGTATTTGCAGCAGTAGGTTTTTTATTCTTTCCTTTGATGGAAAGACTAGACCTTCCTCTGTTTTTTATCACAGTTCCTAAGAACTGTTTGGTCTTGTTTGGTCCAAGGCTTGACATTTTCTCATTAATCGAGAAACCCAATTGGAAAAGAAGGTTGATCCTTCATTGGGTATTTTGCTTGCAAATTTGGGGCATCTCCTGTGATCAGCCAGA
Source organism: Ambystoma mexicanum (assembly GCF_040938575.1). Taxonomy (NCBI): domain Eukaryota; kingdom Metazoa; phylum Chordata; class Amphibia; order Caudata; family Ambystomatidae; genus Ambystoma; species Ambystoma mexicanum. The sequence goes on from NC_090923.1 coordinate 1,165,365,039, forward strand.
CGTCGGGTAAGGGTACACTAGGATAGACTCTCTGCTCAAGTGCCCTGCCATTATCTTGGTGAATACCCCTGGAGCGGATGCTATGCCGAATGGTAGCACCTTGAATTGGTAGTGCTGGTTTGCTATCTTGAAACGCAAGAACTTCCTGTGCGCAGGGAACATTAAAATAGGCATCTTTCATATCCAAGGTTGCCATGTAGTCCTCACTATAGTAGTGGGATTATTCCCTGTAGCGTTGTCATGCAGAGTTTTTGTGGCTTGACATAAGTGTTTGCTGGGCGCAGGGCTAATACAGGGTGCATCATTAGATCTTTTCTGGGCACAGGGAAGTACGCTGAATAGATACCTTCTTTGCCGGGATGATTGACAGCGTACTTTAATAGCAGTGCTTTCACCTCTACAATAGTATGTGCTGTTCTTCCTTTGTGGTGGTTTTTTGTCTTGGAGGATGGTAGAAGGTTCGTTGTAGCAGCTCGGTACAATAACCGCCCGCCACGGTTGAAAGCACCCGCTTGTCTGAGGTGATTCAATCCCATGTGTGGGTAAAGTGTGTTATGCGTCCTACTGGAGTGGTATGGGAGGGGACCTGAAGTGGGTGGTAATTGTTTGTGGCATCCTCGGAATCCATATATGCCCCAGTCTCCTGGAAGCTTTGTTTGGGGTCATGGTATGCAAGCTGGCCTGGGTCCTGCTGAGGGGTGGCTGCTTGTAGGATGTCTGCACAGGCTCTTTTGGCAGGGGGTTGTGAAAGTACGGCCCCAGTACTCTGGAGATTTTCTAGAACCTGAGGGTGGCTGTCAAAGAAGTTGGCCGCAGAGGACATGTGCCTCATGACCCTGTCTATTTCTTCTGCAGACCACTGCGATGAACTTGGGACAGTGAAAGGTGTGGAGGTAGTTCAGGTGTAGGGTGACTGGTGCCTCAGCCTCCGATATGGTTCCCTCCCCCAGGGTCATAGTCTCCTTCGCCCTAGAGGATTTGTGGGCCTTCGATTTGTGGTATTTCGAAATCCGCCCCTTCAGAAGCGTGCCTGGGACATGTTATTTTTATAAGTTGAGACAATTTCAAGGTCTGAGGGGATTTTGCTGCTTTCGACGTGAGTCGACTGTCGCTTATCGGCATGTGAACTGGCCATCCCTGCATCTTTCGATGTTCTGCGGTGGTTTACGACACGGCGTCCGAATCGTGGGCCTGTCGTGAGGCGAGTGCGATTGCTCAGAGGATAGGGAATTGGTGGACCTTCCACTTGATGCCGTGTGTGGCATTATGGCCGGTGTTCACGTCTTATGGCCTTGGGTTGTGCGCTTAGTGTGGATATGTGTTGGTGCTGCAGCCGCTGGGTGTCGTCCCTGTAACAGAGCCACTGGACTGTCTGGTGAGGTCGGGGGTTTGCACATGGGAATCCGATGGATCCCGTTCTCAGTCACTGAAGACGCTGATGCTGCTGTCACTGGAGGCCCCCACTAAGTCTTTGGTGGCCTCGGCGTGGAATGCCCAGCGCTTCATTTATGTTCCTTCAAAAAGTCTTGGGGTTGAAGAGCATGCAAGATTCGCAGTGTCCCACGTTCTGGTCCCTTGGAAGTCAAAGGTTGCACACCCGGTGTGTCTTAGGGAAATTTTCGATTAGAAGCAGGAAAACATTTAAAAGGTGTATTTTTCATTTTGTATTGGGAGGGCATCTTGGTGAATAAAGTGGGAAGAAGGGAAAACGGGCATTCTCTTAGTTTAACTAAGATATCTACAACCCCACACTATCCCTACTGTGAGGGTCGAGGCCCGGAGCAGCCTGCCGAGGAAGTTTGTTGAGGCAAGTTCTGCAGTCGACGAAAGTAGTCCTCGAAGCCATCGCTGAAGGTATTGTAGGGGGAACAGCTAACAAAGAACAGAAAGAGTAACTATTTCTGATTTTTGATAATAAAATGGTGTTGGAGAAGGAACTCCGCTTTCAGCGTCCGACAATGATGGCGGAAAACAATCTGAGGGTCCTCGACGCATGAAGGACCATGGGTACAGTAGACGTCACTAGGGATAGTATTACTGGCACGCCCAGTCGATGTTCCTTTTGGCGTTTCGAAAACAACTAATACTCTGCAGATTCCACTAGAAGTTGGTCTAATTGTATAGCGCTCCTGGCCCAAAGGCATAGCATGTGATCCAAGCAGATTCTGCAAGCCTCAGCTTAGTTACAGGACCTTCACCCAAGATGTCTGTCAGTTCGTAGCCGAGAGCAGATGCTGAATGTCCACTTGATCCTGTCAAAGTTCCACTTGTGGCAAGAGCGCAGATCCCTGCTGAGAGAGTCTGCAATGGTGTGCTCGACTCCCGTCTGGTGAACAGGAATGAGGAACATATTCTGGGCGACGTCCCAGTGCCACAAGACTTACGCCTCTTTGGAGAGCACCGGGGATCTGGTACCCACCCGCTTACTGATGTAGAACATTGTGGTGGTACTGTCTGTGAAGACCCTCACAATCTTGCCCTTGAGAGACAGAAGGCATGACTTGAGGGCACAGAACACTGCCCACAGCTCCAGGAAATCGATGCGAAGATCCCTCTCCTCCGGTAGCCACACGCCTCTGGCGTGCAGATATCCAGTGTGGGCTCCCCAGCGCTCCGGGGAAGCATCCGTGGTGACCGTCTGCTGGTATGGAGGCTCTGGAAATCTGCCACTGGCGATATTGGAACGTACTCCCCAACACCTCATCGCTCCACGGAATTCCTCGACAAGGACCATCTGGTCTGCGAATTTTCCAGACACCTGGATCCACCGAGCGTCCAGGAATTCCTGAAGGGGTGGCATTCCCAACCTGCAGAGCCGGATCAGATAAATACACAACATCATGCCAAGCAGCGACTTGATGGTCCGTACTGTGTCGGTCTTCAATGCCAACAGCTTTTGCACTTAGCCCAGCATAGCTGCTATCCTTTGTGCCGAGGGGGCTGCCCTATCCCGTTACATAATATCTTTAACTTCGGGAATTGATTCTAATTACTAATGAATACCACTCTCAATTTCTTAATATGCTCTATTACACTGCATAGAGGTTTAATTGTACTCATTACTTTGTACTTCTGTGTTTTTCTGTGATTCAACCAGTATTCCAGTGATACATAACTGGCTTTTTGTCAATATTGTAATTGCTTTTCATTTATGTTCTTTCCTTGATGTACCAATTTCATTTTTCTTAGATTGTTTCAAAGCTCTCATACCCAATTGATAAATGGGAAATGAATGTTCGTTTTCTTGATTACACATGTTTTTCCACGTTGGTTTTTACTATATGTACTTTATTTTTTATGATATTAAATATTTCTTTCTTTGTTTACATCAATCTCTGTAAATATCTGTTTAATTCTCTAGGAGTGTTTTAATATGTATTTTTGCATGCAAATTGATAACCATTAAGGTTATGTGGGTTGAGACCAGGTGCAATATTTCTAATTCATTTACACTTCACACTGGCTAACCCCTAAACATACCAGTACCTCTGTTTTGTTGAGATCCGAGGGGGCTGCCAGGCATGAGACTGTTGAGCCTGGCCCCCAGGAAAAGCGCGTTCAGCGATATTATCAAGCAGTATTTTGGATGTTGACTGAGAACCCCAGATCCGTCAGCAGCCGGACGTTACTCTGTGTGTTCGATGGCTACTTCCCGGGACTTGGCCCGGATGAGCCAGTTGTACAGGTACACATGTATGCCTTGTAGAGGCAGATGGGCCACAACTGGCGCCAGGCACCTCTTGAACACCCTGGGAGCCAACTTCAGTCCGAAGGGAAGGGCCTTGAACTGGTAGTGCCTTCACAGTACCACTGAGTGCATTAACTTCCGATGCTTATCGTGAAGGGGGGGAAAGTATGCATTCTCCAGATCCAACAACAGCAAGTCTCCATTGAGTTAGCCAAGCATGTGCTGCAACGTGACCATCCTGAATTTTTGGGACTTGAGGTATTTGTTGAGGCGCAGCAGGTCTAGAATGGGGCTCGAGCCCCCGATCCTCTTTACCAAGGAGTTACTGTAGTAGACTTCAGAACCCCGGAGTCACTTTGGAACCAGCTTTGTCCCCTTCCTTAGCATGGCCCCGTACTTCCTGCAGGAGCTGAGGGATGTGCTGCTCCTGCCGGGCCACAAATGGTATCGGGGGACATATCTGCTGGAACTCTAGTGTCTGTGGGCGAGAGCATCCAGCACCCATCGGTCGGTGGAGATCTTTACCGACTTGCTGACAAACCCGCCAGACAGCCTCCCACCGGGGTGCATGTCCGACATACTGACCGGTTCAATCTTGCATTGAGGCCTGTATGCCGCCTTGGGAGCAATGATGTCGGCAACCTCCAAAAGCCTTGGAACGGCCCCTGTAGGCCTCTTGGGTGGTGGACTGGGCAATGGTTCGAGAACAACCCTCTGCCGAACCCTTTCGATGATCTGCCAAATTTTCCACCGGCGGCACGAAAGGATGGACGATGCTGCTGAAAAGTGCTGAGGGCATGGGCCGTCTCCGCCTTAATGGACTGCAACAATTAGTCCACGGCTTTCCCAAAGAGGTTGTCCCCATTGAACGTAATGACCAGCACCCTCGTCTGGATCTTTTGACGGAAGTTGGTGGACTTCAACCAGCCACAATGACTGAGGCAGACACCGTTCCCCATCTGTCGGAACTCTGTCCGTGGTGTCCAGGGCCACAGTGATGGCATGGCATGGTCCAATGCCACCTTGCCATCCTGGAGGTCTCAAGCACCTCAACCTGCTTGTCGTCGGGCAGAAATTCCAGCAGCGGGGCCATCTTAGACAACAGCTCCCTGTCGTATCTTGCCAGGATTTCAAGCGCATTCGCCTCCTTGACTGTCATCGCCGTCGAGTAGATCACCTTCCTACCTGTGGCGTCCAACTTCTTCCCCTCGCTGTCTGGGCGAAGCAGAGGCTGAAGACGAGGGATTCCTAGACTTCTACCTCACAGCCGCCGAGACCACCGAGTCCGGGGAGGGCTGCAACCGTAAGCACTTGGGTGCAGACTCTGGCACCCGGTACTTTTTCACAAGCCTATCCCTCTTTGCCGGGGCTGTTGCTGGGTTTCTCATCAGCACCAGGTCATCATCCCAAAACATCGTGCAGGAGAGGCACCGCCAGAACGGTCATCCTCTTGGCCTCACGCCGTTGGTAAAGGAACCCTTCCTTCTTAGTCTCTTCAGCATTAGCTGGAAGCGCTCAGACATGCGGGCGACCCTGGCATGGAACAACCCCACTTTGTCTGGGGTTAAAATCCCTCAGCGGTGGCAAAACATTGCTGTGTCTGTCCCCGTATTCCTAGGGTGGGGGGCATGTGCGATGGTTGATAAGGCGGTGCAAGGTGCCGTTTTCTTAGCCGGCAGTGGGCCCGATGCCGAGGTTTCCGAGATTCAGAAGAGGATTTTGACGGTACAAGGGTGTGTAGAGCTGAAAGGATGTCCAGCGACACGTCCCTTGGAGTTGTTGGGCGGAGGGTGGAGGGGTTAGGCTTGCTGGTCCCAGCGCCCACGCCGTCGTGATTACCACTGTCGTCCCCCTCAGTGTTTCCGCCATAGTCGTTCCCCATATCCTCTGGGTCCCGTGTGAATGGACACCAACTCCTCCTCGTCCAAGGAAGAAATATCCATGCCCTGGAGCTCGGTCGAGGCGTCCACCCCCCACCCCCCCTTTTTTTGTGCCCTAAGGGGTCGCAATTTTTTTAAACTTTATTTATGGGGGTCCCCCCCAACCCCCATTCCCTTTCACTTTATCTATTCCTAAATACCCACATCCCATATCTAACTCCCCCCGCCCACCCAAACAACAAAAAAAATAATAAATGTCCCAAAATATTTTGCAGTAAAAAAAAAAAACAGCAAAAAAACGTCCTACAATGAAAGAATGTTGTACCGTCAAAACCTGGCGGTGTTGCAAGGTTTTTTTATTTGTTCCTTGGCCAATTATCACTAACATTACTTTCAGACCTGTGAGGACAGGAAAATTCTTCTATGGACTTACAATGCACGGGAAAGCTGGTGCTTTTCACAGGCTACAGCAAGACCATGTGTGTTTGCTGCCATCAGGAAGTGGGTTGGATGAACGGTCTGGGTCGAGTGTCTGAATGGTATGCATGAGCTGTGCCGCCGGATTGGGGGGAATTCTTAGACTGGCTAGTGACAGTTTCGGTTATTACATGACTTTTAGATAAGAGGACGCCTAGACCCGTTCCAAAGAGATTCGGGACGAAACCTGAAAGCGCCAAGTATCTTGTCCAGCTGCAAGACGTGTAAGGAGACCGTGGAGCTGTTGGAAGGAGGCCTGGTGACCACCTTCTGCTGCTGTCCTGAAGATCCCAGTCTTAAGTGATCTCCAGGTTCTGCGAAGGCGAGTCAAACCTTTGGGTGGTGGGAACAATCACCCTCAAGAACATTTCAGCATCCATAGAAGGAGCCCTCAGAAGAGTCATGGACCACCCAGTGGCTGACTAGCTCAGAGTTTGGGCTACCATGCAGCAGATGTCACTGTTCCACGTTGAGGCCTGGAACTTTGGAGATCCACAGCTTATGATACAGGGAGCCATCAATGCCAAATGTCATGGTTCCAGCATCAAGGGGACCAGAGATAACAGGCAAAGGCTGACTGACAGTTGTGTCCCCCTGCATTGGTGAGAGTCCAAACCCGCTTTCCTGCATCCTGTCCTGTGTTGAGATGGGCCCTGCACAGAGTTTTTCTACATTCTACCTCCGAAGACCTTACACCAGCATTTATCACCGACCGGAGAAGTGTTAGAAGCTGCAGCCCCTGGGCATCAAGGACCAGAGCGGATGGCGTAAAATTACACCTTGGACCCTTTTCTGAAGACCTGGCTAATCCTAAGAAGAAACGGAGTACGGGCTGTTGAGTTGTAACAGTACTTACCTGAACCCCCCCCATCTCCATTTTAAAACTTTGGTAACTAAGAAACATTTATAAATATCTGGCTTTGCCAATTGTTAGGTAAGATTTTCACAGAACGGGTAAATCCTCCTGACCTGGGTCAACCCCAGAACTTTTTTGCTTTACTAGTAGGATATTTTTCCTTAATACCTCAGTGATTGAGAACCTTTTTCCACACTCACAGAATCTTTAACTCTTTTTATGGGTGTCGTTAATTTGACTCTCCATAGTGTCTTTTTAAAGTTATCCTCTTTAACAATGTATGGGCAATAGGTGCCTGTTGTTGGGTTTCCCTAGGGGCTCCCCTTTTGACTTTCTTTTGCTAACCTTGTGAGTACTACAGTTCCCAACTGTAGAAAGGATCTTTGGATCCCTTTTACATTCTATTCTGTGAAGCCAATACTCCCCACCTTATGTGGAATGCTGGGGAGATACAATATATCCCCTTCCAATCTAAAACTAACAATTCTGTTAAAGGGACAAGCTTACCTTCAATGGCTGATGGCAGTGACATCTTGTATTAATTTTGTGCACCTCTACTGCAGCTGTGAACACAGCCCGCGGTAAAGGCGCCAAAGGGTGCTCATTATACCAAAATGCCGCCCTCACCACCGTCGTCTTTTTTCACCATTTTAGTGTTTGCGTTTCTTGTTCCTTCCCCTAATTTCCAGGGCGGGAAATTCCTTTGTGCGATTTCTATTTTCGGCGGGAGTCCCCTGGAATCCCCGCCTAGGCTACAGTCTGTCTGTGAGGGCAGGAAGCGAGGGACGAGTCAAAAACTCCACCGCCCTTTGTCTTACGCCTTGCTTGAATGAGGACAAATCCAAGTGGGGGCCTGGCCACCCTGATTGGACAACCAGACCACCCCTACTTGTATAATGAGGGGAGAGAATTCAGAGGTTGTGCTGTAGTTCCTGAGAAATACTGCAACCTGGAAGGTGAAGAAAAGTCGACCACTGGAACCGAAACCGAAGAGGATGGTGAAGGAAATGCAGCTGAAACGATTTCCAGCGACCAGAGAGCCAGCTGTGTAACCTGAGCCTGCTGTTGCCCCTCCTTCCAATCGGCCTAGGGACTCCGAAAACTACTACCATGACCCAGGGCCTGGTGAGACACACTATACTCGAGAAGGCCTGCATTTTGAGCCATCCCACGCGTTGCTGCGACCTTGCGTTGCTGCAATACCCCAATACCTTGGGACCTCGAGCAACTGTGCAGTGCATGGTCTTCCGAATTCGGAATCTCGCTGAAACTTTGTGGGCATCCTGGTGGATCTCCAGAGGCATGGATCGAGCTCAAAAAGTCCCAACTGAGTGCTGGACCTTTGTAACAAGAACTCAACCGCAGTTTTCTGTATTCTTCTGTGCTCCTTAAAAAGGAGCTAAATCCACAGAACCCCATTCATCAGCAAGGGAAACCTTGCCTAGAGCCTTCTTCATCGATCCCTGCTGCAAATTTCCTTCTGTGGTCTTGTTTTCAGTCACCACGATAAGGAATCCACTGGACGGGTATTTGGCTGGCGACCCTGAAGTCCTCCTGCCGCAAAATCTTCAATGCTGAGATACTGTGTTGGCTTGGGTATATAGTTACCTTAAGCCCGTTAGGATTTCTGTGTAGCTGTGAGTGGTTTTCTGTGATGGGGAGACCTCTCATCCAGTGCACCCAGTCCCACCGCTAGATTCCTGCTAGGTTGTCTTCTGCGAAGCCCCTGGACCCTCTTCTAACTCTAAAGTAGAGTACTCACCCGTGTGCCCAGTCTTCCTAAGGAAGTCTGACCTTTGCTACTAAAGGACCTATTCAGGCACTGTCTGTTGGTCACTAGATCCTAGTGACCCCCCCCCCCTTCTGCCACTCAGAACACTCATGCTCCAAGAATAAGTGAAAGACTTAAGGGATTGGGAATTTCGACTAGAAAAGAAAGTGTTTAAAAGTTACTTAATTGTAAAGAGTTGGTTGGTAACTGTAATTCTAACAGTGAACAGTTATTAACGTTCTTACATATCTTGAATGAGTGATGCACTATTCTCAAAAGTATGGTTAACATCTTTTTTTCCTTAGAAACTGTTTTGCCATTCTGATAGAAAGTAGATGTTAAGGTATTTTACTCTCCTGTGATTAAGTTGTGCCTCTTCCCAAATGTTTAGTGTTGGTTTCACCATATTATTCCTGCAGGGTAATTGCATGAGTGTCCTCCAACTGTTGGTATCACCAGATTAGTCCTTTGAGGATAATTGTATGAGTGTACCCCAACTGGGTCTTGCGTCCCCGGACTTGCTGCTAGCCTGTCCAGAATAAGTCTATTAGGTTGTTGCCTACCTAGAATAAGTCATTCAGTAAAGTGTAACACTGGGTTTTACTTTCCCCTTCCTTGTGAGATTAAAAAAGAATGTGGATTTAACTTACCTTGTGTTAGCTGTGTGCCACCCCAAAAATAAGTCACAAGAGTTACTGCTTATCTCAATCTGTGTTTCACTGACCGCATAAGCACCTGTAATTGAATCTTACATCCTTAGGTTTTACTTACCTAGTATAATTTATCATAAAAGTAGTTGCAAGTTTTTACTGCACCTGGAAGAACAATTTACACTCGTACCTGGTAACATTCTTTCGATGGGATGGTCCGACGACGTATTCCATATCTTTGACAGTAATCACAGCTGTGCTGCTTTGGAAAGTTTTTGGCGTCTGCGTCCTGCATTGATGACGTCGATACGCTGTCCTCGAGGGCCTCCGTCGAGCCGATGTCACTTGACGTTATAAGTAGGACGCACGATGCCCGTAGCCTCAGTTCTAGTTTTTTCCCCCCAGACCGTGTGGCACCAAACCACTGCCAGTATGACCACAGAAAGCCTTGCGGAAACGTAAGCTGCAATCGCATAAAAAATTCTGTAGCGGGGCAGGTAGGGAGAGATATGGAATACGTATTCGGACCATCCCATCTAAAGAACGTTACCAGGTAAGAGAGTAACTTGTTCTTCGAGGGGATTGGGTCCTCCGAAGTATTCCATATCTATGACAGACTCCCAAAGCAGTACCAACATGTGGAGGAGGGAAAAAGAATTTAGAATATAGAAATTTAGAATGCCCAATCAAATTGCAGAGTAAAGGACCGCCTTACCAAAGGCCAGATCCTGCCCATGAATAGAATCTAGGGAGTAGTGTCGTACAAAAGTATGGACCGAAGCCCATGTGGCTGCATCACAGATGTTACGAATAGGAACACCCCTCTGCAGGCAGCCATACCCCTAGTAGAATGGGCCCGTAAGCCTACCGGAGGGTCCTTACCCTCCAGGCGGTAACATTCAGAAATTGCCAAGATAATCCATCTAGACAAAGTCTGCTTAGTAACAGCTTGTCCCAAACGCCTTCCAGCGTAACCAAGAACTGATCATCCACTCGGACCCGGGACATGCGTGAAATTTAGAAACTTAAAGCTCTCCTAGGATCCAACCTATGGAGCCTCTTCTCTTCCTTACCAGGATGTGGAGGAGGATAAAATGGCAGAAGAATAACCTTCAGGCTTACATGAAATTCCGACACCACCTTCGGAAAAAAGGAAGGACGAACTCCTAGGACAACCCTGTCCTTATGAAACACAGTGAAGGGTGGCTTAACTGAAAGTGCCTGCAACTAACTCACTCTGCGAGCGGAAGTGACTGCAACTAGAAACACAGTTTAAAGGGTTAACAGCCTCAAAGGACAAGAATGTAAAGGCTCAAACTCAGCACCCATAACGAATTTCAGAACAAAGTTCAAATCCCAACCAGGCACCTGGAAAGGTGACAGCGGAAACACAGTGAGTCCTTTGAGAAACTGGGAAATTAAAGGAATTTTGAAATAGGAACACTCCTCAGACGAGCGCTTAAATATAGACAGCGCCGCCAGGTAACCTTCAATAGTACCCACATGCAGGCCCCTGTGGGCCAACGAAAGCAAAAAAGACAACCACAGAAATGTCACATGAAAAGATCCGCATTCTTAACCCTGCACCAGTCGCAGAACTTTCTCCAACGGCAAAGGGACTTTGTTGCCGCCCGCCTGCCCGAAAGCAACACCTCCATCACGTCTTCAGGGAGGTCCCAATCCTTATACCTCAGCCTTTCAGAAGCCAAGCGTGAAGGTTGAGGGATCTGACCTCTGGATGGAGAACCTGACCCCCCCCCCCTCCCGTGAGAGCAGATCATCTCGGTAGGGAAGACGAGGTGGAGGGCAGATGGACAAGTCGAGATAGTCTGGGTACCACGTCCTCCGGGCCCAAGCCGGAGCAATGAGGATCATCCGGGAACCGAACCTCCGTAACCTCCGCAGCACTTGCGGGATGAGGGGACTGGAGGAAACACATACAGCAGTGGGAAGGATCACTCCACCACAAACGCGTCTCCTAAGGCTCCTTTTAGAGGAAATTCACGCGAGCAGAAGCTTTTCGCACTTCCGGTTGACACTGGAGGCGAAGAGATCCAGTTGAGGGGTCCCCCAAAGGGCGAAGATCTCCAGGAGAATCCTGCCCCAGCTCCCACCCGTGAGACATCGCGCTCTGCCTGCTCAGGACATTCTTCCCTCGCACAGTCGGCAGGAAAAGCCTTCAGGGCAAGCCTGACGGCCCTCAGCACCAACAGATTGATATGGAGTCTGGACTCCGATGGAGACCAACGGCTGCTGACTGTCAACTCGTCGGCATGCGCTCCCCATCACGTGAGGGATGCGTCCATCAAGATCGTTACCTCCGGCCAGGGTAGCCAAAATGGAGCCCCCTTCATCAGATTGCATTCGAAGCCCCACCACAGAAGGTCCTGGGCGACCGAGGGCGGCACCTGAATGGGGTCCGATATCCTGCCAGAGGACTGTGACCACTGCATCTTGAGGGCCCATTGGAGAGATCTCATCCGCAACCTGGCCTCTGGCACCAGAAGAATGCAGGATGCCATGAGGCCGAGCAACCTCAAGAACTCTAACGCCGGGAGACTCTGGGCATGTTGAAACTTGTGCACCATCTGCTGAATGTGATGAGCTCTCACCTGGGGAGGAAAACACTGCCCCAAGGATGTGTCGAGCACTGCTACGATGCACTGGAGCTGCTGGGTTGGCGTCAAGTGGGACTTCTTTAAGTTGAGTGAGAAGCCCAGCTTGTGAAGGGAGTGGAGGTGACGACAGATGATCCAGGACTTGCTCGTGAGAGCGCGCCCTGATCAACCAATCGTCCAGGTAGGGGTAGACGTGAATCCCCCCCTTTCCTGAGATAAGCTGCCACCACCACCATGAGTTTGGTGAAGACCCTCGGGGCGGAGGTCAATCGGAACAGCAGGACCCGAAACTGAAAGTGCGAGTCTCCAACTGCGAACCTCTGGTACTTCTTGTGCTTAGGCTGGATCGGCACATGAAAGTAAGCGTCCTTGAGGTCGAGAGACACCAACCAGTCCTGAAGTTAAAGGGCCTGGAGGACTTGAGAAAGAGTAACCATCTTGAACTTGTCCTTCCTGAGGAGCTTGTTCAAACCACGCAAGTCCATGATGGGTCTCAATCCCCCGTCTTTCTTTGAAATCAAAAAATAGGGGGAATACCATCCCTTGTTCCTCTCCGCTGCAGGCACCAGTTCTATGACGCCTTTCTCTAGCAGGGACTGAACTTCCTGCGCAAGGAGAGGATCCGGACACTTCAAAGAGATTCCCGGGTGGATTGTCGTGAGGCCTCTACCGGAAAGGAAGACAGTAGCCGTGGGCTATGATCTCCAGAACCCACACATCTGAAGTAATGGCACGCCACTCTACAAGATGTTGCGCCAGCCTTCCCCCAACCGGCGACCCATGGGAAATGGCCTCATGACTGAGCTGAAGCGGCAGTGCCTGAGGGCAAAGAGGCAACTGCCCGAGCGTCCTTGGCACCTCGAGTACCCTGTTTTCCACCTCTGGCACTCCTACGGTGGCCCCTTTGACTTACAGCTCCTCTCGATTTACTAAAGGATGAGTATATCGAAAGGAACCTCCCCTCCATTGCTGTCCCCTAGGACGAAAAGACAGAGGTTGGTGAACTGCAGCGCTCAATGACTTTGCTGCAGCTTTTGAGGTCTGTAACTTCTCAAGGCTCTCGTCAGCCTTGCTGCCAAAAAGATGTTCACCATCAAAGGGCATGTTGAGGAGCCGGGCCTGCACATCAGGGTCAAACCCCGACTTCCGCAACCACGCAAACCTGCGTATTACGGTGCTCGCCGCCATGTCCAGACCCAACTGAACGGACTCACACATGGCATCCTTGCCATCCTGTACAATAGCAAGAAAACATCCCTTTCCTCCCTTTCGGGAATATGTTCAGTCGCCAATGAAATACAGTTCCACAGAGAGTGCGTGAAACGTGACAAGGCACACACGGAGGTGGCTGCCTGTAAAGCCATACCCCCTGAAGAAAACAGTTTCTTCGCCCAGCCATCAAAACGCTAGTCGTCCCCATCAGGAGTGATGGTAGGGTATGACGCCTGCTTTGCTGGGGCCGTAGCCGCCTGCACCACCAAACACTCCGGAGTGGGGTGTGTGGTCAAGTAACAGGGGTCGCTACTGGCTGGGCGGTGTTTTCGCGACAAAGATTTGCTTACTGCGGGAGAATCTACGGGGCAGTCCAAGCCGCCGCCACCCTTCTTTGCAAAACCATATGGAAAGGCAGTGCCGGGTCAGTTGGAGGACCTTGGTCGAGGATGTCCGTCAGGTCATCCTGCAGAAAATCCACAGGTGGCGAAACCACCCCTAGTATTCCGTGACCCTCAACATAAGGCGCCGGTACGAGGACTTGGCATGGGTGCCAGGCTCAGGCCTACAGAACTCCACCTCCGGAGAGGTGTCCAGACCACTGGCGTCGTGCAGGGACTGACGCAGGTCTTCAATCTGGCTACGACCAGACAAAATCTCAGGCACCTCCACAGCCCTACGACTCAAAAATCGCCATCATCTCCTGCCGGAAGAATCCCATTCCTCAGGAGTGGATTGCTTGTTGGGACAAGCAACCCGCCAACGGGCGGAGTCCTCGGATGAGGACGGGGAAGACGACCTGTGGACAGCGCTTCCGTGAGTACCTCGAAGAGGCAGAGGAATGGCGAGACCGACTCCTGGACCGAGACCCCCCCCCCCCCCCCCCCAGACTCTCAACGATGCGGAGAGTCGCCCCTCGAATCGTCCATCAAAAGTCCAGTGGATCATGACTTCCGGGGCTTGGCCACCTTACCCACCGACAGCTTCTTACGCTCCTGCAAGGCCTTCGAAGAAAGCGACTGCCAGTCGACAGTCATCCGTATCGTGGTCCTCTCTGAGGTACCAGAGGCAAGCGTTGTGCCTGTCCGTCAACGGCATCTTGGACCCGCAAACCCGACACTTCTTAAAACCCGACCGCTGGGTGGAAGAAGCCGAAGACATGTCAATACACAAACGAACAGGTTCGAAGAACCGAAAGAACAGGATTCAGTAGAACCGAGGCGCGTTGAGATCTCCGAAGCAAACATGTTCGCGGAAAAAACGGAACTGAGGCTACGGGCGTCCGGTGATGTCGGCTCGACGGAGGTCCTCGAGGACAGCGTATCGACGTCATCAACGCAGGACGCAGAAAATTTTCCGAAGCAGCTCAGCTCTGGAGATTACTGTCATAGATATGGAATATGTCGGAGGACCCAATCCCCTTGAATAAGTGTTCCACTATTCACAAAAAGTAGATTGTCCAGTTGACTGAATAAATTAATCACCGTAGTGACTAATGTGTCCTTAGTCCCCTTTCCTCCATACTGCATGGGGGTGTCCCTTCCAAGGGATGGGAGACAACCTTTTTACCAGAAAAAAAAACCTTCCCCTTTAAATTTAGCGGCGCCTAGGGGTGGCTGTACTGACTCGGCCCTCTGGCGTCACACCTCAGTACCCATAGACACGTCGAAAATAGATTAACATTGCCTAATGACAGCAGTTTTATCATGGGGGGGGGAGATGGTGGGATGTATGGAGGAAAGGGGACTATGTTATGTTATATCTATTTGTAAAGCGCATGGTCACCCGGAGGTATCATGCCGCTATACTGAGAGGCCCTAGCCTGACGCCAAGGAAGCCTAGGAGAAGTACGTTTTTACAGCATTTCTAAAGGCTAAATAGTTTGGGAATTTCTTAATGGTCCAAGACAGATTGTTCAAAAGCTCTGCTGCTGAAACAGAGAAGGCACGTCCTTGAACCCGGCCCAGTTTGTATATAGGCAGTGTTAACAAGTCAGCAGAGGCTGAGGGCAGTGGCTGGCGGGGGGCGTAAGGCAAGGATTTCTCCTGGAGATATTCAGCCCCTTGGCCATGAATGGCACAGTGAACAATACAAAGTTCCTTGAAGTTAATTCGTTGAGTCACCGGAAGCCAGTGTAGAGCTCAGAGGACTGAGGATATATTGGCTCCATAAGGGGAGCCAGTAGTAACCGGGCAGCCAGATTCTAGAGTTGTTGCAGCCGGTGAATGAATCCCTTAGGTTGAGCAAGATAGAGGGAATTACAATAATCCAAAGGTGAAATTACCATAGCCGCAACCACTGGGGGGGTGCAGGGGAGCCGGGATCATGGGGAGCACCTTTTTAAGTGTTTTGAGCTGAAAATGACCGGCTTGGCATACAGCTGCCATTTGCTTGTCCATAGACAAGGAAGCTGACAATGTTAGCCCAAGATGTTTTACCTTATCCACAGGGATAGGAAGAGGGCCCAGGGAAGAAGGCCAGAAGGAAGGCACGCAGAGTGAGGGATCAGTAGGGCACCCTACCACCATCACCTCAGTTTTGTCACCGTTCAATTTGAGCCAGTTGTGGTCCATCCACTCACCCATGGCCGCCAGGCACCTCCGTAGGCAGGATGACACCTCCACTTGATCAAGATCTGACCGGATCAGGATCTCAGGGTCATCCGCGTATGAATAGCACCTGACGCCAAAGGAGCGGATGAAACACACAAGGGCCCAGATGTAGATATTGAACAGGATGGGAGACAGGGAGGAACCTTGTGGTACTCCACAGCGGAGGCGACAGGGAACAGAAAGGAGGCATAGTGAAAGTCTGGGTACGATCTGCCAGGAATGAGGTGAACTAGGCTAGTACCTGCCCAGATATTCCTAGCTGGGCAAGGCGGGACAGCAGAATGTGGTGGTCGACCATTTCGAAGGCTGCTGAGAGAGCTAATAAAATCAGAGCACCCACTCCACATGCGTCCACCAGCCTGGCCATATCATCCTTAACAGCGACCAGAACACACTCTGTGCCTCTACCAGGGCGAGATTGGGCAGAATCAAGTAAGCATGAAGATTCAAGGAAGGTATAAAGAGGAGACACCAGTGATTCTAGCAGTTTAGAAAGCAAAGGGAGAAGAGATAAAGGGTGAAAATTGGACAGGGTATCAGGGTCAAGGGAGGATTTCTTAAGAAGAGGGATCACTCTTGCTGCCTTCAGTTCCTGAGGCACCCGCCCAAATTGGTAGGAGTAGTTGATGGCTGCTGTGATTTCTGTAAGGAGGGAAGGAGCAATCTGTTCCATCACAAACAGCTGGGCAGCATCAGAGGGAGAACAGGATTTGATTTTAGAAATAATTATCCGTACTGATTCTTCTGAGAAGATGGGGAACACAGACCAGCCTGCTGGATTAGCCGAAGCTTCAGCCAGAGAATAGCGTTTTTTCTCAGATGCACATTTGGCCTGTGACAGAGAAATGTGCTGGTGAATAGTATTTATTTTGGCAATAAAATACTGGGAGAGCGCATCACAGTTCCTGCGAGGGGGTGACTTTAGGAGTACTTTTATCAGATGAGATCGGTGAGTTCACTGCTGCAATGAGGGCTCTGGATTGGCCCAGAGAGAACTACATTTTTCTGGCAATATAGGCCGCCTTGGCAGTTTTAATGGCTGATGAATATTCAATAGAGCGTGCCTTATAGCACTTTTTTGGGTATGATTGTAAGTTTTGTGCCATTGTGTCTCAGCTTGTCTCAATTTAAGACGTGCAGCTTAAAGTTAGTCCGAAAACCAGGGGTTTGAGGAAGATCTACGCGGTTGAATCAAGCAAAGGGAAGCCACCATATTAGCAGCTTCGACAAAGGCCAGAGAGAGAGGAGAGGGTGAGACTGCAGGTTCAGACCTGCATTTAGCCTTAACAGACGTCATGCTCTGGGTATCTGCGGTACGCCATGAGCGTTGCCAGATTTTTGCCATGGGGGTCTTCGGCAGCTGTTCAGACGCTTCAAGTGAACAGGACACCAGCAGGTGGTCAGACCATAATACTGGGTCAGTGGACTGTATTGTTAGCAGTTTTAAGTTTGCAAAGACCATGTCTAGCTTATTGCCTAGCCTGTGAGTAGGAGTGCTAACAAGCTGATGTAAGTCTAAGTCAGATAAGCTGTCAAAGAATAAATTGAATGCAGGTATTCTGGGCGGATTGTATTTTATGTTAAAATAGCCTAGAACAATCAGGCAGGTGTGTTGAACTTGGAGTTGGGCTAGTAGGTCAAGGAAGTTACCTGGGATCCGGGGAGCCATATACCAGCAATAGATAAGTCCTCGTAGGCGATACAGTATACCTAATCAGGAGTGCTCCATGGCTAAATTATGGGGACAATTGTGTAATCTCTGCTACTGCTCATATATTCTTGAGATAAGCCTGGCTGCTCCGCTACTGCTACCAGTTTGACATAGTACTACAGGGTTGTACCAAAGGTGAACTTGTATTACCACTTGTAGTCTTAATTGTGTGTAGTGGTCCCTAAGGGCACAGGATTCTGCCCAACAAGGAGTTTGATAGTAGGCTGGCTATGGAAGCAGAGGGTGATGTTGATCGTGCCATATCCAACTTGGGACCTGCATCAGCGGCGAACCCGGTGGACTCAGATTTGTGGATCTTGGCCTTATCTTGGACCCCAACAGATGGGTCGACCTCAAAGAACTTAGAAGACCGCTCCTCGGACCGCCAGTCCTGGACGAGGCAGGACCCTGCTTGGCGCATTAGTCAAAAGCGTTGTTCGAGTTGAGCCATGCCGCCAGCCTACTGTGCCCATCTTTCACAGTCTTCTTTGAGAAACCTTGCCATATCCTGACAGCACATTACACTGCATTCATGTCAGTTAGGGCCTTTTTAGGAATTGTGTCTCACACACAGAATGTAAGTTGGCCCCCAACTCCATTCACAAAGGTCCCACCCCCAGGATGTACCCGAGGATGTACCCACAACACACAGCCCCTTGGAAGGCTCCAGTCAGTCTGAAAGAGGCAGCCCCAGAGCCATATACAATATTTCCCCCCAATAGGCAGTCAGGGGGCAGGGACAGAGTCAGGGCTTCCCAGGACTTTGGGAAACAAGCTAAAAAGCAATAAAAACAAGAGCCCACAGTTGCCTTGTTTCAGGAATCCTATTGATTCCAATGGCAGGACCTGGGTGTCCCAAAATTCGAAGACACTCAGAGCCACTGACAAGTCAGCATGTAGCTGCCACCAGCCCATACCCACCCTTCTCTGTGGGCAACACACGTGCCCAAAACCACAAGGGGTACAAGGTTGCACCCCCACCCATGGGTGCCATAAGGGTATCCCATGGATGGTGTTCACCAAAAGGAAAACAGGAAGAGCTGCACTGCCAGAGGTCCAGGCTGAACCTCAGTGGCAGAAAAAGAAAACAGATAAGTGGTAGGACAAGGTCTAGAAGGCCCTGTCACTCAAAAAGCATTTCCAGAATCACAAGTATGCTCAGAATTCTTTGTACCTTCCTAGATACCTCCTCCACCTCCTAAACTAAGCCTGGCTGCTCAGGCATTCCAACAAACCTTGGTTTGGTTCAAGCTAAACCTAAGAGTTGGATAGTTGGAGCCCTGTACATCCAAGGTGGGCATTTCTAAGATCTGTCACACATTAACTTATGCAAAAATCCCTAACACCATCCTTCAAATGTACACCTGTGAAACAAATTTACATATCAATCCCTGTGTAAAAGATCAACAATAATATTGTACGGCTCATAAAAATTCAAGAAGCGAAATAGGACGAGGTAGCACTAACCAGATAACAGCGGTTTAATCTGCTTGATCCTGGCAGCCATGGCAGGGGTTATTTTAGACTTCCCTTTAGCGTCTGAAGGGCTGGGATCATCAGTTTCCATTGGAGCGAGTGTATCACCGTCCAGCACAATCCCATCCAACAGCCCAGCAGTTGCGGTATCCACTGCACCTGAACCTACTTCTAGGTCACCATCTAAAAGCATAGCAGTGAGAACAATCAATTTCATTCACATCGTTAACTACCTAGTAATCATTCAAATCATGATGGGTGGGGAAAACTTGAGGCACAAGACATTAATTGGGAGCAGTACTAGGCCAGTCATATCTTTTAGAAAATCTGCCAAATGCTGATTTCACAGTTTTAGGAACAATTTTATTCATGCTGGTTTCCTTCCATTGGAATCTACAGAATCTCCAAAATTCTTCCTAGTATTTGTATCCTGACCCGACTTATGGAGGAAAATATTTAGGCAGTTTCTGTACAACCCTCTGTTGAGGATGCTACAATCACTAATCCCGGGGGCAGAGGGGGTTACCACGATAAAAAAATGGAAGCCAATCCTCTTAGTGTTAGTGGCCAGAGTGAGAAGGCGCCACTCAAGTAGGAAGTAGTAGGTTGACACAAGGTGCATTTAGTCCACACACAAATCTATAAAAAAAAGTACATGGATATGCTGACGAATATAAACTTTAACACATGTTGACAACGATTTTCAAACTCAACCTTGGTGGTGGATTCGGAGAGATCACAGCATTATAGCGAGCAGGGAGAAGACTGTGGTCTAGACCAATTCAACAAAGTAGGGTACCAGAGCAATAAGCCAGACTCAGGAGGCTGTGAAAGTGGTCTAGGGCTATAATGTGACACCCAGCACTTCAATAATTCAAGTTAAAAGGAAAATTAACAAATAATGTATTAGGCCTTTGAATACACTAAGCAATGAAAACCTCAGGCAACAATGATCACACAATATTTATACACATATACGTTCACTGCTTGGGGACTAGGTAACAGAACAACAGAACTTAACTTTAAAAACAGGCACATTAAGCAATAATAAAAGCAATACTTTAGGCAACTCTGCATGATAAACCATGTGAATAAGAACAAATGGCAAATTAAAAGAAGTTGGAGGCAGGTAAGTAAATTGTTCTAAAGCGGAACACCCCTCAATGAAACCTAGATTCAGGTCCCTAGTTTTAATCAGTCCTGCCCTGCTATATGATATGATATGGGGCCTAGTGCCCTAATGTCACAAGTTCCACAAGATTGACTTTGCCGAGAGTCCTGAGCATTTAAAATGTGATTGTGAACAAGAAGTGCCAAAGCAAACAGTTGCAGGTAAGTATTCCAGAAACCGGAAAATACAAGTTCTTACAGTTTGCTTTCCCAATCTTACCAAAACCTTTTTTGCTGGTCTTCTAACCGAAATCAACACCTCCATAACAAATTCGAGGAGATCCCAGTCACTCTACATGATCCTTTCAGTAGACAGAAAAAGAACCAGGATTCCCTCCTGCAAGATCAAGCAGAGGAGCAGCGCTTCACTGGGTCAATCACTGGAATTGATGCTGGTCGGTTACAGGGGATTCTCAGCAGGCAGTTCATCTTCATAGACGTCTTGGCTCCAACTTTGATCTGATGAACAGTTTCAGGAACCCTCCTATCCAAGATTGAAACAGAGAAAGCCCAAGCCCACCAATAGCAAGAATATGCATCAATTAAAACAGACAGGGATTCTTCAATCCTGGACAACCACTGGTCACCACATCAGCCCAGCAACAGAGTTTCAGAAGCCAGAGGATGCAGATCGGTCTAGACAGTCCCAGCCCCTAACACTGGCTTACACAAACAAAGCCTTTTTGCTCACCAAAGCAGCAGCTTTCCACAAGGAAAGATTTCCTTACAAGTCATTTGCTGACTTGAGGAGGCAGAAAGAAAAAAGAAAAATGTCCAAAGATCAAGCAAAGAATCTTGTGGCACAACCATATCAGGGGGCTAGCCACCTTTATTAGCCATTTGCAGTAAATGCAAATGTGCATGCGTATAATACCAAAATCTGTAAAAAAAAAAAAAAACTGCCACCACCTTGAGGTAGGGCACATTGTCAAAATAACAATAGAGAAATGACTCATTGTAATGATCTTTCTATGGATTCTTCTGCTGCAGATTCCTCATCTTGCTAGATATCCATCATCCAGCTTTGCTGCTCGGAAACATTTCGCCAGGGGGCGTAGTGGACCTCGACACTTGTCAACCTGTCTTGTCCACCTCTTGATCATCACCTCCGAAGTGACGTATCTACCCTAACTTTTCTACCACGATTATATTAGATAAACGTGGTATTGTTTTAGGCTCTTATATTAGCCTCGAACATAAACCCGCTTGACCAAATTGTCTTTCTTTTGGCTCCGGTTGGGTTTATTCGCCATTTCTTTTTGTTTAGGTCCTTCTTGTGTTTTACTTTGCGCTGCAACCTAGGTTTGCCTTTGTTCACCGCCTTTTGGCGGGCTTCTGCCCAGAAGCCCTCCACCAGGTGCCTGGGTGTCTAGGTGGGCTGAATGTGAGGGAGGGGTGTAGTCGCCCCCTGCACAGGGTATCCTAGGAAACCCAAGTCGCACTTTGCCATGATTGGCTGAAGTGGTTGTGCCGGCTGGACAACCCCCCTGCTGGGTGATTGACAGCCAGGCTGTGTGAATGGGAGTTTTGCGCATAAAAGGCAGGTCTCTTGGACTAGAGTCGCCTCTGGAACTACAAGGAACCAAAGAGAATCAGAGAGAACGACGACTGCTGCAACTACCCCGTCCTGGTGAAGCCCTGCTGCAGTCCTGAGCCATCTACCCTTCGTCAACTAGAGAAGATCCAGTCCAGAGTCTTCTTCCCTTGAGCCTGGTGGGGATAACCAGCTCATCTTCAGCCAGAGGTCGCCTTCGTGGTTGAAATCGCTGCACACTGCTGTAGTGGTCCGGATAGCCACCTGAAGAACCTCACCTGTTTTTAAGGAGCGCACCTTTTATTCATTGTCGCTGCTGCCAGCATCATCCCTGTGTGGTGCAGACCCCCTTCAGACGTCCTCATTCACCTCGAAGTTTCAGGAACCTTGGGTGTGCGGGACACCAACAGGAACTGCCAGGGCACCAGCTGCACCATTGGAATAAGGTACTGTGTTCTGCTTGAGGAAACAGGGTGAACCCCTTTTCTTCATCTTCAAGGCTTGTCCTCGTCTTCCCTCCTTATTACCTTTTGCTTCCGAACATTGACAATATCGAAGTACTCTTGGCTACGTTGAATCGTGAACTATCTGACTGTGATCTTGGGCAACAGGTCCCCGGTGTCGCTTAACCCTGGCTCCGGCCCTTTGACTCTTGAACTCCTGTCTGAGTGTGTCTCGATTCGGTCTGCCTAACCAAAGTATTGCCTGTGATTTTTGCCTCCAACTCCCTCTGGGTATCTCAGGTGCTAAGTGTGTTTTTGCCCCGGAAGCATTTCATGTCACGGATACGCGTTTAGTTATTAGACCGAACTGTCAAAAAGTGATTGCAATCGTATTCGCTGTTAACATGTTTTGTTCGTAACACCGGTCCATTCAAACACAGGGTACTTACCTTAAGACTTACTGTACAAAGTGAATTGGTTAGTTAGTTGTATATTTTTCGTGTGGTTTTAATCTAATAGTGTCGTGTTTACAACAAATGGTTTAAAAATAAATGTACTTACATTTTTCTACCTGAAACCTTGAGTCAGTGTTTGCTTGAGTCACAGTAATTGTGGTCCCTTTATGTAATCTCTGCTACTGCTCATATACTCTTGAGATAAGCCTGGCTGCTCCACCACTGCTACCACTATGACATAGTAGTACAGGCTTTACCAAATGGTAAAACTTGAATTGCCACCTGTAGTCTTAATTGTGTGTAGTGGTCCCTAAGGGCACTGCACATGATTCGGCCTAACAGTGCAGTAAAAATCTGAAGACGGTTGCCATAGGAGGGGCTTAGGGAGATGGCAGTCATTGGCTGGGGCATTATGACCCAGAGTACAGTGATTGGTTTAGAGGAGAAATGCAGTTTGTAAGCGAAAGTGAAACTTTTTTTCCTTTTACCGAGCATGCAAATCCATGCCAGACCCCATGCTGGAGAAGGGCTGCATCAAGGCAAAGAACCGCAATCTTGATAACGGCACAAAGGAACCATCGCTGACTGTGGATGCCAAGGGCTTGACGGCTGACAGAGAAGGCTTCGATGCAGACGGTTCCCTCAATGCCGAGGGGTGCTCTGACAACCAGTGGAAGCTGTGGGCCTCGGCCTTATGGCCTTCTGGTGATTTATGCCTAGTAGGCATGATGCCTGAAGTCGCTGGACGAAGACACAGAGGCTGGCCCGCACCGAGCACCGCTTTTCACGCCAAAGCTTTCTGGTTGGTGGCCAGAGGCGCACCTACAGTAGTTTGCCATTTAAACATTGTGAGCATAAAAGTTTTAAAACTTTCCCACTCTTCCCGAGTGGTCAGTCCGGACGACAACGAGCTGGACTTGCTTCGATGGTGGTGGTGCCACTTCGTCTGCGACGAAGATGAGGAATGGCTCCTGGAATGGGAACGTTTCTTGTGATGTCGTTCCTTCCGCTTGTCGGGTGTGGACACCTCAGTCTCGGCGTTTGAAGACCAGAGGAGATACTGCATCAGAGATTTGGCAGACGCTCAGCCCTCAACCAGTTTCCCGCCCCTCTCACATAGGGACTTAAATGAATCTTTGCGCACGATGCACAGGCCTTTGTGTCGTGACTAACAGCCAGCCACCACAGACAGATGTTGTGGGGGGGGTCAGTCAAAAACATTTTGGCCTTGCAATCGCGGAATCGCTTGAAGCCTGAAATCCTGTGAGACATTGTGTCAAGGTTATTTTGAATCAAAGTACAATGTGTCACAAAAGACGTTGAGCAAACTCAAGTCATGTTCCCGATGCACTGTGCAAGCACGCAAAAAAATTAAAATATACTGAAGCATGGGGCGTAGTGACATGCTATATGTACACGACGCCCGACATCACTTCTAGATCAACGATCGAGACAAGACACTACGGTGATCATGTTGGCCAGAAAGTGACCCACCGCCTTGCAGCGGGACAGAAGCCTCTCGGGCGTAGGAAACACCCGCTGAACAGTAGTGTTCCAGCGCAAAAGACTAGTTCCTAAGAGGGGCATTACGGACTTCCTCTGGTTGTGGGAGAAACCCAGCTGATCTGCCAAACTCTGGCAGGTGTGTACCACCCCTTTGGGTGACCCCGCCCTCTACAGCCAGTTGTACAAATAAGGCTAGAGATGATGGCCCTGCAAGCAGATAACCAACACCACTGCGTTCATCAATTCTGTTCAGACACAAGGAGCCGCGATCCGGCCGAATGGCAGCACCTTGTACTGAAAATGGTACGACAATCGTGAACCGCAGAAAGTTCTGATACGGATGGTAGATGAGAACATGCAGGTACGCATCCCTGAGTTACAGGGCACGCATCCAGTCCACTGCACACAGAGGCTCTGAGCCATCCAAGAAACCGCTGTATCCCAACATCAACTTCTGAACGACAGGGAAGACCCTAAAAGGACTTACTCCCCTGGCATCAACCAGTCCCCAAAACAATCTTCAATTTGAGCCATGCCTGGACTAGCTGCGACCTCCAATGCCTGCAATTCAGGAATACCCTGAGGGTCCTGTGCAATTTTGCGGTGCAATGTCTGCTGAAAGTCGATTTCGTCCAACTTGGCAGCCAGACACTGTCAAAGGTGGCAAAATAGCAGGAATCGTTAAAGTGGCAAGTAAGTAAAATGTTTAATTAAAAGATGGTTCAGGGAGGTCAGCAAAACCCCTGAAGGATTGTAGACCAAAGGACAAGTGACCTTAGGCCTGGGTGAACACAGTTGGGATGTCCACCGCAATGTGTCTCAAAAAGCTCAGAAGGAGTCCTATTTAACACAGTGAGTACCTAGGAGCGGACAGTACCTTTTAATGAAGGAAGACTGTCACTGGTGGTCCCCGGGTGAGGCAGTACCATCTCTTGTTCAGATTCTTAGCCTGGAGGCTGAAGACCTTTTTGGTGGGAGCAAACATCAAGCAATCTTCAGAATACTGGCTCGTGGGGAGTCTACAGAGGGTTTGGTTCAACAACACTTGTCACACAGCAGGATTCACTGTTTCTCGGTCCCAGACTTGGAAGGGTGGCCGTCTCAGAGAGGGAAAGTCACTGTGGGTCCAGCGGGATTCCCACAAAGTTCAAGCAAAAGCATGGTCGCAGCACTTCGAGGCAAAGCTGAAAATGCAAGTTCGAGAATGGTTAGGCCCACCATACCAGGGGAGCAAGTGGCCCGGTCTGGATCTTCCCTGTCGATCAAAAGAGGAGGTGGGAGCAGCAGAGGTCACTCAGCAGTCACTGGAGTTGGCTGCAGACTTCATCCTTACTCAGATTCTTCGTTCCTTGGGTCGACCCTCGCCTTTATGATGGTACCCAACCAATCAGCAGTCATTCAAACATTGGGTGGTGGTTGTTCCAAGGAAAGCCAGCCTGAACTGGATTCAAGCAGATGCACTGGAGGACATAGTACTTCAGAATTTCAGTACATTCCCTACTTCCTGTCAGGCCAGACACAGACGCCCTCGGACGGACAGCCCAATCGGAGCCTGGCAAAGACAAAAGAGTGAGAGGGGAATCCCTGCCTCCCCAAAGCACAGCAGAAGGTGTCTCATTCAAGTACAAGTCATCGAGAGTTGGCAACAAAAAAAAAAAGAAAAGACTGGCACCATTTAGTACAACAGTGACCCTTACAGCAGCTGCGATAGCAGCCTGCAGGTCAATTTCACTAAAAAAATTAAATTAAAAAAGTGGAACTGATATGCACTGCCACCAGCCATACACATTAACTTGTCACCAACTAGAAAATTACAGGAGAAGATTTGTTCCAAAGCATGGGTCTGGCATGGATTCACATGCTCATGAAGATTCACTGTCTTCAGGTTGGGAATCCTCAGTAAAGAAAAAAAAAGTTTCAGTTTCACTTTTGAACCGTCTTTCTCCTGACAACCAATCACTGGTCTATGGGTCATACTGCCCCCAGCCAATGACTGCCCTACCCAAGCAGCCATCTTCAGATTTGGTAGCACGTAAAGTGGCAGTAGGACCAAGAGAAGAGCCGCAGAGGGGTAGGCGGGAGGGTTCGCATGTGAATCCCTAATGATCACTAAACTGTTAGAGGTTTAACTCGTGGAGGTTTATGTACAGTTTAAGCTTTAAATGTAACGCTCACCTGATTCTCGCAGAGGCGCCGGTCTTGACTGGGCGACTACCGTATCTTCAAAGGTGATGTGTAGCACCCGGTTGGCTCTTTGGGCTGGACCTCTGTGCACTGTATGCCTGACGTGTAGAGTAAGATGTCTGCAGATAGAAAATATGGGGTTAATGAACTGGGGTTATTGGGGTGTCCCTATCTCTTTCCTCTTCTCCTCTCCTGTAGACCCCCAAAGGTTAACGCTCTCACCTTAGGTAAGTGAATGCCGAGCTCTCCATCTGCCTCGGGGCAGGGTGCTGTAACCAGTTTCTTCACTGGATAGGTAGCGCAGGCCTCTTGACTTCAGAGGACTGCTGTCCGTCGTTTACTGCACGAACGGTAAGTTTCGAGTCATTCAAATGTCTTTAAAGTCTTAAGTAATGATGTCTCTTGTTTTGCAGGGTTCCGGCGATGGCGGATGACGGGCTGAAGTGAGTTGAAGATGGAGCCCGTTTGATGAATAGAAGCGCCTGGAAGCACGTAAGTAAGCGCTTGTTGCCTGCTTCACTATGCGCTCTAACTGTCTTTTTATTTTGCAGGTACGAGTTCGGAGCGGCTGCAGGGTGCCGGAATACCCACTGGATTAGATGTGGAAAGGAGTAATGGCACGTGAGTATTAAAGTTCCCCAATGTCTTTAAACGCACCTTGTTTTGTCTTTCAGATGCCGGAATGCAGTGTGAAGACCTCCGGAGCGCAGGAAGAGTAGGTAAGCCTTTGCCTTTCAGATGCCGGAATGCTAACCTGTTCTTTCTTGTCTTTATAGGTGTTGCTGAAGACTGGATTCAGGATGGTAAGCCTTTGCGCCTTTCAGATGCCGGAATGCTAACCTGTTCTTTCTTGTCTTTATAGGTGTTGCTGAAGACTGGATTCAGGATGGTAAGCCTTTTTCCTTAGGCCCAGGACCGGATGCAGAAGACACGATGAGCGTTCTGCTGCAGAGGTTGCAGAATAACGCAAAGCAAGATTCATCCACCGGGTGTGGTTTAAATAGCCTCCTGTAGTGCTTAGGTGTCTCCTTCCACAGCCACGCCCAAGTAAGAAAAGAGTTCCTGGTAAGAAAAGAGTTCCTGCCTTCCAGAAGAGTTCCAGTGTTCTGAATCTAGGGAGTGGCTCCAGCCCCACCCAACAGGAAAAGTAGTTCCAAACAGAAGAGGATCAGAGGCTCAACTGGCAGGCAAGTAAGCAGCATGGTCTGCTGAAGGTAAGTCCACCCAAGCATTATGAGCCCGGCGCTTCCAGCGCTGGGACTGGGCATATTTATGAGCCTGGTGCCACTGGCGCCAGGACTGGGTCCAAAAGGTCCCAATTGGGACTGGTTGGCACTCGGAACCTGGGTTATGGATCTGCTTCCAAGGGAGTTGGGAAAACCCTGACCTTTTGGAAGCAGAGATCATGACATTAAATACCTATGTGTCCTCTGATTCATATTCATAATGTCTTCTCAAAATGAGAATAGTGGCCCGGGGGGCAGTTAGTAAAGATGGAATGACAAATCCCTAAACACGAAGAGAAGGGATATGGTAGATAATGAGGGGGGGGGGGTTAGATTTAGAACTTACCAAACTGTTATCTATTACAGCCTGTAAATGCTGGAAATAGAAAAAGCAGAAGGATGTGAGTCCATCCACTTGGTATTCAAAATTTCAGATGCCCGTAATCAGCCAGGCTGATATTAGGTTTGTTGAAGTGGAATAACTAATCCCCAAGATGGAAGATATGGGCAATAGTGAGGGTTTAAATATTAAATGCGGGAAAGATCGGTTAATAGAGGGTGGAGATGAACTTACCTAAAAGGGTTATTTAGATCCGCCAAGGCAGGGAGACTATATTTAAGAGGGGGTAGAATCCATCATCTGGTTATCCAAAACTTAAGAAGCCTGTGGTTGGTCAAACACAGGCTGATGTAAGGTAGGTTTAGAGTCCTAAAAGGGAAAAAATCCTCAAAGTAGAAGATGAATACAGTAAAAAGAAGCGTTAGAAGAATGATCTTTGAAGCCAGAATCAAATCTGTTAATACTTACTTGATTACAGGTAATCATGGTGAGACTGCGCCTTCGTCTACAGGAACCACTTTCTGTTCGATGATTAAGCTGGGAAAATGGCTGCCTTAAATACTGAGAACATGACGTCATCGCGTTCAATGGCGTGCAACGTCACAGTGTAACACTGACGTCATCACGCGCATGCTTGGAATGACGTAAAATGACTACGCACTTAAAAAAAGTGTGGATGAATAAAAAATAACTTGTGTGTGTCTAGTAAGATAACTACGCTATAGTACAAGCTGTAAAGCCCGAAAAAGTGAAACAAGGGGACACTCGAAGGTATCATGTTAAGGTGCATCGTATACAGTCACTGATGTCAGGAAGTCAATTAGATAACGTTCAACAGAATAGTTCAAGTGAGGAAAAGAGTCTAACCCTCAAAATCGCGGTAACATGGACTCATTTATGAATATGTACAGAACAGGTCGGCATAAAAACAGTCATAAATCGAGAAAGTACTAATTATGCATCTGATGGTGGTTATTTGAAGTACCTCACATTACATGATTATAGATTACTTATTGTACTTGTAAGCCGGTGACAGTTTTCATACATTTGATAGTAGACTGTCTCAAAAGAGTTCACATTCTGATCTTATGGTATCCTGTTTAGAGCAGTTTCAAATTTGAATAATCTCTCCAAGTTTATCAAATGTGTGTTTATTTAAATATATCCTGATCCTAAAAAATTGGACTTTCAGGAATAGAGGTGTAATTAAGTAACCTAGCCGGTCTCTGATCTATACAAATTACAGGAATGATGTCCCTGGCCGGTTATCAATCAAATAAGAATATTTACAAAAAAGGACCCAAATAAAAATCTTCATGGAGTCCTAATGGTGCCAATGAGTCCAATTTGTGGATCCAGAATAATTTTTTCGGTGAGAGAAGTTTAGAGAGATCACCACCTTTGGGTAGTTGATTGATAACTTCCAAAACCACCCATCTCAATTGAGAGATGTGTCCGTTTTCGTGGAAGTGTCTGAGGACCGGGGATTTTACATTGCTCGTTCTGATATTTGATTTATTTTCACTAAGTCTTTCTTTAATTTTCCTTGAGGTCTTGCCAACATAGTATTTACCACAAGGGCATTTAAGGGTGTATATCAAATTTTAGCTTTTGCATGTTGCATACTCCTTAAGTTGCATTTTCTTGCCACTATTTGGGTGGCGAATGTGATCTCCTTTCAAAATGTTGGAACAATGTTGACAGCTCAAGCATGCAAAGGTTCCGTATTTTTGTTTTGCAAGAAACATCTGATTTTTTTTCATTTTTCAGCCTTGATGAGTCTCTGAAATGTCTGCCTCTTCTGTAGGCTAACATGGATGGTCCAGGGAACAATCTGTTGAGGTTTGGATCAGATCTGATATGGTCCCAGTTTTCATGAATTATTGTTGATTTTAAAGCTCTGACTCGAGTATTTGAGAGTGTGGATCAATCTAGTGTTGTCCTTCTTGGGTTTTTCTTTTAGCAGATCTTCTCTTTCCAACAGTCTTGTACGCTCAATAGCAGTGTTTGTCTGTTCCGGAAAAACTCTTTTCTTAAATCTTTCTTTCATATTTCAGTTATTCCAGTTCAACAAACCTAATATCAGCCTGGCTGACTAAGCGCATCTGAAATTTTGAATACCAAGTGAATGGACTCAAATTCTTCTGCTTTATCTATTTCCAGCATTGACAGGTTGTAATAGATAACCTTTTGGTAAGTTATAAATCTACCCCCTCATTATTATCTACCATATCCCTTATCTCCGTGTTTAGGGATTTGTCATTCCATCTTTACTAACTGCCCCCTGGGGCCCTATTCTCTTATTTTGAGAAGACATTATGAATAAAAATCAGAGGACACAGGTATTTAAAGCTTAAACTGTACATAAACCTCCACTAGTTAAACCTCTAACAGTTTAGTGATCATTAGGGTTATGTTTTGACAAATATTTTCCTAAGAGTATCTCCAATGTAACAAACCTATTTGAAATAATATGGTATTTTTTGCAAATATGTTGACATCGGTTACGTGTCTAAGAATAAGCACCCGATATATTAAGAATGCCTAAACATGTTGTCTTTTGAACAAATACTGTGAATATTGTCACCACTTGTACTAATGTATTTTACATATTTTTTCTAGATTTAATTGTTGAAATCTGTTTTTGCCCCTGAAGAAGTGATTGTTCACGAAACGCGTTGGGCCACTAATAATCAACCAAGTTTGACAAGGAAATCCGATTTGTGTCCATTTTTCGGATATGCAATGAATCTTACATAATTCTTCAATTGATGTTTTCAAGTGGAATGTGTTTAGAAAACAATACTTTAATATAAATATATCATTTGCACATTTCTAGGACTCCCTCTGAGACATTAATAGTGTGCAGAGGACGGGAGTTACCACACTTGGTAACTTTATTGGTTTTGTCATTAAGAGTGTTAGGGAGAAGGCTAATTTCCCAAACCTGACGAGTCCCCCATCAGCGTTGCTGGATTTTTGGGGTTTGTTTTTTTCTCCTGCTAAGAGTGAGACTCTTTTCCTCTCACTCTTAGGCATGATTTGAGTGTCTTTGACTGTGTGTGCTTATGGGCTATGGGGTTTTTCTTTCTACTGCATAGGGTATCCTCTATTTTGTTATGTGTGTTACACAGCACCCTCAGTGCAGTAACACAGGGGTGTCATAGTGACCCCCAAACAGACTCCATACCCTGGGACTGACTACTGTCTCCCAGGGCATGTAAAGTCACCATTGACTTTACTAGTCCTAAATTTTGAACAGAACCAGTACAAACCATCATATTGTGGAAGTACTGGAAGGGGTTAATTATATTGCCCCTGGGTCTGTTTTCAAGGGGGCACTGTCCAGTCTCCCCTTGTCGAGTTTCTGGATGGTGGCAGTGGTTACCACGCAAAATATTCCACTGGAATATTTCCTATGGGATTTTCCCATTGATTTTAAACGCACCACTTTTTGGTGCAATGTTAAAGATACCGCCGGTTTATTTAATATTAAATTCACGGTTGGGTCTTTTTGCCAGCACTGTTTTCTAAAATGGCGTTTGTGTCCGTCCCTGTAACTCTGACCAAGGTCGAGCCCTTTGTTCCACTTTTTGGCGGGCTTCTCCACAGAAGCCCTCCAAATGGTGCCACTCTGTTTGGGTTCCACAGGAGGTGTGGAGGGGGGAATTGGCACCCTGGACTGCGCTGCCTCTGCAACCCAAGTCGCACTCTACTCTGATTGGCCCAGTGGTGAGCCAACCGGCTCACCACTTAGCGTGTGTGATTAACAGCTAGGCTGATGAATGGGGGTTTATCTGCATAAAAGCAGGGCCTTTGGGACTGGAACTTCAGATGTCGCCACAGGACCTAAGAATCCAAAGAGGGAAGAAGCTGAGCCACCTGCAACGACGACACCACCGGTGAAGCCCTGCTGCAACTACCTCACCACTTTCCCGACGACAAGAGAAGATCTTCTGCTGGACGAGTCTTCTTCCTCTGAGCTGGTGGGATCTACCAGCTCGCCCTTTTCGCCTTCCAAAGACGTCTCTAGGTCGAATCGCCTGTGCCAAGCACCCCGGCGGCCGGATAGCCAAGCTTCACCACTTTGACCGCGAATAAAAGGACCGCGCCTTTTATTGACTAACTCCTCGGCTGGTTTCATCCCCGTGCAGTGCAACGACTCCACGTTTCCTCCTCGACGAGATCCTCTGTTCCCCTGGTCGAAACAACAAACTGCAACCACTGCCAGGAACAACTGCCACCGCTGGAGCTTCCTCTCTGTTTAAGGTACTGTGTCCTGCCCGGCCTCCCTTTCTTCGGTTTGCCCAAGGTGACCCTTAAATCCTTGGCTTGCCAACTGGGTTGGCCCCAGACCTAACTTTACCTTCTTGAATCGCCCCAACCTCTTTTGAACATTCTGCAAAGACTTTTAGTGCATTTTTAAACCATGTGATCCTGGGCACATTTCACTTTGCTCCCTTTTAAGTGGGCCTGGCCTATGAACTTTGGCTCCACAGTATATACTGCCTTTATTCCCTTGCAGAGAACTCCTAAACGTGTTGGGAAATGTTTATTGCTATGCTTTTTTCTCTCCCTTTAACTGAACTATTGGCGTGCCATCAGGTTATGCGCTCAGATCTGTAACAAATCGAGGTGTTTTAATTCTGACTTGTCTAATAGTTATTCAGGGAGGTGTGTAAACTTTGACTGTTTTAACTTGCTTTTTATTTAGAGTTTGTTTATTTATTTTATTCATATAGCGCTCCAGACCCGGGAGTAAAAGGGTGCTTGAGGATAGGTTACAAGGCACAATAATAGAGATTGCAATAATACATTTGTCAGAATATGTACAATATATACAGTCGGAGGTACTTAGATATACAGTTGTGGCATTTATGTAAGTACAATATATACAATTTGTGGTAGGCTAAATCAAGCCATGGTAGGTGTTTTGTTCAGTAAGCATCCAATGGCGAGTGACCTAAATAGTTGTAAGGATTTGGTCAGCTTGATGTTCAGAGGCAGAGTTTTCCAAAGTTGAGAGGCGAGGAACGCGAAGCTCGAGCCGCCGGCTCTTTTCGAGGTGAATCTGGGCACTGTGAGGCATAGGGTGTTGGAAGATCTGGTGATTCTGGTGGCTGGCTTCATGGTGAATTTGCTCGCGAGGTAGAGGGGGGGCTAGGTGGTTTAAGGCATTGTAGGTAAGGCACAGGGTTTTTAGATCCATTTTTTGTTGAATGGAAAGCCATTTGCAAGAGATTCTAGTGGCAGAGATATGCTCGCGCCTAGAGATGTTTAATGCTGCCCGTAACGCATTATTTTGGAGAACCTGTATTTTGTTGATGGATTGGTTGGCACCTAGGTAAAGGCTGATACTGTAGTCTAACTTAGATTGTATGGGAGGTCTAGCCAGCGTGAGGCAGCTGGTGGTGGATAAGAAGATTATGCAGGCTCCAATTAGTTTCCCGGTGTAGTCAGTGGCTGAGGCGGTCGCGTTTACTTGTTTAGTGAGGTTAGTATTGGCGTCAAGATAAAAGCCGAGGGTTTTCACATTTTTTGCGATGGGGACAGTGATGCCATCGATAATAATATTGGTGTAGTCCGGGCTAAGTTTCTGTAGGTTCAAGATGTTCGGTCTTCTCATCATTCAGGCAGAGGCCATGTGTGGCCATCCATGCCTGAGTGATGCTAAAGATTTAATTAATCCTACTGACGTCGACACTGTAGTTGCCCGAAATGGTGAGGAGTATCTGGGTGCCATCTGCGTAGTTGGTATAGGTGACACACAGATGGTCCAGTTTATCAAAGAGAGGCTTTGTAAAGATGTTGTAGAGGGTGGGGGATACACAGGATCCTTGTGGGACGCCACATGTGATTGGGATGGGGTCTGCTGCTGGCGCTAGTAAAAAAACCCTCATGGTTCTGTTAGCCAGGAAGGACTGTATCCACGTGACAGCGGAGGGGGAGAAGTGGGCGGCGGAGGAGAGGTGGTTGGAGTATCTTATGGTCGACCATGTCGAAGGCTGCTGAGAGGTCTAGGAGGAATAAGATGGCAGCTTTGCCTTTGTCCTTTATGTCGTCAATCTGACTTTTGAGGTCAACAAGGGAAGTTTGTGACGTGTTGAGGTTGAAAGCCAGATTGACGCAATCCTAACAGTTGGTTGGTCTCCAAGTAATCCTGAATTTGCAGGTCAGCAACTCTATCAAGGATTTTTAACAAGAATGGAACCGTAGTGATTGGCCTGTAGTTAGTAGGAATGGCTGGGTCTAATGTTTGTTTTTTTAGGAGAGGGAGAACCCATGATTGTTTCAAGTTGTTGGGTACTGAGTTGGTGGAGAAGGATAGGTTTATTAGCTTGGAGATGAATGGGGATAGGTCTCTTGCTGCATCTTTGATGATCTGGGCAGGGCAGCTGTCTCCTTTGCAGTTTGATGTTTTGAGGGATGTTATAATTTTTTGGACTTCTGGTATGG
Organism: Ambystoma mexicanum; assembly: GCF_040938575.1. Taxonomy (NCBI): domain Eukaryota; kingdom Metazoa; phylum Chordata; class Amphibia; order Caudata; family Ambystomatidae; genus Ambystoma; species Ambystoma mexicanum. Next base: position 1,165,399,304 of record NC_090923.1, read on the forward strand.
TACCTTTTTGAAGGTGAAGCCAGAGGTAATGTTAGAGGTGGTAGGTATGCTCGGGGTGAGGGGGTTACTGTTAGAGAGTTGAAGTGTCTTGGCTTCAATTTTGGTTTGGAGGCCAGTCATTTTGTTGGCCAGGGCGTTTTGGAGACTTGTGCACCAAGGTTGGTCTTTCACAGACATGTCAGTCGGTGGGTTGGGATTTTCTAGCTCCTTTAGGATGGTGAAGAGTTCATTGGTGCAGGAGGCTGCGTTGTTTATTCTAACGTTGTAGGCTTCCTTCTTGGTGCGGATTATCTCCTTTTTGTAGAGGGAGGAAATTGTCATGAGATTGGATTTATTTTCCGCTGATGGAGTTGTTTTCCATAGGGTTTCCAACTTGGTTTTCTGTTTTCTAAGTAATTTAAGTTCAGGTGTGTACCAAGAGTTCAGATGAGCTCTAGGTTTGCCTTTGCGTAGCCTTAGTGGGGCAATGGCGTCAATGGCTTTGGCCATGGCATCATTGGTGCTGACTAGTAGGTTGATGTCTGTGGTGGCAGGGATCATATTTAGGATAGGGAGAACCAGGGGTGTAAGTGTTTCCGCGGTAATGTTGAGCTTGTTTCTAGTTAGGCAGGCTGGTGCAAGGGGGCGCTGTTTAGGGTTCTGGATGTTAATGCTAATGTCAAATGATATGAGGAAGTGGTCTGACTATAGGAGAGGTTTGGGGGCTTTGCAGGTGATATTGCAATTGTGGGCAACAAGCCAGTCGATAGTTCTGCCTGTCTGATGAGTTGGTAGAGAAATGAGTTGAGTAAAGTCATGTTCAGAAAGGGCAGTAGCAAGGGAGGACGCCAGCATGTCGCGGAGGTTGTTGTACCCCAAGTTGAAATAGCCCAAGATGATTATTTGTGAGTGAGGCTTGGAATTCTGGGCTATGAGAGCTGTGATGTCTTCCTCAAAGGTACCTGTGGAACCTGGGGGTCTACATATTAGTTCCAAGGTGATAGTACTCTGCGGGGTGGTTTGTATTTTGATGGTGAGGTGCTGGCATAACTTAAGTTGAATGGAGGTAACTGATCTGATATCGAGTGAGGATTTAAATATAATAGCTACACCTCCTCCGCGAACATTAGGTCTTTCGGCCCGGAGGATAGTGTATTTGTCTGGAACCGTGAGGGTTAGATAGGGACCTGCTGCAGCGTGTAGCCAGGTTTCTGTAGTGACAAGGAAGTCGAGATCTGCTGAGAGGATAATGTCAGCGATTTCGGTGGCGTGAGCCACAAGGGATCTGACATTAAGTAGAGCACCTTTTAATATCGCGATTTTGGTATCCGTTGGTGGTGATCTTGTTGTTGGGCTTAGTCCTAAGTGTTTTAGGTGATTTATTAGGTGAGATATGGAGTCTGGAGCCTAGACTATTGTTGCGGGTAGTGAAGTTAAGGTTGGCTATGGGCCAATATGCTGGAGGCTTGGGGGGGTTCTGGTTGGCCTTGGTCTGGACATTTATAATGTTGTTGGGAGAATTCGGTGGAGGGTTGTCTAGTATGGTACCGGCAATGGCGGTATGATGTGAATGGGCACTGTGTGGGAAAGGTGGCAGGGTAGGTAGGAAAGGTGTGGGGCAAGGGATACGGTGGTGTCTCTGGCAGCAGAGTTTGGCAAGTCCATTTCTAATCGGTATGTAACTTTCTGCTGCAAGGCGTGTTGTTGTGCATGACAACAAAAGGGAACATGATGAGGATGAGCCAGGCGGGCATAATTGTGACTGCAATGTGGGTTGGGCTGATGAGCAGTGGGAGGTGAGAAGTGCTGTGAGATGGGCACTAGCAAGTGTGCATAACGTAGCGTCTAGGAACAGAAAGCCTTGGTTAGGTTGAGATGCAAGGGGTGACACCTAGATATGAGATAGCAAGATTGGACCAAAATGCACTAGCAATAGAACACCTAAATATGAGATAGCAGGATTAGACTAGAATGCATTAGCAATATATCATCTAAATATGAGATCGCAGGATAGGGCCAAAATGCATTAGCAATAGAACGCCTAAATATGAGATTGCAGGATAGGGCCAAAATGCACTAGCAATAGAACACCTAAATATGAGATAGCAGGATTAGACTAGAATGCATTAGCAATATAACATCTAAATATGAGATAGCAGGATTAGACTAAAATGCACTAGGTAGCACCTGGGTACATTTCAGAGGTGAAATGCATAGCATAATAGTGTTCTGATGCAGTGGGCAGAGTCGAGGCATAGTAGGACACATTTGAGTACAGTATGTAACATGGTTAGACTAATCTACGGATGGGCATCGCCTAGTTAAGATGGGCCAATTGGTCTTAATGCTGGAGCATTAATCTTGAATATGTTCGAGCGATAATTAGAGGCCAGTACACTAGGTTTACAGGTTATGCAGTGACAAGAGTTGGATTAACACATTTGTGCTGGGTCATACGTTGAACATTGGCAACATGAAACAAAAATATTAGCAGTTGGCTATTCGGTGGGCTTAACACACATACCAATCGCAGGTAAAGCAAGTATAGGGGCATAGGTGCCGGGTCAATGGCAGCAAAGTGGCGGCACACTAGTGATCATATCGGCTGTAGGTAGTTCATGTGAGGGCTGCATTAAAGTTACCTTCTCTGGCATACGTGCGAGGACCAGGGGGTCTGGCAGACGGCAGTCATGGCACAGAACAGGCACAGAACAGGCACAGAACAGGTGTTGGCCTCGTCTCTCGTGGGCCTTGGTGGGAGAGGGCCGGCTTCGCCTGCCGGCGGCCAATGGGGCAAGAGATGGGCCCGGTAGCCAATCAGCTGGCTGCTGGTGGCCTAGCTCCGGCTGCTGGAATCAAGGGCGGCCATCTTGCAATGGCAAAAACCCTTGTGTGCTTCAGTGGCGGCGAGGGGCTCTATTGTAGCTTTTCAAAAGCAACTGAAATGTGGGGGAAGCATCCACAAAAAATATTGTTAATATGTTCACAATCAGGGAAGCGCTGGCGAAATGAGCGCTGTTGCAGAAAGGATCGCAGGTGCACAAGCGCTTACCATAATTCGGTATGCTTGTCAATGATGTCGGGTGTTGCCTAGAGTGCTAGTATATTGCCTAAAGTGTGTTTTAAATAAATAATTATATACTTTTTATACAAAGCTCTGGTCAGTGTGTGTTTGCACTACTTTGTTTTTAGCCCTTTTGTGTATACTCTTTATACTGCCCTACTCTTCTTGAGAGAAGTCCGACTGCTCAGCCACAGCTACCAGGTGAATCTGGGTGGTGCAGCCTGCTACCAATGGGGTTTACTGCTTACTCCTGTAGTCTTAATCTTTTTGCAGTGTTCCCCAAAGGAACTGCACAGGATTCTGCCTAACAAAGTTTGGCAATGCCAGCGGGTAGGTTTAAGTCTGAAAAGTTAGGCGACGTTCAAGTAAGTAAATTCACTCAATGCCATACACTAGGATAGGTCCTGGAATAGATCATTGACCAGGCCTCCACCACCCAAAGTCATGACAGCGATTCAGGGGCAGAACTTTACGCCCATGAAACCATACGGAAAACAGGAGTTTGGGGGTGTGGGAAACAGATAGGTTAACTTACGCCCTGGTCCCCACCTCAGATTTCTCTAGAGACCACTGCAGAGGTTGCAGAATCCTTTGCGGACACAATCTTCTGTGCTGGGTCCTGTCAAGGAAAGCCCAGGGGTCGCGGGTGCAGAGGTCACTGTCAGACGCAGGATTTAGTTTGTCGGTCGCAGTGCTCAAGAACCAGGCAGCTTTCACAACACCTAAACGAAAAGGACATTTGCGGAACAGACCACCCCGGGACACCTTCAGGGAATGAGAAAGGCTAGTTGCAAAGGGAGTCACAACTGCAGGCACACTTCAATGGACAATGAGAAGGTCCTGCACCATTGATGCAAGCAAGCGAAAAATGCACGAGCAAGCGGTTTGTTACACAAGTTAAAAATACTCTAAGTTCCAAGGGTGCAGTCAGAAAAGCGATGGCGGCAGTGAGGTTACCCAGCAGAGAGCTTGTCAGTCCAGTGGCTGGTCCAGGGTTACTCCCAAAAGTTCAGAAGGCACCAATCCTCAAATAGGGGTCAAGACTGGTTCCCAACGGTCCAGGGTTCAATGCATCGACAAGTTTGCTTGAGATCAGGCAGAGGATCAAGACTTCACTGGAATTGGTGCTTTTCAACTGCAGTGGATCGTTTACGGGCTGCTCTTCTTCGTAGAGGGCTTTGCTCTAGCGATCTGAGAAATGGCTGCAGGAACCCTCCTTTTCACTGAGATATGGGGTGGAAGCTGCCCAAGCGCATCAATGGTAAGGATCTGCACCATTAAAGATGGCATTGGCTATGCAGGGATATCCAGGGATAGCCAGACTAGCCACTACATCTGCACAGAAACAGACCTTGTCGCCAGGACGTGTACTGGGGCCAGACAGTCCCAGTCATGACCATCCCGACTCGCACAAACTGCACTATGCCCGTGAAAGCAGCAGCTTTCGCAAGGAAAGGGCCATTCCATATATTGAATGTCCTGACCTAAGAAGGCAGGAAGAAGGCCAAAGGACAAGTGAAAAACCTTGTGGAAAGGCCACCTTGGAGTGCTAGTCGTCATTAGTAGCCATTTACGGTAATTGTAAAAGTACACAGGTAAAACTTAACAAAAACAGTCAAAAAATAACTGCTGCATTTTAGGCACATTTTTAAAGTAACCAAAAAGCAACTACATAAAAAGTTAAGGATACAATGTATCCTAACCAGACTTCAATTTAAAGTGATGTGTGCTATTGTAACAATACAAGAAATTCACAAAGAGACCATCTAGGGACTGATCAGTTTCCCTATAAGAATGAGCAAAAGGGCAAGAGAACTAAAGCATAAGACTTGACTTGCCTCCAAAAAGTCAGGACAGCGTCAGTTGATGCAAGAAGGCTGAAAATGCAGGAGCAGGTGTCTTGAGGAAGCTGAACATCCTCAAAGTACTGTGAATGAACTTGTAACGGTTACTGCTACAGAATGATAGGCCAGGAGAGTTAGTCAGTCCATCAGTTGAACCAGTGACATTTCCTAAAGCTCAAAAGACACAGACCCTCGAGCAGGGATCTATATTGGTTGTTCCAATTAGTATAGGGATATAGGCACTGACAAAGGCCTTTCTAAGATCAGGACAGAGAAACATGGTGTTGGGGAGAATGCTCATTTCTGTGTCAATTCACTTCTACCTTAGAGACCCCCAGCTCTTCTGCTGGACTTTAGGACTTTTAATGTTTACCTTGGAGAGAGACCTTTTTCCCACGCATGTATTTTTCTTTGATTTGAACCCTGTGCTTCTTTTGGTTTTGGAGTCTGACAAACTCCATAGACATCTTTTTGTATTGTGACACACAGCTCCCGCCCTTCCTCGTCTCTCCCCACCTGCTCTCTGGTGCTCTCCATCTCTCCTATTTTCTCTAACTGCTTCTCCATCGACTATCCTGCTCTCCTCACTAAATCTGGTAGTAAGAAGTTTAAAACGGACATCCTGGTCTCGGTGTCCGGTCAAATGGTCGAATGACCATTTGATCGAATCAAAATAGTCGAAAAAACAAAGGTTGAATTTTTTTCTTTATTTTTTTAAGTTTTGGTTGCTTAAAAAATATTTTTAATAAAGAAAAAGGTGATTGGGGGCGAACCCCCCATAAAAAATAAATAAAAATCTGCCTTTTTTTCGACCATTTTACTTCGATCAAATGGTCATTCCACCATTTGGTTTTCGACCAAATGACTGGTAACCCCTGGTCTACAACCCAGGCTTCCCTATCGATGACACCTACACCAGTGCCTCCTCCAGGAAAACTTTCACCAGCATCCTCTTTGTTGTTCCCTCACCAGACCTATGAACCCTACATATGGTCTCTGAGCTCTCTCATTTCTCTTCTTCTCCCATTAATGGTGGAACCCGGTGGGAGGCACTCCTGGCCTCCTTCCACTCCTCCAAGGTCATCAATATTTATTTGAATGGCACCGTGTAGTATAAATGAGGGGCAAGTGTTATACTTAATAAAATATTTATTGTTACACTTAGATATTAAGATATAGATATATACAAGGGGATATGAGAGGAGTCTCTGAAGGAAGATGCTTCAGTCTCTCCAACCGTCTCTTCTCTGTGTTCTCCTCTCCACCTCCACATTCTCCTTCCAGAATCCCTCCAGATTCCACCCTCATGTAGCAGCAGATGTTACCATGCTACACACCGTCTTGGTCCAAGGCCCTCAGGCCAACCTTCTCTTCGACAGACGCTTCCTGCGCCTCATACAATTCCTTTCTTCTCCTGCTGTCCCCACTCCCCCCTCCACGGTTTCCTCACCTCCCCCTGCTGCTTCCTCCTTGGCTACTTTGCTACCCTCCTTCCCTTTCTGCCTCCCCCCCTTCCGGCTTCTTTTAAACCTCCGCAGGGCGGACCTTTGATTTGTACCCCTCCTTGGAAGACTTTCAAGGACGGCAACCTTCTCCATATTGCCACTGTTAACTCTCACTCAGCTGTCAAACACTCCTGACATCTGCCACCACCTGGAGGAACTGGACCTAGACATCTTCTGTCTCACAGCGGCATGGTTCACGACTAGCAAAGTCGCAAGCATCGACACACTCCTCCCTGACGGCTACAAGATCCCAGGTCCAACCGTTCCTGAGGTGGTCTAACCCTGATCGTCCCAGAGTGGATTCCTGCTCTGTCATTGCTATGCAGGCCTACTCTCTCAATTGCCTCGTATGCAGGCCCTCTCTCCTAGCCATTCCCTTACTGTGGCTACTATCAGCCACCTGGTCAGGCCTCCTCCATCTCGGAGTGGGCAGACCTCTCCTCTTCCCTCCTGGTCTCGATCCTGCAACTCCTTCTTGGAGACTTCAACATCCACCTGGATGCTTCCTGTCCTTCCTCTGGACTCTTTCGTGACAATCTCTCTCTATTCTCCCCTCTGGCCTGACTCACTCTGCAGGGCACACTCTGGATGTTGTGAACTCCTCAGACCTTCCCCTTTCTATCCCTCTAACCACTCCTCTCTCCTGGAGTGATCACTTTCTCCTTTCCTCCCAGTTCACCCTGTCTACCCCTCTGGCCAAGCCAACTCCATCACTGCCACTCACCTTCTCGGTCATCCAACCCATGAAGAGCGTGTCAGTTGAGGCTTTCACCGCCACTTTCTCTCCCTCCCCTCCCCTCCCCCTTTGGCTGACGCACAGGCTGACACAGACCTTTCCATGCTCCACTCTGCTATATCTGACACTCCATGTTCTTGCCCCTGTCGAGGATCGTCCTGAAGCCGAAAGCCAAGTGCAACTCCTGGTACGACTCAAACCTTGTCACCCTTAAACGCAAGTGCAGGGTGGCTGAGAGGAAATGGCGTGCTTCATGTACATCCTCTGACAAACGATGTTTGCCACCTGCAATACCGGCTCTCTGTTCGCACTAAGAAGAAAGCTCACATCCAAGCCCGCGTCTCTATGGCATCCAACAACTTGGCTGAAATCTGCAAGGAACAGGCCAATCTTGTCCCAGTCTCTACCTCTCCCGTCCCTTCCCAGGCCCTCTGCACGGCACTGGCTTCTCATTTCATCACTAAAACTCAGGACATGCTGTCCTCTCTACCTCTCCCCCATTCCACTTCCCCCTCTACTCTGCTCTCCCTCTGGCAGTTCTTCGGCCACCTCTCCTCCCTCCTTCCCTGCCTTTCCTCTGTTCTCCCCTGGTGAGGTTTCTAGACAAGTCCGATCTATGAAAGTCTCGTCAAAACAGGTTCTTCCCTGTTCCTCCAAAACCATCAAGGACCACATTGACTCCCTGGCTCCTGCCCTGGCTGATTTCTGCAACCATTCTTTCGCCACTTGAGTCTTCCCCTCATCCCCGAAAGCACTCCCTTGTGCACCCTCTTAAGAAACCCTCTGCTGACCCTTCCTGCCCAGCTAACTATTGCCCAATCTCCAACACTCCTTTCCTGGGCAAACTCCTGGAAAAGCTGGCCATCTCCCAGCTTAATCTCCATGATCATCAGTCTAGCTTCAGAGCTGCCAGAAGCATGGAAACTGCTCTCCTGAACATCCGTGAAGAACTGCTCTCCAACCTTGATTGCAACACCCCCTGTGTCCTCATCTTAGTGGATCTCCCTTCTGCCTTTGACACAGTCAACCATGCCATCCTGCTTAACCTTCTCCATGATAACCTGGAGATCACCGGTCAGGCCCTGGCATGGTTGACTACTTTTCTCTCTAATAGACTCTCCCAGGTTCAACTTGGGTACTTCCTCTCCTCTACCTGTGGTGTTTCCCAGGGGTCTAACCTCTCTCCCTGGCTGTTCAACCAATACCTGGCACTTCTTGCCCACCGCATTGCCTCGCTCTGTCCCAACTTCCAGTGCTATGCGGATGACACTCAGCTCATTTTCAGAATACCCTCAGCTACTAATTCGCCCTCTTTCATCTCCGACTGTCTGCCATTAAGAAGTGGTGTGCCGCCAATGATCTCTGCCTCAATGCCAGTAAAACCGAGATTCTCCTCATCAGAACACCCACACACTCCTTCCCGGTCACTCTCTGGATGGCCTCTCTTGGCCCTCTTCCTGCTCCCACCTGTGAGACTAAAAACCTCAGGGTCATCTTCCCTCTGTTTTCCCTCCCTTGCCTCGTCGCGCCTTGAAACACTTGTGTAAAGGCGCGTTATAAATGCCATATCAGTGCAGTGTGTCAGAGATATCCTCGGGATTTCTGCTAAGGTTAAAATACCTTCTCTTGGATTAACTACTGTTTCCAAGAGTAGTAAAGTGAAATTTACTTACCCTTTTTCTCTTTGTAGACCCAGCACAACCATCTACCACGGTAAGATAGTGTGTGCTGGGTTTAGAAAGTTACAAAATGTAAGTTAAGTCAATTTCACTTCACTGCTCTTGAAAACAGTAGTTTCATTAAGAGAAGGTATTAAACCTTTGGTAAATCTAAGAGACTTCCTTGTGCCACTGCACTGAAGGTTCTGTGTGTCAATGAAAAGATGATGCCTATGGAGTTTTTCAGACTCCAAAGTCAAAAGAAACCGTATAAATCCTCCCCAACACTGTCCTTGGATGAGAGCCACCCTGCTGTGAGAGTGACAGCTAGGCTGCAAATGAATGGGAGAGAATTGCATAAAAGGGGATTTCTTTTGCAAGGAAATCGGAGTCGACCACTGGACGCAGGAAACGAAGAAGAAACAAAGAGAAGCTTGCTACACCCTCCTGGACCATTGGTTTGCCTGGTGAAGCTCTGATGCATTGCTGAAACTCCAAATTTCTAATAGACTAGAGAAGCCCGGAAAGGACGACTTCTCCCCTTGGGTTGGTGGGACCAATTAGCCCCAAGACTAACTTGACTGGAACCCCTCCCTCTGCTGGCTGTACTTCTTTGCTGCTGCAGGAACGAAGTGTCAGGGGACAGCAACAACAGAATTGAGTGCATCGCCTTTAAGCTGGACCCAAGCTCCAGAAAGATCCTCCGGACTCCCTTGAAGCAGGGCTAACCAAGCCCGAGCCAGTTCTGAGTGCTGGACCCCAGAAGCAAGGGAAGTTCACAAGGTGTCCAAGAACTGCGATGGTGCTATTTGCAAGTAGCTGAAACCGCAAAGTGCCGCTGATCCGGAGTGTGCCTATTGCTGCCGCTGACCTTCAAACCGTAGTGCAGGAGACCCCAGACATCCTCCCTCTTTTCTCTACAACTGAGGCACAGGAACAACAGGCTCTGCAGGACAACAGGACAGAAGCCAGCTGAAAACTTTTCTTCACACTCAAGGTACTGTGTAACTAGGGGTACTTACCTCTTATTGTGTGTAGCTTGCTTCCTCTCACTGGAGCCTTGCATTTGCTGCCATTTGCAGTGTTCCTTGCATCTTTACTTCTCACAAGCCTCCCAGCTTGTGGCCCCAACAGTGATTTCCTTTTACAACAAAACTCTACCATTGTGCAAAACATTTGTGCTATCTTCAAGAAGTGCCTCAGCTCCCCTAGACTTTGCTCAATTGCCATTGGCTGTCCTGGCACCCGTCAGACACTTATTACCCTCTGACTGTGCTGATCGGTCCCTCCAAAAAGTCAAATACCTTACTTGAATAGCTGGGAAAGAGTTAACCTATATTTCATTGGGGGATTGAAAAGTGCTAACCTGTTTGAGCAATGTGTTCACCTTTGTCTCCTTCCAGCCATAACTTCAGTATTACAATTAGAGTGTGAAAAGTGATATACTAATGTCCCCAGTGGCGGCCTATTGACGTCACCTCAGGGCGTACGTACAAAGTATCTGTGTGCCATCCCAAAAGGTATCTACTTACTTGACTGAACTGAATTAGTGCATTTTTTAAGTGCATTTAAGTATTGCATATTGCTCCCTTCTAAAGAAGGCTTATTTTAAAACAGACTTAAATTAATACATTATTTTAAGCAAGAAACTGAGTATAAGTGTTATTTGAATACCTGATACTGTGAATCGCTATGTTACAATGCTACAGCTCACATTGACCCCTCTGGAAATAAGCCACCTGGCTGCTCAGTCACTTTACCAACTTGTGTAGTACAGGCCTATAGCAAAGGTTGGATTGCCTATTGACAAGAGGACAAGGCTGGTGTAGTCTCCCACAGGGTTACTACATACAATCTTGTCTAACACAGGCCTTCACAGGGACTTCACTACAGTTGGTGCTGGTCAGCTTCAAGGGGAGTCCTTGGGTCAACAGCTGCATACATTTTCATATGGGTTTGGCCTCAAACCATGATCTATCATGGCTACAGGGGTCTTTTCTTTCCAGTATTGGACTGGCAGCTCGCCCATGTCCACCAATTTCAAGGATCTGCACCATTCAAACTGGAAGTGGTATTCAATCATGAATAGTCACTGGCCACATCTTCCCAGCAACCAACATTGCCACCTGTTTGTGTACTGGGACCAGACAGACCAAGGCCCCTAATCATGGCTCACACACACCACCTCTTTCCAAAGGTACGCAGCAGTTTTACATGGGAAGGAGCTTCCCATATATGGCAATCACAGACCCAAAATGGAAGGAAGAAGCCAAGGAACAATTTGGCCCAAGTACAGGCACATAGCTCATGGCACAGGAATGATATGGTGCTAGCCACCCTTAGTAGCCAATTGCAGTAAATGAAACAGTGCACAAGCATAAAACACAGTAGAAAAAGGTCCATTGCCACCGTAGACAAAAAGACATTACTGAAAAAGTAATGACACAAAGAATCCTAACCACAATTCACTTTAGGGTGATGTGTGCAGTTGCAAAAATACAAGAAAGCCATAAAGAGACAGTCCCTCAGTACTGATAGTATTGTGGACTGATCAGTCTCCCTATAAGAATTAGCCAAAAGACAAGGGAAGTAAAGCAGAAGGCTTTACTTAAGCGCCGCAAAGTCAGGTAAGGAGTCCAAAGCAATCCAAAAGAAAGGGTGTCCCATAGATGTCTATGGGAGGAAAACTTCAATAAGAAAAAACTTCCTAGCAGGAGCAGCTGCCATGCTAGAGGGGCATAAAGCAGGGGTGGACCGAGAGCTTGTTGCACTTATGCCTCTACTTGGTCTAGCACATTTTCCCTAGAGCACATTTTCCCATAGTCTTTTTTGCCAGGTGTTCGGCCTTTTCTTCTTTGGCTCTGATAGCTGTAATAACGAAAGTGATTTCCGCTCTAGGTCTTAGAGAATGGGTGGGTGTGTACCGCTGCACATAGCGATGTTGCAGCATCTATAGAAGCTTACATTTTCACCAGTCTATCGTCTGCCTTTGGACCAAAAAGGTTAGAGCCATCAAATGGCATATCTAATAGTCTGTCTGCATATCTGTGTCAAACAACAAATGATTTACCTCTCGGTAATGTGTTTTCTGGGATATTACTCCCACAGATACATCTAGGATATCCCTATCCAAGGGCAGCTGTTCTCTGGAAACGTATCCGTCACCAGGGGGGCGAACAGCTGCTCCGCCCAAAGCTATGCACCCAGCGCCCGACACGACGTCAGGCTAGTATATATAGCAGTGCCTCGTGACCTCAATTCCACCCTTTTCCCCTAGCACTCTGAAGCTAAGTGACCGTTGAAACGATGATTCTTGAAGAGGGGCAGGTAGTGACAGTGATTAGAAATGCGTGGGAGAAACATCCATAAGCAAGAACCATGAATAAAGTAATTTGTTCTTCTAATGGATACTTTCCTCACACAGATTTCTCAAATATAGACTCCCAAAGCAGTACGTAATCTGGAGAAGTGAGGAAGGGAACCAATTACTTACCTGTCACTGTTCTCCAGCATGGGTCTGGCATGGATTCACATGCTCATGAATGTTCGTCAGGCTGGGAATCCTCAGTAAAGAAAAAATCAGTTTCGTTTCTGAACGGTCTTTCTCCTAGTAACCAATCATTGGTCTCTGGGTCATTGCCCCCAGCCAATGACTGCCCTCTACCCAAGCCCCTCATCTGGCAGCCATCTTCAGATTTGGTAGCACTTAAAGTGGCAAGTAGGACCAAGAGAAGAGCCACAGAGAGGTATGAGGGAGGGTTTGCATGTGAATCCACGCCAGACCCATACTGGAGAACAGTTACAGGTAAGGAACAAGTTACTTACCTGTAACTGTTGTTCTCCAGCATGGGTCTGGCATGGATTCACATGCTCATGAATATTCCCCGTCGTCAGGCTGGGAATCCTCGGTAAAGAAAAAACCAGTATCAGTTTCGTTTCTGATCTGACTTTCGTAGTAATAACCAATCACTGGTCTCTGCGTCATACTGACCACAGCCAATGACTGCCCTCTACCTAAGCCCCACCTCTGGCAGCCATCTTCAGATTTGGAAGCACGTGAAGTGGCAGTATGACCAAGTGAAGAGCCGCAGAGGGGTAGGCGGGAGGGTTCGCATGTGAATCCATGCCAGACCCATGCTGGAGAACAACAGTTACAGGTAAGTAACTTGTTCCTTCTCCAGCATGGGGTCTGGCATGGATTCACATGCTCATGAATAAAGAATACATAGCAGTACACACATGCACAACCACGGGAGGTGGCAAAGGCTCAATATTAAGCATCACATCAAACTCAACATTAAGCATCTTACCTCCTCACCAGGCTCACCTCAGGCGAACAGGTTGCGCAGCACTGCTTGGCCGACCCTGGACTCCTCCCTGGAATCCCGGTCGACGCAGTAGAATTTCGTGAAGGTGTGCGTCGACCTCCACGTAGCAGCCCTGCATATGTCCAGCAGGGGCACACCAGATAGGAACGCCGTGGTAGCTGCGATCGCTCTGGTGGAATGGGCTCTCGGACGGCCAGGCAGCGGTCGGTTTGCCAACCGATGACAGTACATGATACAGCCGGAGAGCCATCTGGAAATGGAAGCCTTCGAGAGAGCCTTCCCCTGATTGACAGGTCCAAAGTTCACAAAGAGTTGTGACGTCTTCCGAAAACACTTCGTGCGGTACACGTAGAACTTCAGCGCTCTAGCCACATCCAGCGAGTGCAAAGTCCTCTCAGCCGGCGACGAAGGCGACGGGAAGAACACAGGCAACACCAAGGGTTCGTTAAGATGGAAGTCCGACGGTACCTTGGGCATGAAGGAGGGGTGCGTCCTGAGCACTACCCTCGTGTCGTGAAAAGTCAAGTACGGGGCCTTGCATGAAAGGGCCTGGATCTCTCCCACCCGTCGTGCGGAGGTGATGGCCACAAGAAACGCTGTTTTCCACGACAGAAATTTCAACGGAGCCGAGTGCAGAGGCTCGAACGGAGGTCCCATGAGCTTGGTCAGCACCACGTTGAGCTCCCACGCCGGGGCCGGAGCCTTCACCGGCGGGAACGATCTGAACAGTCCCTTCATGAACTCTTTCACCAGACGATGAGACCACAAGGACGTCCGCCCCATGGTTCTGGTGTATCGGGAGATCGCAGCAAGATGAATCTTGATGGACGCGTGTGCCAGTCCAGCTTTGGCCAGCGTCAGCAGGTACGGCAGTACTTGGGGGGCCGTAATCCGTAGAGGGTTAATCTTCTGTGCGTGGCACCAGACAGAGAACCTCTTCCATTTGTGTCCGTAGCATTTAAGAATCGAGGACGCCCTGGCCTTTGCAAGAACCTCTCTGCAGTCGGCCGGTATGTCGTATCCTCCAAACTCTAGCGCTGCAGGAGCCAGGCCTGCAGGTTCAGCGATTTCGGGTCGTGGTGGAGGATGGCGCCTCCTTCTCTGGAGAGTAGATCCGCGTCCACCGGCAGCTTGATTGGCGGGGACGCCGACAAGTCGAGAAGGTCCGGGAACCATATCTGCCTCGGCCACGCAGGTGCGACGAGGATCATCCTGCACCGTGACCTCTTGAGCTGGTTGACGAGCCGGATTAGCAGTGGCAAAGGAGGGAACGCGTAGAGGAACAGGCCCTCCGAGGGGAACGAGAAAGCATCGCCCATGCTCCTCGCCTGGGGAAACCTGCTGGCGAACCTCCGGCACTTGGAGTTCGTCGCCGTCGCGAACAGGTCGATCTGGGGTGTGCCCCACCGTCGGAAGAGGCGATCCACTAGATCCTGTCGTAGCTCCCACTCGTGGCACGAGCGCAGCTCCCTGCTGAGTGAGTCGGCGATGGTGTTTTTTATCCCTGCCAGATGAAACGGCACCAGAAGAACTAGTTACTCTTACCTTGTAACGTTCTTTCGATGGGATGTTCCTCCGACGTATTCCTTATCTTAGATAGAAATCCTTCAGCTTTGCTGGCCTCGGAAAATTTTTTCGCCAGAGGGCGCTGCGCGTCGATGATCGCCGAGTCGATGACCCTCGACGGCCTCCGTGCCGACGTCGACGTCATCCTGCCTATAAAGGCCGCGCGCAGCGTCCGTTGCTCAGTTCCGTTTTGTAGTCCCCAGTAATGTTTTTGGATTAGACTAATCACCTTGAAGGAGCATAGGCTGCAAACCCACAGGAAGTCATACTGCGGGGATGGATGGGAGGGTCGATAAGGAATACGTCGGAGGAACATCCCATCGAAAGAACGTTACAAGGTAAGAGTAACTAGTTCTTCGAAGGGATTGTGTCCTCCGACGTATTCCTTATCTTAGATAGACTCCCATAGCAGTGGTATTGTGACTGGAGGCGGGAGTAATAAAAGTTATGTTACCCTTCCAGAATGGACAGAGTGTAACACAGCCTTGCCGAATCTAGTTTCTTGACTAGAGGAGGAATCCAGGCTATAGAATTTGGTAAATGTATGTGCGGACGACCATGTGGCAGCCGCACATATATCTCGAATTGGCACCCCTCTTTGAAGGGCTGAGGATGTTGCGATACCCCTGGTAGAATGAGCCCTTAGATTTTGAGGAGGCTCCTTTCCTGCCAATTTGTAGCACTCCAGAATGGCTAAAATAATCCATCTGGAGATGGTTTGTTTTGTTATTGGAAGGCCCAACTTATGTCCTGCATAACCTACAAAGAGTTGGTCTGCTTGTCTGATCTTAGCCAATCTGCTGATATAGAAGCTCAAGGCTCGCTTAGGGTCCAGCCTGTGCAGTCTCTCTTCCTCCTTCCCCGGATGAGGAGGAGGGTAGAAAGAAGGTAATATAATCTTCTGAGTGATGTGAAACTCCGAGACTACCTTCGGGAGGAAGTTAGGCTTCACCTGAAGAACAACTTTGTCCTTGTAAAAGATTGTATGTGGAGGTTTACACGATAAGGCTTGCAACTCGCTAACCCTTCTAGCAGATGTCAATGCTATTAGCAAAACAGTTTTGAGGGTGAGAAGCTTCAATGAACAAGAGTGTAGTGGTTCAAAAGGGGCACCCTTTAGGAAGTTTAAAATTAGGTTTAAATCCCATAAGGGAACTTGAAAAGGTTTCGGGGGATAAACATTAGTTAATCCTTTTAGGTATTGTATTACCAATGGAATTTTGAAGTATGAAGGCTCCTCTGCAGTGCGCTTAAAGATTGATAGCGCTGCGAGATAGCCCTTAATTGTGCCAACCTGTAGGCCTGAATTAGCCAGGTAAAGTAAGAATGACAACACCATAGGTGTACCACAAGAAAAGGGTTCAATATTCTTTTCTCTGCACCAGCTGCAAAATTTGTTCCAACGGCAGCGGTATAGAGTTTTAGTTGCCGGCCTTCTGGCCGAAAGCAACACCTCCATAACATCATCCGGAAGGTCCCAATCCTTGTACCTCAACCTTTCAGACACCAAGCGTGAAGGTTGAGGGTCTTGATGGCTGGATGGAGAACCTGACCTTCCTTCTGCGAGAGAAGATCCTCTCTGTATGGCAGTCGAATTGGAGGGCAGATGGACATGTCTAGAAGGTCCGGGTACCACGTTCTCCTGGCCCAATCCGGGGCAATTAGGATCATGGTCTTCCGAAACCTTCTCAACCTCCTGATCATTTGAGGAATGACAGGGACCGGAGGGAACGCGTACAGAAGTGGGAACTCCCAGTCCACTACGAACGCATCTCCTAGAGCTCCTCTCGGGGGAAATTCCCTTGAGCAAAATCTGTCGCACTTCCTGTTGATACTGGTGGCGAACAGATCCACTTGAGGGGTTCCCCAAAGGGCGAAGATCTCTTGAAGGACTTCCTGAGCTATCTCCCACTCGTGAGAGACTGTGCTCTGCCTGCTCAGAGCGTCCGCTGTCAAGTTCTTCTCTCCGGCTAGGTGAATTGCCGATAGAGAGATTCCTTCCTGAATTGCCCAAAACCAGAGCTGCATCGCCTCTCTGCACAGTGGTAGTGAGCCTACGCCTCCTCTTTTGTTGAGGTAGTGCATGGCCACTGTATTGTCCGTCATTATTAGGACGTTTCTTCCCCGTACAGACGGCAGAAAAGCCTTCAGCGCTAGTCTGATGGCTCTCAGCTCCAACAGGTTGATATGTAGTCTGGACTCCGATGGAGACCAACGACCGCTGATGGTCAAGTCGTTGGCGTGAGCTCCCCACCCCGTGAGTGAGGCATCCGTGACTACTGTTATCTCCGGCCATGGTTGCCAAAACATTTCTCCTTTCAGGATGTTCTCCCGACAGGCCCACCACTGAAGGTCTCGGGCTACTTTGACCGGGATCCGAAGGAGATCTGTCATCCTTCCTGAGAACTGTGACCACTGAGTTCTCAGTGCCCACTGGAGGGATCTCATTCTCAGGCGAGCCTCCGGCACGAGGAATATGCAGGATGCCATGAGGCCTAGCAACCTCAGAAAGTCGTAGGCTGGGAGATATTGGGCATTCTGAAATCTGATGACCATCTGCAGAATATCTCGAGCCCTCACCTCTGGTGGCAAGGCTTTTCCCAGGGAAGTGTCCAGGACTGCTCCAATGAATTGGAGTCTCTGTGATGGTATCATCTGTGACTTCTTTAAATTGAGGGAGAAGCCCAGCTTGTGAAGGAAGTGGCAAACATAATCTAGTTGTCTCTGAGCCTGTTCCGAAGATACAGCTCTGATCAACCAATCGTCTAGGTAAGGGTAGACATGAATCCCTTCCCTCCTTAGACTTGCAGCCACAACCGACATTAGCTTGGTAAAGACCCTCGGGGCGGAGGTTAGCCCAAATGGCAGAACTCGAAATTGATAATGAGAGCTGCCAATTGCGAACCTCAGGTATCTCCTGTGCCTGGGATGGATCGGCACATGGAAATAAGCGTCCTGGAGGTCTAGAGATACCAACCAGTCCTGAAGCTGGAGGGCCTGAAGGATCTGAGAGAGAGTCACCATCTTGAACTTGTCCTTTCGGAGGAATTTGTTCAATTCCCGTAAGTCTAAGATGGGTCTCAGTCCTCCGTCCTTCTTCGGTATTATGAAGTAGGGGGAGTACCAACCCTTGTTCCTTTCCGCTACAGGTACCAGTTCTATGGCACCTTTCTCTAGCAGGTCTAAAACCTCCTGCAAGAGGAGCGGATCTGGAAGCTTCAAAGGGTTGTTCCCCGGTGGATGACTCTGAGGGATATGTAGGAAGGGCAGGCAGTAACCTTGGGCCACTGTCTCCAGAGCCCAAGCATCTGACGTAATAGCCTGCCATTCCGTCAGATGGTGAGTTAACCTGCCCCCTACTGGTGTTCTGTGAGGGGAGACCTCAGAGTGGTTTTGAAGCGGCTGATGCAGTTGCCGAAGGTAAAGTGGCTCCTGCTCCTGCGGGTGCGGCTTTCTTTCCCCTACCCCGTCCACCACGGGTAAATCTTCCTTGGCCTCTTTGAGCCGGTCGTCCCCTGCCCCTTCCATATGAGGAATAGTAACGAAAGGACCGTCCTCTCCACGATGATCCCGAAGGACGAAAGGTATTCTGACGGATAGCAGCTCCCAATGACTTGGCTGCTGCCTTGGACGTTTGCAGTTTCTCCAAACTGTCATCCGCCTTCTTTCCAAAGAGGGTAGAACCGTCAAAGGGCATATTCAAAAGCCTGGTCTGCACGTCAGAGGCAAAACCAGACTTCCTCAACCACGCATGCCTGCGGATTGTGGTACTTGCCGCCATGGCCCTGCTGATACTGTCAGCAGAATCTAGGCCAGTTTGTAGGGTCTCGCACATCGCATCTTTACCATCCCTGATGATGTTTAAAAATGCGTCCCTTTCCTCTCCTTCTTGGAGGCAGTCAGCCGCTGATGAAGCGCACTCCCAAAGGGTGTGGCTGAACCTAGCGAGCGTACAGGTCGCGTTAATAGACTTTAACGCCATGCTACAGGCAGAAAAAACCTTCTTAGCCATGGCATCATACTTTTTGTCATCCCTATCCTGCGGAGCAGTGGGGTATGCAGATGTGCTGCCTGATGAGGTTGCAGCCTGTACAACCAAGCTCTCAGGAGTAGGGTGTTTTGACAAATATTCAGGGTCAGAACTAGCCACCCTGTATTTTGTTGACAGTTTTTTATTTACTGCCGGGATAATTTCTGGCGTTTCCCAGTTTGTCAAAATCCTTCTCTGTAGAGCAGAGTGAAATGGAACCACAGGATCCTCCTGTGGGCCCTTGTCCAGTATGTCAGTGAGGTCATCCTGCTGAAAGGCAGGAGAAGGTGCAGACCAACCCATAAATTCTATGATTCTAGACATCAGAGCTCTATATGGAGTCTCCGCATGTTCTCCTGGGTCTGGTTTGATAAATTCTGCTTCAGGAGAAGTGTCCAAGCCACTAGCTTCCTGAAGTGCATCCTGAAGATTTTTTAATCTTCCTTCCTCAGAGGCGAAAGTCTCTGGCTCTGGTGATGTGGTCCTCTGTAAATCAATATCTTGGTCTGAATCCTCCCTTTCCTCAAAAATCGAGGTTAAAGGGGGATACATTGGTTTTCGGAATGGTATAAACCCCATTTCCAATGCAGAAGGAGCCATCATCACAGGCCTTGAAAACGTCGATGTCGTCGACACCGACGTGAAAGTACTCGAAGGCGCCGTGAAAAGCGTCGAGAAATGTGTACTAGGCCTCGAAGAACTCGAAAGGATCGGAGTCCTGCTCGAGAACGACGTCGACGTTCTCGGCGTCGAGTCGGAGGTCTTTTGTCTAACCGTTGGCTGTGGAGTAGCCGTGGTTCTTTCCTTCACCGGCGTCGATATCGGCGTCGACGTCGGCGTCGACTCGATCGACTGATGCGCCGATGAATCCTTCGACAACGGCGTCGATGGCGCCGACCTCTGTTTCGAAGGAGTTTTCGACGATGGCGTCGATGATGCTTTATCTCCCGATGGCTCGAGGCGCTTTCGGGTTGACTTTTCCGCCGGGTACTGCGACTCGCGGCGTTTAGATTTTTTGGGTTTTTTACCCGGGGTATCACCCTCAGCTGTCTTCGAGGGGGACGAGGCCGCTTTCTCGAAGACGCTTAGCATCTTTTTCCTGAATTCCTCCCACTCAGCTTGCGAGCTGCGTTTTGTGGGGCAATGAACTCTCTCAGGAGAACTCGACGAAGATGACGAAGGGGATCTCCTACGTCTCTTCTTCGAGTGTCTCGATGTCGACGAGTGGTGGGAGCCACTTCGTGATCTAGATCGAGAGTGTTTTTTATGGTGAGGAGACGAACGTCTCGACTCTACCGAAGAAGCTTTCGAGGAAGTTAAAGTTGACCTACCTCTCTCGAGCTTCCCCCTACGCTCCTTCAAGGCTTTCGCCGTCATGGAAAGGCATTCCTCACACTCCGAACTCTGGTGCGTGATTCCCAGACACCACAAACAGACCCTGTGAGGGTCCGTCAACGACATTTTCTTCCCGCAGTCTCGGCACTTTTTGAAACCGGACCGAGGGGTCGTCGGGTCGGAGGAGGATGCCATCGATATCGAGGTAAATAGTAGTTATTATATACGTTATCTTGACGAGAACTGAGCAACGGTGTTCCGAGGCACAACGAAGCGCGGAAAAACGGAACTGAGCAACGGACGCTGCGCGCGGCCTTTATAGGCAGGATGACGTCGACGTCGGCACGGAGGCCGTCGAGGGTCATCGACTCGGCGATCATCGACGCGCAGCGCCCTCTGGCGAAAAAATTTTCCGAGGCCAGCAAAGCTGAAGGATTTCTATCTAAGATAAGGAATACGTCGGAGGACACAATCCCTTCGAAATATCCTTTGGGCGATGGCCCAATGCCACAGGTCCTGCGCCTCCTTGGACAGTGCTGGGGACCTGGTTCCGCCCTGTTTCCTGATGTAAAACATGGTGGTGGTGTTGTCGGTGAAGATCCTCACCACCTTGCCCTTGAGGGACGGAAGGAAGGACCTGAGGGCCCAAAACACTGCACGGAGCTCCAGGACGTTGATATGTAGGGATTTCTCCGTCGGGAGCCAAAGGCCTCTTGCGTGCAGATTTTCGGTGTGCGCTCCCCACCCTTCCAGGGAGGCATCCGTGGTCACTGTCTCCTGGTGGGCTGGGGTCTGGAAGTCCAAGCCCGCTGTCAGATGCGCGCGGGTGCCCCACCACCGGATCGCTCGTCGGAAACTCTCGTCGAGTGTGATCCTTTCCTCGAAGCTGCCCGTCGTTTGGATCCAGCACGCGTCCAGGAACTCCTGCAACTGGCGCATCCGGAGCCTGCACATGGGCATGAGGTAGATGCAGGAAGACATCATTCCGAGAAAGAGCGTCTTGCGCGGGTACCAGGTGGGATTTGGCGTAGTTCACGGAGAATCCCAGGTCCGTGAGAAGTTGGACCGTCCTTGCCGTGTGAACCACGGCGAGCTCCCTCGTCTTGGCTCGGATGAGCCAGTCGTCCAGGTAGGGGTAGACGTGGACCCCCTCGCGGCGCAGCTGCGCCGCCACCGGTGCGAAGCACTTGGTGAATACCCTGGGTGCCGACCGTAGTCCGAAGGGGAGGGCTTTGAACTGGTAATGACGCCCTTGGACCACAAACCTGAGGAATTTTCGGTGCCCCTTTAGGATGGGAATATGGAAGTAGGCATCCTCCAAATCCAACGACGACAGGAAGTCTCCTTCCTCCAGCTGACCCAGGACGTGCTGGAGGGTGACCATCCGGAACTTCTGCGCCTTGATGAACTTGTTCAGACGTCGCAGGTCCAGGATGGGGCGCCATCCCCCCGTCTTCTTCTTCACGAGGAAGTATCTCGAGTAGACTCCGGAGCCCCGAAGCCTCTTTGGGACGAGTTCGATGGCGCCCTTCCTGAGCATCGCTTTTACCTCCAGGAGAAGTTGAGGGACGTGAAGTTCTTTCCTGGCCACGGGGGGACGCGCGGGCACCTTCTCTGGAACTCGAGCGCGTGGCCCGGGCCAAGGCGTCCAGCACCCAACGGTCGGTGGAGATGGACTCCCACACACTGACGAAGCTCGCCAGCCGGCCTCCCACCGGGGTGCTTCGGTGGGGGCCCGACCCCACGGCCGGTTCAATCCTGCTTCGACGAGGCTTTGCCGCCTTGACCTCCTTGGCGACGACGGCGGGGTCCGCCAGACTTGCCTCGTCCTCTGTAGGCCTCCTGAGACGACGAGCGGGCCGCTTGACGGTAGGTGGAGAAACCGCCGCCGGAACCTTTGGAGGCGCCCTTGCCTCCGCTGCTCCGAAAGGGCGTCCGTCGTCGTTGCAGAACTCCCAGGGCCCGGGCCGTCTCAGTGTCCGCTTTAATGGCCTGAAGGGAATCGTCCACTGTTTTGCCAAACAGGTTGTTCCCATCGAAGGGCATGTCCAGGACTCTGGTCTGAACGTCTTGACGGAAGTCCGTAGCCTTGAGCCATCCATGCCGCCTAAGGCAAACGCCGTTGCCCAACTGGCGGAACCCAGTGTCGGCGATGTCCGTCGCAACGGTAATGGCGTGGTCCGAAGCCACCTCACCTTCCTGCAGGATCTCCAGGGCCTCTGTCCTCTTGTTGTCCGGCAGGAAGTCCAGCAGGGGAGCCAGTTTGTACCAGAGCTCCCTGTCGTAGCGGGCCACGATAGCCAAGGCGTTGGCCGCTTTAATCGTCG
The DNA here is from genome assembly GCF_040938575.1 of Ambystoma mexicanum. Taxonomy (NCBI): domain Eukaryota; kingdom Metazoa; phylum Chordata; class Amphibia; order Caudata; family Ambystomatidae; genus Ambystoma; species Ambystoma mexicanum. The sequence goes on from NC_090923.1 coordinate 1,165,421,676, forward strand.
TCGCTGCCGACGAGATGACTCTGCGTCCCATAGCGTCCAATTTCTTTCCCTCACCGTCCGGTGGGGAAGTCGATGTGGAGGCCGCACCCCCCCCCGCTTTCTTCCTGGCCGCCGCAGAGACGACAGAGTCCGGGGTAGGCTGCGCCCGGAGGCACAGGGGGGCCGTGTCCGGGACCCAGTACTTCTTCTCGTACCGGTCTCTTCTAGCTGGCGTCGTGGAAGGGTTCTTGAGGAGGGTGAGGCCCTCATCCCAAATGTCGTCCAATAGAGGCACTGAGAGGACCGTCTTCCTCTTGGCCTCGCGCCGCTGATGAAGGAAACCTTCCTTCTTCTCCTCAGGGCAGAGTTGAAAAAGCTCGGATGCCCTGGTGATCATGGAGTGGAACGATCCAATCTCGTCGGGCGGAGAAGCCCTGGTGGGAGGCGACGACGGTACATCCTCGTCGTATACCTCGTCGTCCGTACCCGTCGCTGCCGTGTCAGTCCCCGTATCATCCCCTCGGGTGGACGGGGAGGAGGGCTGGACGGGGCGCGACGGCTGAAAAGGAGGTGGAGGGTGGATCCTTCTTTTCTTAGTAGGGGGAACACCAGAAGGTCCCGGTTCTGGGTCCCCCGACGGGAGAGGTTCCTCCGTCGGCAACGGTAGTCTCGTCCTTATCTCTGAGCATAAGGACTGTATAGCCAACAAAATGGCCGCCGAGTTGTCTTGCGGTGCTGGCAGAGGGGAATCCGACGGGCGATCAGGGGCCCCGTCGGTGCCCTCGTCGTCACCTGCGTCGGGATCCATCCCGACGGGCCGGTCTTCTTCCACGCCGAGGCCGTGGCTTAAGACCTCGACCAGTTCCTCCTCCGAGGTTGAAGCCGAATCTACGACCACGCCCTGCCCCCCCTTTCTCTTCCCCTCGGGGGATTTCACGGGGGTCCTATCGATGGGCACAAAAGAGGACTCCCTCCGAGGTGGCAGGGAGACTCTGAGCCCCGAGGTCGCCACCACTGGTGTAGCCTGCACAGGCTGAGCCAGGGCCGCCGCGACAGTTTCGATAGAGGGCTTGGCCGGATGGATTAAGGCCTTCACCAACTTAGGTGCGCTCACCGCCTTATCCTTAAGGGGGGGGACACCGCCTCGCTCCCCCTCCGATGGGGCCTTCGAGCTCGACCGGGGCCTCTCCAGGAGCTTCGCCGGGTGCTCGGCCTTCCTCTTAGCCGACCCAGAGCGTTGGCTCGTGGTTGATGGTGCCGGGGAGGGTGCGCCCTGCCTGGCGCCCGTAGAGCCCGACCGTTCGGCGCTCCCGGTGCCAGCAGACTCGCGGTGCTTGGCCTTATGTTGGACCCCCGTCGCCGGGGCGTCCTCAAAGGTCTTAGAAGACCGCTCAGATTTCTTCTTCTTCTTCTCGCCGGACGGGCTCTTCCCTTCCAGCCAGTTGGCGAGACGTTGATGGCGGTCCTTCATGGTCCGCTCCGACATGTTGCCGCAAAACGCACAGTCCTTCTCCACGTGCGCCTTGTCCTCATGTAGGCAGTAGAGACAAAAAGAGTGTTCGTCCTCCTTGAAGACGTTCTGCAGCTGGCATCCAGGGCAGACCCTGAACAGCTTTCCGGGCGTCGAGCTTCCCTTCTCCTGGGCCATGACCGGGCCTGAGAAACTTCTGGAGTCCTCCAAAAGCGTAGCTCGACGAATCTTCACCCTTGAGGGGCGCAGACGAATCCGACACGGGTCCCCGTTGATCGGATAGAGAGTCGGTGGAGCTTGAGGCTCTTTTGACCGAAAAAACAAGGTTTTTGAGAAAAAACGTGAAAAAATAGCACTAACGCTCGAGAGCAATAGCACGAGGATCCCAACACATGAACGTGCGGTAAAAATCTGAAGATGGCTGCCAGAGGTGGGGCTTAGGTAGAGGGCAGTCATTGGCTGTGGTCAGTATGACGCAGAGACCAGTGATTGGTTATTACTACGAAAGTCAGATCAGAAACGAAACTGATACTGGTTTTTTCTTTACCGAGGATTCCCAGCCTGACGACGGGGAATATTCATGAGCATGTGAATCCATGCCAGACCCCATGCTGGAGAAGTAACTTGTTCCATCTCCAGCATGGGGTCTGGCATTGATTCACATGCTCATGAATACAAGACTACATAGCAGTACACACATGCACAACCACGGGAGGTGCCAAGGCTCAACATTAATCATCTCTTACCTCCTCACCAGGCCCACCTTCAGGCGAACAGGTTGCGGAGCACTGCCTGGCCAACTCTGGACTCCTCCCTGGAATCCCGGTCAACGCAGTAGAATTTCGTGAAGGTGTGCGTAGACTTCCACGTAGCAGCCCTGCAGCTGTCCAGTTAGGGGCACACCAGACAGGAACGCCGTGGTAGCAGCGATCGCTCTGGTTGAATGGGCTCTGACGGCCGGGCAACGGTCGGTTTGCCAACCGGTGACTGTGCATGATGCAGCCAGAGAGCCATTTGGAAATGGAAGCCTTTGAGAGGGCCTTCCCTTGGTTCACAGGTCCAAAGTTCACAAACAGCTGTGATGTCTTCCGAAGGGTCTTCGTGCAGTCCACGTAGAACTTCAAGGCTCTAGCCACATCCAGCAAGTGCAAAGTCCTCTCAGCCGGCGACGGGAAGAAAACAGGTAACACCAAGGGCTTGTTGTGATAGAAGTCCGACGGCAACTTGAGCATGAAGGAGGGGTGCGTCCTCAGCACTACCCTTGTCTCGCAGAATGTCAGGTACGGCGGTTTACAGGAGGGGGCCTGGATCTCTCCCACTCGTCGTGCGGAGGTGATGGCCACAAGAAACGCCGTCTTCCACAATAGGAACTTCAACGGTGCCGAGTGCAGCGGCTCGAATGGCGGCCCCATGAGCCTGCACAGCAGCACGTTTAGCTCCCACGCCAGGACTTGAGCTTTCACCAGCGGGAACGACCAGAACAGTCCTTTCATGAACTCCTTCACCAGGCGATGGGACCACAGATGATCGCCCCAGAGTTCTGGTGTAGCGAGAAATCGCTGCTAGATGGATCTTGATGGAGGCATGTGCCAGCGCCGCCTTGGCCAGCGGTAACAAGTACGGCAGCACTTGAGGGGCCGTAATCTGCAGAGGGTTAATCTTCTGTGCACAGCACCAGACAGAGAACCTCTTCCATTTGTGTCCATAGCACGAGAGTCAAGGACGCCCTGGCCTTTGCAAGCCCCTCCTTGCAGTCCACTGGGATATCGTACCCTCCAAACTCTAGCGCTTCAGGAGCCAGGCCTGCAAGTTCAGCGACCCCGGGTCACGGTGGAGGATGGCGCCCCCTTCTCTGGCGAGAAGATCCGCGTCCATCGGCAGTTTGATCGGGGGGGGGGGGGGGGCGTTGACATGTCTAGAAGGTCCCGGAACCAGATCTGCCTCGGCCACGCTGGTGTGAGGAGGATCATCCTGCACCGGGACCGTCTGAGTTGATTGATGAGTCGCAGCGGCAACGGTGGGAACGCATACAGGAACGGGCCGTCCCAGGGGAATGAGAAGGCATTGCCCATGCTCCCCGTCTGGGGAAACCTGCTGGCGAACCTCCGGCACTTGGTGTTCGTCGCCGTCGTGGACAGGTCGATCTGGGGATCGCCCCATTGTTGGAAAAGGAGATCCAAATCGATCCTGCCGCAGTTCCAACTCGTGGCACGAGTGCAGCTCCCTGCTGACTGAGTCGGCGATGGTGTTCTTTATTCCTGCCAGATGGAAGGGTACCAGAAACATCCCCTGGGCAACAGCCCACTGCCACAGATCTAGGGCCTCCTTGGATAGGGCTGGGGATCTGGTGCCTCCCTGCTTTCGTATATAGAACATAGTGGTGGTGTTGTCGGTGAAGATCCTTACCACCTTGCCCTTGAGGGACTGAAGGAACAACCCGAGGGCCCAGAACATGGCTCAGCGCTCCAGGACATTGATGTGTAGTGACCTCTCCTCCGGGAGCCAGAGGCCTCTTGCTTGGAGATCTCGGGTGTGAGCTCCCCATCCCTCCAGGGAGGCGTCCGTTGTCACCGTCACCTGATGCGCCGGGGTCTGGAAGTACATGCCCGCCACCAGATGCGCACGGGTGCCCCCACCACCGGATCGCTTGACGGAAGGTCTCGTTGAGAGAGATCCTGTCTTCGAAGCTGCCCGTTGCTTGCATCCAACGGGCGTCGAGGAACTCCTGCGCTGTGGCCCATCTGGCGAAAACCGGTGTCAGCAATGTCCGTGGCCACCGTAATGGCGTGGGCTGAAGCCACCTCGCCTTCCAGTAGGATCTCCAGGGCCTCAACCCTCTTGTCGTCCGGCAGGAAGTCCAACAGGGTGGCTCTTAAACCACAGCTCTCTGTCGTAGCGTGCCACAATCGCGAGGGTGTTGGCCACTTTGATCGTCGCTGTCGCCGACTAGATGGCCCGCCGTCCCTTGGCATCCAGCTTCTTCCCTTCGGCGTCCGGCGGGGAAGTCAAAGTTGAAGCCGTCACCCCCGCCGCTTTCTTCTTGGCTGCCGCAGAGACGACCGAATCTGGGGACGGCTGCGCCCTAACGGACATGGGGGCGGAGGCCGTGACCCGGTACTATTCTTACCGGTCCCTCTTAGGAGCCGTGGACGGGTTCTGCAGGAGTGTCAGCCCCTCGTCCCAGATGTCATCCAATAGTGGAACTGAGAGGACCGTCTTCCTCTTGGCCTCACGCCGTTGGTAGAGGAAACCTTCCTTCTTCTGTTCTTCGGGGCAGAGCTGGAAGAGCTCAGATGCCCTGGCTATCATGGTGTGGAAGGAACCAATTTCGTCGGGAGGGGAGACCCGAGCGGGTGGTGATGGAAGGTCCATTCCGTCGTCATCCGTCCCCGTCGTCGCCGTCTCCGTTCCCAGCTCATCCCTCGGACCAGGGGAAGGCGATGAGGGCTGCGAAGGCTGTGAAGGCTGGAAGGGAGGGGGCGAGTTCTCTGCTTGTTTGGTGGACTCAGACTATCCAGGTTCTGCTGGATCCCCCGTTGGGGGTAAGGGCAACCTTGTCCTCATCTCCGTAAACAAGGCCTGGATCGCCTTCAAGATTGCTCCCGAGTGGTCTTGTGGCATCGGCACTGGCTGCGACGGGAGCGACGGTTGGGGGAAAAGGATCCTCTGTTCCCTCCACGGCACACAGTTCCTTGTAGGCACCACCGTCACTTTCTTCGTCCGCCTCGTCGGGATTCCTCCCATGGGACCGTACCTCCTCAAACTTCTTGTTCAGGATCTTTGCAACACCAGCCAGCTCATCTTCAGAGGTGGAATCTGTGTCTGTAATGGCCACCTGGCCCCCCCGCCCCTTTTTCCACCCAGGGAATCACAGGGGTCTGATGGATGGGCTGAAAAGAGGATTCCCTCCGCAGTGGCAGGGGAAATTCCAGGCCCCAAGGTCACCTACACTGGGGTAGCCTCCGCAGACTTCACCAGGGCCGCCACGACTCCCTTGATAGAGGCATTAACCGGGTGAACCAGGGCCTTCGCGACCTTGGGCGCACCCGAGGCCTTCACCTATGGGGAGGGTCACCGCCTCGCTCCACCTCGGTTGTGTCGGGATTGTCCGGGGCTTCTCCCAAAGCTTACCCGGGTTCTCCGACTTCCTCTTCCCCGAGCCAGAGCGTTGTCTCGTGGTTGATTGCATCGGTGATAATGCGCCCTGCCTGGCAGCTGAGGAGCCCAACCGATCGGCGCTCCCGGTGCCCACGGACTTGCGGTGCTTAGCCTTTTGTTGGGCCCCGTCACCGGGGCACCCTCAAAGGTCTTAGAAGACCGCTCGGACTTCCTCTTCTCACCTGCTGCTGGGCTCTTCCCTTCCAGTCAGTTGGTGAGGTGGATACGACGATCCTCCATGGTCCGTTCGGACATGTTCTTGAAAAACGCATAGTCCTTCACCACGTGCGTTTTGTCTTCGTGAAGGCAGTATAGGCATCAAGAATGCTCATCCTCCTTGAAGACGTTTTGTAGTCCACATCCAGGGCAGCTCCTGAAAAGCTTGGATCCGGGCATCGTGTTTCCTTTGACCTGGGCCATGTCCACGCGAAGTAGGCCTCAAAGATCTTCTGGAATCCTCCAAGAAGCAAAACTCGACGAAACCTTCGCCCTTGAGGGGCGTAGAAAATTCCGAAACGGGTCCCCGTTGATCGGAAGTAGAATCAGTGTAGCTTGAGGCTCGATTGACCAAAAAAATGAGATTAAACTCTTTGAAAAATCACAAAACGCAGTAAAAGCTTGAGAGCTATAACACAAGGACGCCCAACAGTAAAAATCTGAAGATGGCTGCCAGAGGAGGGGCTTAGCTAAAGGGCAGTCATTGGCTGGGGGCAGTATGACCCAGAGACCAGTGATTGGTTACTAGGAGAAAGACAGTTCAGAAACAAAAACGGATTTTTTCTTTACCGAGGATTCCCAGCCTGACAACAGGGAATATTTATGAACATATGAATCCATGCCAGACCCCATGCTGGAGAAGGAGTAGTTTCTTACCTGTAACTCCATTTCTCCAGTGTTAGTATCTTTCATGGATTCACATGCTTAGAATATTCCCTGTCATCAGACTGGGAACCCTCGGTATATTTATTTTACATCAGATTCCAATTGGTGAGCATGTCTTCTGATGCTTGTTAATCTGCTTAGAATCACATGCTGTGCATAGACTAGCGAGCAGTACCCGGAGTTGGAGATGGGTTGTGAGAAGGAACAGTAGAGAAAAGATGTCTTGGTACTGCTTGTCCCACCTGAGAATCAGACCTAGAATGAGTGTCTAGGCTATAGTGTTTTGTAAAGGTGTGTACAGAACTCCAGGTTGCCGCTTTGCAAATGGACTCAAGAGGAACATTTGCAATGAATGGTATGGATGCCCCAGTGCCCGAGTGAAATGTGCTCTAGGCTTGAAGGGCAGTTCGATCTTAGCAAGAGTGTAACAGTGTGATGCATTTGACAATCCACCTTGAGACAGCTGATTTAGAGACAGGATCCCCTTCTCTACCAGCTGCCACTGAAACGAAGAATTGTTTAGTCTTCCTTAGTGGTTTAGTTCTTTCCAGGTAAAACATGACTTCACTGCGCACGTCTATTGTGTGAAGGCTTCTTTCGGCCATGTTAGAAGGGTTCTGGAAGAAAGTGGGTAGTTCGATTGATTGGTTCACATGGAACTTTGAGATGAATTTAGGCCCAAACCTGGGATGTGTGCGCAGAATTACCTTATCCCTGTGGACTGTAACAAAGGGGTCTAGAACAGAAAGAGTCCGTAGTTCGCTAACCCTTCTGATAGAAGTGATAGCCACTAGGAAGGCTGTATTATAAGTCAGGTCTTTCAGACTTGCTTTATGCATAGGCTCAAAGAGCTCCCATGAACCTGGTCAAAACCACATTCAGAGCGTAGACAAAATTTCCCCGACCATGTTATCCAGAGACCGTTCCCCTTGGATCGGTTCTGGGGGTACCTGGAGGCGTAGTCTTGGCATTGCGCGTTCTTAGTAGAGAACAGGTCGATCTCTGGGAACCCCCATTCTGCGAAGACGTTGGACACAATGTCGTAGTGCAGTCGCCATTCGTATTCTACGGGCAGAGGGAAAACTCTGCCGAGTACGTCTGCCAGAAGATTGAGTTCCCCTGGAACATGTTGGGACAACAAACATCTTGTGTCCGAGAGCCCATATCCAAATGTTTTGGGACAGCTTGTATAGCCCTGGAGAGTGAGTGCCCCCCTGTTTGTACACGTAATAAATCGCTGTAGTGCTGTCCGTTAGAATCAGCACGGTCTTACTTTGCAGTTGCACCTAAAAGGCTTTCAAAGCCTTGAACACCGCTAACAGCTCAAGTAAGTTTATATGGTTGGATGCGACTTGAGGAGACCAACTTTGTGCGCCCTCTGTTGAAGCAGATGAGCGCCCCACCCTGTGAGAGATGCGTCTGTCGTGAGAGTGGTTTCCACTGCGGGGTGGTGAAGGTCTTCCCCTTCAAGAGTTTTTCTCTTGACCACCACTGCAGAGAGAGAACTAGGGCTGACGAGACAACTACCAGATCTTCCCATTGTCCGCAGGCCTGACACCACTGGCTGTTGAGCCACTCTTGCATGGGACGCATGCACAGCCGCGTGTGGGGAACCATGTATATGCATGACGCCATCATCCCTGGCAAACGCATGGCTTTGCGTACCGTCACCTCCCGACTGGCTACATATTGAGGGATCTGAGAAAGCATGTTCTGAACCCTCTCTGAGGGGAAGACTAGGCTGCCTTCCGTCCGGATTAGGGGCCTCAGGAATTGTTTTACTTGGCTGTGGCCTAAACTGGATTTCTTTTCGTTGATTGAGAAACCCAGGCTCAAGAGGAGATCTACTGTTTTTTGGGTGTTCGAAAACAAGCGTCGAACGAGTCCCCCGTGATGAGCCAGTCGTCGAGGTAAGGGTGAACTGGGACTGATAGTCTGCACAGGTGTGCCGCTGCCACTGCCAGGACCTTGTTAAACACCCTTGACGCCGAGGTGATGCTGAAAGGGGAGGACCTTGAACTGGTAATGCCTGTCCTGAACCATGAACCTCAGATATTTCCTGTGTGCTGGCAACATTGAAATATGAAAGTATGCATCTTTCATGCCCAATGTTGCCATGAAATCCCCTTGTTTCAGCAATGGAATCACCTCCTGCAGTGTTACCATGCCAAACTTTTGGGGTTTTATAAACTTGTTCGCTGGGCACAGGTCCAGAACAGGGCGCATGGTGAGATCCTTTTTGGGAACAAGGAAGGAAACTGAATAAATACCCTTGTTTACCTGAAGAATAGGGACGGCTTCTATGGTGTCCTTTCCCAGCAGTGTTTTCACCTCTTGGATCAGGATCTCAAGATGGTCCGGTGAAAGGCGCAGTGAGCGCGGCGGTCTGAACTGTGGAGGTCGGGCGAATTCCACGCAGTAACCGTGGGCGACCGTCTTTAAGACCCACTGGTCGGAAGTTATCCCCTCCCCATGCCCTGAGGAAAGATGTTAATCGCTACCTGACCGGGGTGACATGAGAGGGGACCTGAACTTGGTTATTTCAGACCAGAGGTCACGGCTCCTCTGGGATTGAGGCCTCTGCATCTACCTTTGCCGTCATTCTAACCCCTTGAGGGGTAGTAAGCGGGGCTTCCAGATGTTTGATTTGTATTGAAGTTACCCGTGCCGTAGTAGTTTTGACCAGCACGGACTTGCCCTCGAAAGGACCACCGAGAGTTATTACCCGTCTGGGAGGAGGGTTTCTGTGTAATTTGTTGCAGCGACTTTAGAGTCTCATGCTCCTTCGTGGCGGTTTCCAAAGACTAATCCACAGCTTTCCCAAAGAGGTTAGTCTCCTCATTGGATTTATTAATGAGGGAGGCCTGAGTCTCCAGTTTAAAACCTGATGTATGCAGCCAAGGATGCCTTTTCAGTAGGGTCCCTTGTGCAAGAGACCTGCCTGCAGTGTCCGCAGTGTCCCAGAGTGTTCTTCACCACGTTTTGGTTAACTAGTCTTCCCTCCACTACAATGCAACCCGTATAGTGTAAGCGGCTGCTGACGTAACACGTTTGCCCAGGGCATACAGCCTTTTAGATTCCTTGTCCGGTGGTGATTCCCCTGTGGTAAGGGGTACCCCTGCCCTCTTTCGTGTGTTAGTCACTACCAGTGAATCTGGGATGGCGTGCCCTTTGATGTATAGAGGGTCGGCAGGAGAAGGTCAAAATATTTCTTTCTACTCTCTGGTTCACTGCCTGTGTTTGAGGAGGTGACACCAATGAGGGAGCTACCCTTCACTTAACAGAGTTAAGGAGGGGGATGGATTGATTCGCCGGAGGTTTTTCCTTAATGATATCCTCCACGAAATCCTGCTCAGGTACCGCCTCTTGAGTGGCAATTTTAGTATTCAGCTGATTTTTTCAACATGGAGTTGAATGCCATTTGGTCATCTACAGGAGAGGCCTGGCGAGCCGGGGTGGACGGAGGAGAGTCTAGGCACAAAACATCAGTGTCCTGATCTTGCCGTGTCCATGGGTCCTGACTTTCCTGCTGGGTTTCCTCACAGTTGTCTGCAGTATCCTGTAGGTCTTCCTCTTAGTTTTGCAGAAAAGAAGCTTCTTCTCCGTTATATATGTCTCTATATGTGTCTATCTGGACCACGTCTTCCTGTTGGAAAACATGAGACTGATCTTCCTGAATGTGAAGGTTAGGGTCTACCCGAGCCCTTTTCGGGGGAGGATGATCAGAAAAACTGATAACCTGCTCCAGCCTATCCGTACACCCTTCAGATTTTTCTGTAGTCCATTTAGAGGACCCAAACGGGCCTGCATGAGGAGAAACAACGTTCTCCATCCTGCGGCGTCGAAAGGAGTCTCTCAGGGCGTCGGAAAGAGGCTCTCGACTATATTAGTAAGCGTTATCAGAATCGGGAACCCGATCCGCCGAAATTTTTTCTGCAGCTTGTCCCATAACCTTAGGCGTAACCAGGGTAAGGCCACCGCTGCCGTAATTCTTTCGAGGCTGCTTTCGATAGTCGCCGTATCATCATAAGACAGTGGCTCTGACGATTTTCCGGCAGGTGTAATACCTTCTGCAGCGCTAGAGGGCCTAGCGGTTGGTTTTACGGGTAGTGGCCTAGTTGTAATTTTCGGGCCTACCGGGGCCTTAGAGACCGAAGCGTCGGGTTCCCGGGCTTCAATGCTTGTCGGTTTCGGAGTAGCGCCCTGAGGTGGTTTAGATTGCCCAGTTGCAAGACGCTGCTACGGATGCGGGGAAGGCTTTGGATCTGAACGATCCGAGGGAACCGTCGAAGTTTTCGGCGGCCCTGTTGGCGCTTTCGCCTTTTTCGATGAAGGCGTCGAAATCGGCGTGGGGATTGTGTGCTTAGTGCGATGCGCTTGTACGCCCCTGTTGCCGGGTGTTATCCCTGTAGCAAGACAGGAGTCAAGCCTTAAAGGGTCAGGGACGGGCGTGGCGGACCTAGAAGCATCCGCCTTGAGGTCTATAACATCCGTAACGGATGTTTGGTCATGCAAAGTACCCAGTCACTTTCAGCGGGTGTGGCGGTGGGGGAAAGGGGGTTCCACACGTGACATGCAGTACGCGGCACACCGCTTTACACGGTGCTCCTTAAGGGTCTTAGGCCGAAGGAGTTTGCGAGCCGCAAACCGCTTCTCGTCGTGCTCTAGGGGGAGACGGGCGTTCCTGTGTTCGTCCTTCCAGGGATATCTAACCCTACACTTAAAAGGAGAACTTTCCATAGCTAAAGGGAAGGATGAACAGACCAAAAAGGAAAAGAGCGGAAAGGAGGCAAGACATACTTCAACAATATGGCCACCCCAACCCCACACTCCCTACTGTATAGGTCGGCCAGAGGGCCCGACCACGTGGAAAATGCGGCCGCCGGATCTTAAGTGCCGAACTTCCCAGCCGTAGACGATTCCCCGTAGTCTTCGAAGATGTTCTTGTTGGGCGAAGAGACTTAACGGGGAATAAACCGACAATTCGATAAAGATAAACTGTCTCTAGTAAGAGCTCCGCTATAGGGCGACCAGTTATCTGGGTTGAAAAAAACAATCTGAGTGACCTCGGCGGGCGAGGGATTTTGGGTACACCACACGTCACGATAGGGATAGTGTTAGACACGCCTATGCCGACATCCCCTTTCGGTCCCCGAAAGACAAGATGCAATACTCTGCGGTTACCACTGGGCGTCGGACCATATGCACAGCATGTGATTCTAAACAGATTAACAAGCATCAGAAAGATTATATAGCAGTACTCCTAATCTGGAGGAGTGCAATGCAAACCAATACTACCAGAACTGCACACGCAGCTAGCAATACAAAACCCCAATCATGGTACATTGACAGGAACCCCAATCATGGTACATTGACAGGAGGATACACCCCTCTGTGGGCCTTACCTTACTGAAACAGGTGTCGCAAGACTGCTCGTCCCATCTGCACATCACTGCATGCTGCTGTTCTAGGCAATAATGTCGAATAGATGTACGCAGCACCGACCAGGATGCCGCTTGACATATGTCCACCAGCGGGATTACGGACCACAATGCCGCCGATGACGAGGTGGATCTTGATGAGTGAGCCTTTGGACGTCTTTCCAGAGGCTTCCCTGCTTTAGAGTGGCAGAAGGCAATAGTTGACACCCAGCAGGCTAGTCCTTGTTTGGAGATTGGTTTTCCCTTTACCGAAGGCCCATAAGCCACAAACAGTTGTCTCGTACGACTGAGATAAAACTTCAATGCTCTTTTGACGTCCAACGTATGGAGAGCTTTTTCCGCGAAAGAGGCCGGCGCGAAGAATGTTGGCAGCACAATCGAAGAATGCTTGTGGAATGTAGTTGGAACTTTTGGTATAAAATGAGGGTTGGTTGCCAATACCACCTTGTCCTTGAAGAAACGCAAGTATGGGGGATCAATCACCAGTGCTTGCAGCTCCGACAGTCTTTTTGCTGAAGTAATAGCCACCAAAAAATCCATTTTCCACGACAAAAATGTTAGGGATGACAGCACCAGATTGAGACTCCAATTAGGAGCAAAATTTTTGTCTGGAGGAAAGGTCCAAAATAACCCTCTCAGGAAACGCTTGACCAGTCGATCGCTGAACAACAGAGTTGAATGCCTTTTACGATTAAATCTTGAAATGGCTGCCAAATTAAACTTTATGGAGGAGAAAGACAACCCTCTTTTCGCTAAGTGTTGCAAATATGGCAGAACTAGTTCTGACGCGATGTTTAGGGGGTCCAACCCCAGTTGATCCCTACACCACACAATCTTTTCCACTTACATGCACATGAAGTATTCGTGTGGACGGAGATCGCGCTGCCTCTAAAATTCGGCGGCAATCTGAAGAAATGTTCAGGGCCAAAAACTGAGAAGTCAGGAGCCAACCGGTCAGGCTGAGGGAGCCCGGGTCGTGATGCCAAACTGCTCCCTTGTCTTGGGATAGAAGGTCCGGAATCTTCTGGAACCGCACTGGCTCTGTCACCGACAGCTGGAGCAGGTCTGAAAACCACGACCGTCTCGCCCAGTGAGCAGCAATTAGCATCACATGACATGGATATTTGTGAACCCACTGGAGGGTCCGTCGAATGAGCGGAAACGGAGGGAACGCCTACGTGAACCTGCCCGTCCACGGGAAGGAGAATGCCTCCCCCAGCGAGCCGGGTTGAGGCCATCTGCTGGTGAAATGTCTGTACTTGTTCTCTCGGGTTGCGAAAAGGATGACCCCACTTCTTGAAGATGTTCGCCAGTTGTTGATCGTTCAACTCCCACTCGTGTAGTTGATTCATCTCTCTGCTGAGAGAGTCTGCTTGTGCATTGTTCACCCCTGGTAGATGGTAAGCCACTATGCTTATTTCCTGTTCGAGGGCCCAATGCCATATTTCCTGAGCTTTGCTCGCGAGCGTTCTGGAACGAGTGCCCCCTTGCTTCCTGAGGTAGAAATTTTTTGTTGTATTGTCCGTTAATATTCTTACGACTGATCCCCGTATGCGTGGTAAAAATGATTTCAGAGCTCTTAACTCCAGCACATTGATGTGAAGGGTCGACTCTCCTTGGGACCATTGGCCTTGAACCTGTAGGGATCCCAGATGGGCTCCCCAGCCTGTCTCGAGATGCATCCATTGCCACCATCAACTGAAAATCTGGTTCCAGCAGAGGCATCTCTCTCATCAGATTGTCTGAGAGCTGCCACCACTGAAGTGCCTCGAGAAGCTCGCTGCTGATGCTCAACTTGTCGGACCACAATCCGCAACTTTGAGACCATCGGTCTGCCAGAAATTCCAGTATGTCTCATGAAGAGACGACAGTTGTTCACTAGCGGAATACATGACGCCATGGCTCCTAGCAGCGGCATTCATTTTCTGACACCCTGGTGCCAGTTTTCCACTCCTTTGCTTTTTGTTTCAGTTTTTGAACTCTCTTAGGACAGCTTCACTAGTCCAGATTGAGTTTGGAACTCCATGGCCAAAAATACCAAGCTTCTTTAGGGAGCCAAAAGGATTTTTGCAAAGTTGATTGCAAAGCCTAACCGCTGCAGCAGTTGCATGGTGGCCTCTAGGCTTGCTTGCACCACTGCCGGCGACGAGCCCCTTACCAGCCAGTCGTCCAGGTAAGGATAGCTGTGATGACCTTTTCTTAATAGCCATGCAGTCACTGGAGCCAAGCATTTCGTGAACGTCCTGGGAGACTATTTCAGGCCGAATGGAAGCACTTTAAATTGGTATTGACTCTGACCCACCACGAACCTCAGAAATGTTCTGTGTCGACGCATGGGCATGTAGAAATATGCGTCTTGTAGGTCTAACGACGCCAGAAAATCTCCTGGCTGTATAGACCGGCTAACCACCTGAAGTGTAAGCATTTTGAACTTCAGGCGTTGCAGAGTCTTGTTGAGAGCTCGAAGGTCCAGAATGGGTCACCATTTGCCGTTGTTTTTTTTTACCATTAAGTAACGGGAGTAAACTCCTAGACCTCTCTCGGCCACCGGAACAAATTCTATAGCCCCTTTTTGCAGCATAAGCACAACCTCCTTTTGTAATATGTGAAGATGGGGTTGCGCCGAGTACACAGGTGAAATGTGGGATGGCGTGTTCTTGAACTGCAAAGAGCGGCCTAGTTTTACCATGTCCAACACCCAATGCTCTGATGTTATTCTTTCCCACTCGTAGATGCGACCGGACACTGCCTCCCAGGACATCCTGAAGATTGTCATTGCTGGGACTTTGACTGCTTACTTTTGGTGGACGAAGACTGTCCTCTTCTCCTAGACAACTGGAAACCTCGGCTTCTTCGTGTCGCTTGGACAGGTCACCTGTAACCTTGGGAGGAGTATGATCTATTGAAACTCCGATCCCTGGATGCCACGAACCGGGAATTCCCCGAAACTCTGCGGAAGGGACGAAAAGGCCAAAATGCTCGACCACTTTGTAAGGCTCCCAGCGACCTTGACGTGTCTGAATCTTCCTTCATTCCTTTAAGGGCTTCGTCCACTTTCTCCCCCAATAACTGCTCCCCTTCACATGGCATATCGAGAACCTTATATTGGACCTCCGGCCTAAAGTTTGTACATTTTAGCCAGGCTTGTCTTCTTAACACCACTCTGTTATTTGTTTGAATCCCGACTCTGCCAAGTCCATGGCGATGTTGATAGAGTGGTTTGATGCCTCTTCCCCCTCACGCACCAGTAACATGGTTGTTCTTCTGTGCTCCTCTGGCAGGCGATCCAAGATGGGGGCCAAGCGATGCCACATTTCACGTTCGTATCTTGCCATGATAGCTAACGACTTAGCCGCCTTGACCGTCGTCGCTCCCACTGACAAGACCTTACCAAAGGCATCCTGCCTTCTAGCTTCACTGTCCGGAGGTGTTGTAAACTTGCGAAAAAGTTGCGAAAAAATGGATGGCGCGCGGTTCACAAGCCTTCCTGCCAAACGTGATCCAGAATGGGAACTGAGAAGACTGACTTTCTCCGCTTCCCCATACGGTCAAATAAGAAGCATTCCTTCTCTTCCTCCGGGGTCAGACCAAATTCGATACAGGCTTTCCCCATCACAGCGTGAAAGGAGCCAATATCATCTGGAGGTGACGGTTGTGCCAGGCTTCTAGGAGCTTCCACTTCTGCCTCCGATTCCCATGTAGGATCACTCGAAGGGGACGATGAAATGTCCAAGAAGGAGTCTCTAGGTCCTTCATCTGACTCAATCTTGCAATTCACCTTTCGGGTGTGAGCGGGGAGGTTCCTCGCTAACCGGACGGGAGGCTGGCAAACCAGTCGTTGACCGTGGAGCAAGACCTGGAGCGTCATCGACAGGTATCGCTGCTATCCCTGGAGGAGTACCTATGGGGGGTAACCTTGCGTCTAACTGGCTTAAGAGAGACTACAGCGTGGTCAACACTTGTAAAGATAACACTGACTGCGGATTTAGCAGAGATTAAGTAAAGGGGGCATTTTGCATCCCCGAGACAGTCGACGAGCCAATGCCCTGTAAACCAAGATCAGCTGGACAAACCATCTCTTCACGATCTTCCTCCATCGACGATACTGAGAAAGCAGATTGATGTAATAGGGTATCTGGCAGAACTGTATCGTACACTGCCGGTTGCCAAATCTCTGGAGGATCTACCGTCGATGTAAGTTTTGGAGCCACTTCAATAGTCACTGCCGGGGTCGACGAGGCTACTGCAGGTATCGACTGCGCAGGTGGTAGCGAAGCTGTCGATGACGGGACTTCCGTTGACGGCAGTGGTAGCTGTGATGCAGGCTCTTTAGGCGACCCTGCCTTTTTGGAGCTAGACCTGTGCTTCGTCGAATCTCTACTCGAGGAAGACCTGTGATGTTCCCCTGAGGAGGAGCTCTTTAAAGGGTCTTTCTTGTCCTTATTTAACGAAGAGGAAGATTTCTCTTGTTGGCGGTCCTGGTCCACACGACCATGCTTTGATTACAAAGAGGAGTCTTTTGCTGGATGCTTTCCCAACGAGGAACGCTTTTCCGTAGGATGTAGCTTCTTCGCCGGAGGCTCTGCAGATACAGAGCAGCGATGAACTACCGGGGGACTTCGGCCTCGATGCCAGACTGTGTGCAGAACCTACCTCTGATGAAGGGTCGGCCCCTTTGTTTAACCACGTCACTAGACGCCTATTATGGTCTCTCGGTGTCTTCTTTGAGAATCCCTTACAAATCTCACAGCTGTGCGCAGAATGATGCGGGTGAAGACAATAAATGCAATCCATGTGCCCATCTCCTTCGTAGACTTTCTTCATTCCGATTGTGGCACACGTGCGGAACAACGACTTCCCAGACATTGGGGAAAAAAAAAATAAACCTTGTAAAGAGTAGAACCACGAGGTGATCCCGACCACTTTGGAGACTGTTGAAATCTGAATGGAGCCGCGGGGGCAGGGCTATTTATACCGTACTTCATATTGGGTCATGCGTAAGCGGGCCAAAATTACAGATAGGCCACAGAAGTGTCGAATTTTTTCCAATTATAAACGTTTTAATAAATATACCAAGGGTTCCCAGCCTGACGACGGGGAATATTCTAAGCATGTAAATCCATGAAAGATCCAAGGCTGGAGAAGAAAGGATACCACAAAACTCTGGAGGACTGCCCTACCAAAATGGGCTATCTGGCCCACCAGGGAATCCAAGCAGGAGTACATACACCCACGTTGTCACCAGGCAAATATCCAGGACAGGGACTACCCCACTCCAGGTGGCAGCCATTCCTCTGGTAGCACGAGCTCCCAGACCCCCAGGCACATCTTTCCGAGCCAGATCATAGCATTACGAGATGCAGAGAATGATTCTTCTGGACAGGGTCTATATGGTCCAAGCCCGGCTACCACGAGTACCACAGTAACCAACAAAAAGCTGGTAATATTTCCTAGCCTCTAGTACGAAACACACCAAAACTTAAGTGTCCGTACCAAGCCCAGCCAATTGTATTTTTCCTCTGCATTGGAAGGGTGAGGCGGAGGAAACGGGAAGATGGACCTTAGAGAGAAAGAAATACAAGACCAGCTTAGGCAGAAAATAGGATCTTACGCTCAATGTCATCCCTTTAGAAAAAAACAAATAGGGAGCTACAACAGACAATGCCTGAAGCGCACTCACCAGTCTTGCGGAAACGTTGGCAACCAGGAATATCACCTTAAGGGTCAGTAACTTAATAGAACAGGAATGAAGCGGATCAAACGGAGCGCCCATAAGAAACATTAAAAGTAAATTAAAATCTCACCCTAGAACCACAAACTGGTAGGTAGGAGACTGGTTACACAAACATTGAAAGAACTGCATAACAGTGGGGATTGTGAAGGAGCCCAGTTCCAAGGACCTCTAGAAAACAGAAATAGCAGCAAGGTAACCCTTTACAGTGCAAAATCTGCAGGCACACTTGGGTAGAGAAAAGAAGAAAATCCAACAAAAGGGATAGAGGACAGGATAAAGGACCCAGGTTCCTCTCCCAGCACCGAAACGAAAACATACGCCACCTGAAGGCATAAGACATGCATTACTTACCGATATAGCATTTCTGATGATTGTATCAGCTTAGATTCACATGCTGTGCATATGGTCCGTCATCCAGTAGTAACCGCAGAATATTGCATCTTGTCTTTCGGGACCGAAGGGGGACATCGGCATAGACGTGTCTGTAACACTATCCCTATCATAACATGTAGTGTACCCAAAATCCCTCACGTGCCGAGGTCCCTCTGATTGTATTTTTTCTGCCATGAGGGAGCCCAAGGCTATTGTGAGTGAGTACATGAAGAGAGAAAGTAGAAATACGTCTGTTTCTTCCACACGAGAGGGCAGGCAGGGAGGGAGGGTGCATGTGAATCTAAGCAGATAAAATCCTCAGAAATGCTATTACAGTGAGTAATACATGTCTTCTGATGTTTGTTAATCTGCTTAGAATCACATGCTGTGCATAGACTAGCGAGCAGTACCCGGAGTTAGCGGTGGGTTGTGAGAAGGAACAGGAGAGAAAAGATGTGTTAGTACTGCTTGTCCCTCCTGAGAGTCAGATCTAGAATGAGTGTCTAGGCAATAGCGTTTTGTAAAGGTGTGTACAGAACTCCAGGTTGCTGCTTTGCAAATGGACTCTAGGGGAACATTTGCAATGAATGCTATGGAAGCCCCAGTACCCCAAGTAGAGAGTGCTCTAGGCTGGCAGGGCAGTTCTCTCTTAGCAAGAGTTTAACTGTGTGATGCATTTGACAATCCACCTTGAGCTAGTTGATTTAGAGACAAGATTCCCTTCTATACCAGCTGCCACTGAAACGAAAAATGGGTTTGTTTTTCTCAGTGGTTTTGTTCTTTCCAGGTAAACCATGACTGCCCTGTGCACATCTAGTGTGTGTAGGCTTCTTTCGGCCATGCTAGTGGGATTCTGGAAGAAAGTGGATAGTTCGATCGATTGGTACAAATGGAGCTTAGATGAATTTAGGTGCAAATCTGGGATGAGTGCGCAGAACCACCTTATCCCTGTGGACTGTAACAAAAGGGTCTAGAACAGAAAGGGCCAGTAGTTCGCTAACCCTTCTAATAGAAGTGATAGCCACTAAGAAGGCCGTCTTATAAGTAAGGTCCATTAGACTTGCTTTATACATTGGCTCAAAGAGAGATCCCATGAGTCTGGTTAAAACCACAATTAGATCCCATCCAGGAGCTGGGTGAGAACTAGGAGGATGGATTCTCTTAACACCTTCCATAAAGGCTTTAATAACTGGTATTTTCCACTATGACACTTTCTGTTGTGACGTGGTGTAGGCTGAGAGAGCATCAAGATGAACCATTAGGGAATTGAAGACTAGTCCTGAGTCTAACAAATGGGTTAGGTACAGCACAATGTGTGTGGGTGAGCAATGGATGGGATGGACGCCCTTTGTATTACACCAGATGACAAAGCGTTTCCATTTAATCGAATAGCAATAGCGGGCGTTAGGTTTCCTAGCTTCCCTGTGAATGGCCATGCACCTCTGAGGGAGCTGAAGGTGTCCAAACTATGACCTCAGGAGCCAAGCTGCTAAATTCAGAGTTTGTGGGCATGGGTGTAGGGTCTCCACCCTGTCCTGAGACATGTTGTATGGGCAGGGAAGTTTTACTGGCGGGGAGAGGAACATTTCCAATAGATGAGTGAATCAGGGTTGGCGGGCCCACATGGGGGCTACCAATATATTGACTCGTTCCTGGTGCATCTTGTGCACTATCTTGTTGAGTAGGGGAGTCGGGAAGCGTAAACAAATTTCCCTGACCAGGTTATCCAGAGTCCGTTCCCCTTGGAGCAGTTCTGGCGGTACCTGGAGGCGTAGTCTTGGCATTGGGCGTTCTGAGTTGCGAACAGGTCGATCTCTGGGAAGCCTCATTCTGCAAAGACGTTGGAGACAATGTCTTTG
This sequence comes from Ambystoma mexicanum, assembly GCF_040938575.1. Lineage (NCBI taxonomy): Eukaryota > Metazoa > Chordata > Amphibia > Caudata > Ambystomatidae > Ambystoma > Ambystoma mexicanum. The sequence goes on from NC_090923.1 coordinate 1,165,441,572, forward strand.
TGCAGTCGCCAGTCGTATTCTATGGGCAGTGGGAAATCTCTGCTGAGCACGTCTGCCAGAAGATCGAGTTCCCCTGGAACGTGTTGGGACAACAGACATCTTGTGTTTGGGAGCCCACATCCAAATGTTTTGGGACAGCTTGGATAGCCCTGGAGAGTGTGTGCCCCTTGTTTGTTCAAGTAATACATGGCTGTGGTGCTGTCTGACAGAACCAGAACTGTCTTCCCTTGTAGTTGAGTCTGAAAGGCTTTCAGTGCCTTGAACACTGCTAAATAGCTCTAGCAGATTTATATGGTTGATGCTACTTATGGGGACCACACTCCATGCGCTGTCTGCTGAAGCAGGTGAGTCCCCCACCCCGTGAGAGATGCGTCCGTTGCGAGAGTGGCTTCAACTGCGGGGTGGTGAAGGACTTCCCCCTTCAAGAGGTTTTCCCTCGACCACCTCTGCAGAGAGAACGAGGGCTGGCGAGACAACTACCAGATCTTCCCATTGTCCGCTGGCCTGACACCACTGGCAGTTGAGCCACTCATGCATGGGAACATGCACAGCCGTGCGTGGAGAACCAAGTATATGCATGACGCAAACATACTTAGCAACCGCACCTCCTTGCGTACCGTCACCTCCTGACTGGCTACATATGGAGGGATCTGAAAAAGCATGTTCTAAACACGCTCGTTTGAGGGGAAGACAAGATCGTTCTTAGTCCGGATCAGAGCCCCCAGAAATTGTTTTACTTGACTGGGGATTAGACTGGACTTTTTCTTTTTGATAGAGAATTCCAGACTGAACAGAAGGTCTACGGTCTTCTGGGAGTTCAAAAAGCAGGGGTCGTAAGAGTCTCCTGTTATGAGCCAGTCATCAAGGTAAGGGTAAACTGGGACAGATAGTCTGCGCAGGTGTGCTGCCACTACTGCCAGGACCTTTGTAAACACCGTTGGCGCCGAGGCAATGCCAAAGGGGAGCACCTTGAATTGGTAATGCCTGTCCTCTATTATGAACCTTCGATATTTCCTGTGTGCTGGCAACATTGAAATATGAAAGCATGTATCTTTCATGTCCAATGTTGCCATGTGTTCCCCCTGTATCAACAGTGGGTTCACTTCCTGTAGCGTTACCATATGAAACTTTTGAGGTTTTATAAACTTGATCGCTGGGCACAGGTCTAGAATAGGGCGCATGGTGAGGTCCTTTTTGGGTAAATGGAAGTACACTGAATAAATACCCTTGTTTATCTGAAGAATAGGGACGGCTTCTATGGCGTCCTTTCCCAGCAGCGCTTCCACCTCTTGATTCAGGATCTGCAGATGGTCCGGCGAGAGACGTGACCGTGGCGGTCTGAACTGTGGTGGTCGGGCCAATTCCACACAGTACCCGTGGGCGACCGTCTTTATAACCCACTGGTCTGAAGTTATCCCCTCCCATGCCGCGAGGAAAGATGTTAAATGCCCACCAACCGGGGTGACATGAAGGGGACCTGGATCCGTAGGTCATTTCTGACCAGAGGCTGCAACTCCTCTGGGGTTGGGGCCTCTGCCGCTTTGTTGACCCCTAGGTAGGTAATTGGCAGGGCTTCAGGATGTTTGTCCAGAGCGCCAATTTCCCGTCTGTAGTGGGTCTGACCTGCACGGGATTGCCCTTGAAAGGACAGACGAGAACCGCCTCCCATTTTGGGGGGGGAAGGCTTCGGAGTTATTTGTTGTAATGAGTTGCATGCTCTTTCTTGGCCACCTCCAGAGCACAGTCGACCGCTTTCCCGAAGAGACTGGTCTCTTCTATGTGTTTATTAATAAGAGCGGCCTGTGTTTCAGGCTTGAACCCAGAGTTGCGGAGCCAAGCGTGCCGCTTGAGTAGTGTGCCCTGGGCCAGAGACCTGCCTGCTGTCTCAGCAGTGTCTAGCGTGTTTTTGAATATATTCTTATTTACTTGCCTGCCCTCGGCCACAATGGTGAGAAGTCTGGACCTAGCGGGTTAGGAACCTCCTGGAGTCCCTCTTGTACGAGGTTCCTTGTGCGTCTGCATAAGTGGCAAGCAGCATGGTGTTATTCGCTATGCGTGTGGTGTATGCAGCTGCCGAGTTAACGCGCTTACCTAAGGTGTACAACCTCTTACATTCCTTATCCGGAGGTGCATTCCCCTGCTCGTTGCCGGGTGGTAGTGACTACCAAGGAGTCGGGGGTGGCGTGGCCTATAATATATTGAGGGTCTTTGGGAGCTGGACGAAATAGTTTTTCCACTCTTGGATTCACTGCCCGGGTCTGAGCTGGCGTGACCAGGGAGGGGGCCAACCTTCTCTTAGAGATTAGGAGGGGAATAGCATGGCTTGGTTTGGCTTGGCTTGGGGGGGGGGCGGGTTCTCTTTGAGAATGTCTTTCACAAAATCTTGTTCTGGTACCACCTCTTGGGTGGTGGTCTGAAAATGCTCTGCTGCCTTCCTTAAAATGGCTTTCAAGGCCATTTGATCCTCTACAGGCGAGGCTTAGCAGACCAGAGTGGTGGGAGGGGAATCCAGGCATAGGCCATCAGTGGGTCCATGGCTCAGTCTCCACTTGCTGGGTTCTTCCTAATTGTGCATGGCATGCGCCTGGTCATCAGGGTAGTCCTGCAGGAAGGAAGTGTCTTCTTCCTCGTCGTAGATGTCCTGGTAAGTGTCCATCTGAACCACATCTTAATGGTGGGCAGAAGCCAAAGGATGAGAGTCAAGATTTTCCTGGAAACGTGAAGCTGACCCCAAAATAGGGTCTTCACGAGATCTCTTAGGGGAAGGCTGCTCAGAACGCGAGAATCCTTTCAAGACAGTCCATGCATCCTTCAAATTTCTCCCTGGTCCACTTCGATGAACCAGAAGGGCACAAAGGTGGAAAAACATAATTTTCCTCTATTTAGCATTACAATTTGTCCAAGGGTGTTGGACAGAGACTCCTGACTGTCCTCTTAAGTTTTGCGAATACTGGGGGGCCATGGCATGTTTTTAAACTTGTCCGCGGTATGCTCCATGCGTTTCAACGGTATCTTGGGCGTCATCCCAACTGCCGAAGTAATCCTCGTGATACTATCCTCAATCCCCACAGAATCGGCAGGAGTCAATGGGTCAGCGGTAGATCTACCACCTACCATGGCATCAGAGGGCCTAGGGAACAAGTTACTTACCTGTAACTGTTCTCCAGCATGGGTCTGGCATGGATTCACATGCTCATGAATATTCCCCGTCAGGCCGGGAATCCTCCGTAAAGAAAAAATCAGTATCAGTTTCGTTTCTGATCTGTCTTTCTTAGAAGTAACCAATCACTGGTCTCTGGGTCATACTGCCCCCAGCCAATGACTGCCCTCTCCCCCAAGCCCCGCCTCCAGCAGCCATCCTCAGATTTGGTAGCAAGTAAAGTGGCAGTATGACCAAGTGAAGAGCCGCAGAGGGGTAGGCGGGAGGGTTCGCATGTGAATCCATGCAAGACCCATGCTGGAGAACAGTTGCAGGTAAGTAACTTGTTCCTTCTCCAGCATGGGGTCTGGCATGGATTCACATGCTCATGAATCAGAGATTACATAGCAGTACACACATGCACAACCACGGGAGGTGGCAACAGGCTCAACATTAAGCAATACAACAACTCAACATTAAGCAACTCTTACCTCCTCACCAGGCTCACCTTAGGCGAACAGGTTGCGCAGCACTGCTTGTCCAACCCTTGACTCCTCCCTGGAATCCCGATCGACGCAATAGAATCTTGTGAAGGTGTGCGTCGACCTCCACGTCGCAGCCCTGCAGATGTCCAGCAGGGGCACACCAGACAGGAACGCTGTGGTAGCAGCGATCGCTCTGGTCGAATGGGCTCTCAGACGGCCGGGCAGCTGTCGGTTTGCCAACCGGTGGCAGTGCATGATGCAGCCGGAGAGCCAGCTGGAAATGGAAGTCTTCGAGACAGCCTTCCCTTGATTCACAGTCCCAAAGTTCACAAACAGCTGTGACGTCTTCCGAAAACTCTTTGTGCGATCCACGTAGAACTTCAGCGTTCTAGCGAGTGCAAAGTCCTCTCGGCCGGCGACGAAGGCGACGGGAAGAAAACTGGCAACACCAAGGGCTCGTTGCGGTGGAAGTCCGACGGCACCTTGGGCATAAAGGAGGGGTGCGTCCTCAGCACCACCCTCGTGTCATGAAAAGTCAAGTATGGAGGCTTGCAAGATAGGGCCTGGATCTCTCCCACTCGTCGTGCGGAGGTGATGGCCACAAGGAAAGCGGTCTTCCACGACAGGAACTTCAAAGGCGCAGAATGCATAGGCTCGAATGGGGGACCCCATGAGCTTGGTCAGCACCACATTAAGCTCCCACGCCGGGGCAGGAGTCTTCACCGGCGGGAATGATCAGAATAGTCCATGAATTCTTTCACCAGGCGATGAGACGACAAGGACGCCCGTCCCGTCGTCCTGGTATATCGGGAGATTGCAGCCAGATGTATTATGATGGAGGCGTGAGCCAGTCCAGCTTTGGCCAGCGACAGTAGGTACTTGAGGGGCCGTAATCCGCAGAGGGTTAAATCTTCTGTGCACGGCACCAGACAGAGAACCTCTTCCATTTATGTCCGTAGCACTTGAGAGTTGAGGATGCCCTGGCCTTTGCAAGAACCTCTCTGCAGTCGGCCGGGATGTCGTACCCTCCAAACTCTAGTGCTGCAGGAGCCAGGCCTGCAAGTTCAGCAACTCCGGGTTGTGGTGAAGAATGTCGCCTCCTTCTCTGGAGAGGTGGTCTGCGTCTGTCAGCAGCTTGACTGGTGGGGACGTTGACAAGTCTAGAAGGTCTGGAACCAGATCTGTCTCGGCCACGCCGGTGCAACGAGGATAATCCTGCACCGGGACCTCTTGAGCTGGTTGATGAGCCGGAGCAGAAACGGCAGCGGAGGGAACGCATAAAGAAATAGGCCGTCCCAGGGGAATGAGAAAGCATCGCCCATGCTCCTCGGCTAGGGGAACCTGCTGGCAAACCTTGGAATTCGTCGCAAAGAGATTGATTGGGGGTTCGCCCCATCGTCGGAAGAGTCGATCCACTTGATCCTGGCGTAGTTCCCACTCGTGGCACGAGCGCAGCTCCCTGCTGAGTGAGTCGGCAATCGTGTTTTTTATTCCTGCCAGATGAAGAGGCACCAGAAACATCCCTTGGGTGACGGCCCAATGCCACAGATCTTGGGCTTCCTTAGATAGGGCCGGGGACCTGGTTTCGCCTTGCTTCTGGATGTAGAACATCGTGGTGGTGTTGTCGGTGAAGATCCTCACCACCTTGCCCTGGAGGGACGGAAGAAAAAACCCGAGGACCCAGAACACCGCGCGGAGCTCCAAGATATTGATGTGGAGAGACTTCTCCAGGAGCCAAGGCCTCTCGCGTGAAGATCTCCGGAGTGTGCTCCCCAACCTTCCAGAGAGGCGTCCGTCGTCACCGTCACCTGGGGTCTGAAATTCTGTGCCCGCCGACAGATGGGAGCGGGTACCCCACCACCGGATCGCCTGACGGAACGTCTCGTTGAGTAATCCTATCCTCGAAGCTGCCCGTCGACTAGATCCAGCGGGCGTCGAGGAACTCCTGTAAGGGTCTCATCCGAAGCCTGCAAAGGCGCACCAGATAAATGCAGGAGGACATCATCCCGAAGAGGGACTTGATAGATCTTACCCTGGCCATGTCTGTGGCCAGCAGACGCTGCACCTTGCCCAGAATGGTCCTGGTCCTTTCCTCCGACGGCGAGGCCAGCCGCGCCACTGTGTCGAGCTTGGCTCCCAGAAACAGAGCGACTTGCAACAGAACCAGGTGGGATTTTGGAAAGTTGGAGAATCCCAGGTCCGTGAGCAGCTGGACGGTCTTCGCAGTGTGCTCCACGGCGAGCTCCCTTTTCCTTGCCCGGATGAGCCAGTCGTCCAGGTAGGGGTAGACGTGGATCCCCGTAGGCGCAGCCGCGCCGCCACCGGTGCGAGGCACTTGGTGAACACCCTGGGTGCCGACTTCAATCCGAACGGGAGGGCCTTGAACTGGTAGTGCCGCCCTTGGACCACGAACCTGAAGAACTTTCGGTGTCTTTTTAGAATGGGGATGTGGAAGTAGGCATCCTCCAAGTCCAACGACGACAGGAAATCGCCCTCCTCCATCTGTCCCAGCACATGCTGGAGGGTGACCATACGGAACGTCTGTGCCTTGATGTACTTGTTCAGTCGTCGTAGGTCCAGGATGGGGCGCCATCCTCCGGTCTTCTTTTTTTAAGAGGAAGTACCTTGAGTAAACTCCGGAGCCCCGAAGCCTCTTTGGGACGAGCTCTATGGCACCCTTCTTGAGCATCGCCCTTACTTCCAACAGTAGTTGAGGGACGTGATTTTCCTTCCCGGCCACGGGTGGAACGAGAGGGCACTTCTTCTAAAACTCGAGGGCGTGCCCTTGGGCAGGGCGTCCAGCAGCCAACGGTCGGTGGAGATGGACTCCCACACGCTGACGAATCTCGCCAGCCGGCCTCCCACCGGGGTGCTTCGGCGGGGGCCCGACCCCACGGTCGGTTCAATCTTGTTTGGAGGCCGCCTTGCCTCCTTGACCTTGTCGACGACGGGCACCACCTGACTTGCCGCGTCCCCTGTAGGCTTCCTGGGACGAAGATCTTGCCGATTGGCGGTAAGTGGAGGAGCCACTGCCGGATCCCTTGGAGGCACCTTGTCTGCCTCCGAAGCTCCGAAAGCATGGCCGTTGTTGTTGGAGCACTCTGTCTGTCTTGATGGCCTGAAGGGACTCATCAACCGCCGTCCCAAACAGGTTGTTCCCGTCGAAGGGCATGTCCAAAACCTTGGTTTGTACGTCCTGGCGGAAATCCGTGGCCTTGAGCCATCCTCGTCGTCTCAAGCGAACGCCGTTGCCCAACTGACAGAAACCGGTGTCGGTGATGTCCGTTGCCACCGTGATGGCGTGGTCCGAAGCGATCTCCCCCTCCTGTAGGATTTCAAGGGCCTCAGCCCTTTTGGCGTCCGGAAGGAAGCCTAACAGAGGGGCGATTTTGAACCACAACTCCCTGTCGTAGCGGGCTACTATAGCCAGGGGGTTGGCCGCCTTAATAGTCGTCGCTGCGGATGAGATGATCCGTCGTCCCATCGTGTCCAACTTCCTGCCCTCGCCGACCGGCGGGGAAGTTGATGTCGAGGCCGATGCCCCCCCCCAGCTTTCTTTGCCGCCGCCGAGACGACCAAATCCGGGGTAGGTTGTGCCCGAAGGCACAAGGGGGCAGCGTCGGGGACCCGGTACTTCTCGTACCGGTCCCTCTTTGCCGGCGCCGTGGCAGGGTTCTTGAGGAGGGCGAGCCCCTCATCCCAGATGTCATCAAGAAGCGGTACAGCAAGGACCGTCTTCCTTTTAGCCTCGCGCCATTGGTAAAGGAACCCTTCTTTCTTCTTTTCTTCTGAGCAGAGCTGAAAAAGCTCGGATGCCCTGGAAATCGTGGCATGAAAGGATCCAATCTCGTCGGGCGGGGACGCCCGAGCAGGGGGCGATGGGGGACACGTCCCGTCATCGCCTCCGTCGTCATCTGTACCTGTCGTAGCCGTGTCCGTGCCTGTATCCTCCCCGTGGGTAGTAGACCGGGGGGGAAGGCAGAGCAGGCCGCAGAGGTGGGAGAGGTGGCGTAGGATGCGTCGTCGTCCTCTTATGCGGTGGACTCTCCGAGGGTCCTGGTTCCGGTTCCCCTGTCGAGTCTGGCTCAGGTACCTCCGTCGGGGTAAGGGGCAACCTTGTCCTTATCTCCGAGCATAAGGGCTGAATCGCTGACAAAATGGCTGCCGGGGTGTCCTGCGGCGCCGAAAACGACGGGTGCGATGGCTCTTGAGGAGCCTTGTCGGCGACACCGTCGCTCTCGTCGTCGCCCTCGCCGTCGCCCTCGCTCCCGATGGGCTGGGCCTCTTCCACGACTTCGATGAGCTCTTCTTCAGAGGTCGTGTCCGTATCCATGATGGCCACTAGCCCTCCTCCACCTTTTCCAACGAGAACTTCGTGGGGGTCTTCTCAATGGGCCTGAAAGACGACTCCCTCCGCGGTGGCAGGGAGACTCTGGGTCCTGAGGGCGCCTCCACTGGTGTAGCCTCCACAGGCTGAGCTAGGGCCGCGGCGACATCCTCAATCGAGGTCTTAGCAGGGTGAATTAAGGCCATCGTCACCTTCTGGACGCCTGGGGCCTTCACCTTGGGGGAAGGGTCCGAGCCTCGCTCCCCCGGCCGGAATCTTCGAGATCGACCGGGGCCTCTCCAGAAGCTTTGCCAGGTTCTCAGACTTCCTCTTACCCGAGCCAGAGTGTTGGCTCGTGGTTGACGGCGTCGGGGAGGATGCGCCCTACCTGGCAGCCAAGGAACCGTACCGTTCGGCGCTCCCGGTGCCCGCGGACTCGCAGTGCTTAGCCTCTTGTTGGGCCCCCGTCGCCGGGGCGCCCTCACAGGACTTAGAAGACCGCTCAGACTTTTTTCTTCTTCTCGCCTGACGGGCTCTTCCCTTCCAGCCAGTTGGCGAGACGGAGGTGGCGATCCTTCATGGTCCGCTCCGACATGTTCCCACAAAACGCACCTTGTCCTCATGGAGACAGTAGAGGCATAACGAATGCTCGTCCTCCTTGAAAACATTCTGAAGCTGGCATCCAGGGCAGGTCCTGAACAGCTTCGAGCTTCCTTTCTCCTGGGCCATGTCCGGGGTAGGCCTCAGAACTTCTGGAATCCACCAAAAGCGTAACTCGACGAAATCTTCACCCTTGAGGGGCATAGAAAACTCCAAAACGGATCCCCGTTGATCGGATGTAGAAACGGTGGAGCTTGAGGCTCTATTTAACCAAAAAATGAGAAAAAATCTCCTGAAAAAGCACGAAAATGCAGCAAAAGCTCGAGAGCTACAGCACGAGTACTCCCAACACTTGAACGTGAGGTAAAAATCTGAGGATGGCTGCCGGAGGCTGGGTTTAGGGAGAGGGCAGTCATTGGCTGGGGGCAGTATGACCCAGAGACCAGTGACTGGTTACTACTAAGAATGACAGATCAGAAACGAAACTGATACTGATTATTTTCTATACCAAGGATTCCCAGCGTGACGACGTGGAATATTCATGAACATGTGAATCCATGCCAGACCCCATGCTGGAGAACAGTAGATATTTCGCCTGTGGAAAGGCTAGGAGGCCTAGCAGTACGTTTTAGGCCTACCGTGGCCTTAGGGGCGCCGAAGCATTGGATGACCGAGCTTCGGCGTGTAAACCCAATTTAGAGGTAGCGCCCTTATTTTTGGAGTGCCCAGTCGCAAGATGCTTCTGCGGAGGTGGGGAAGACTGCTGATTTACCAGATTAGAGGATTCCGTCGAAATTTTCGGCAATCCTGTTGGCGCTTTCACCTTTTTCGACGGAACTGTCGAAATCGGTCGTGGGGTTGTGTGCTTATTGTTTTGTTGTTTCTGTACTCCTGTCGCTGGGTGTTGTCCCCGAAGCAAGACTTACGTCAGGCCTACAAGGGTCAGGGACAGGTGTGGCCGACCTAGAAGCGTCCGCCTCAAGGTCGATGACATCCGATACGGATGTCTAGTCATCAGTGCCCCTGTCACTTTCGGCAGGTGTAGCAGTGGGGGAATAGGGTTTAGCCCGCGACATACCGTACGCGGCCCACTGCTGGACGCGGTGCTCCTTAAGAGTCTTAGGCCGAAGGAGCTTACATGCCACACACCGCTTCTCGTCGTGATCTAGGGGTAGACAAGAATTGCACATTCTGTGCTTGGCTTTCCACAGGTACCCGACTCTACACTTAGGGTAGAACCTTAATGGAGTCCTTTCCATAGCGAAAGTATAAACAAAAATGACCAGACCTACAGGGGAAAGAGGAGACACATAATGAATGATATGGCCATCCCGACCCCACTCTCCCTATTGTGTGGGCCGGCCTGAGGGCCCGGCCACGTGGATGGTTCAGCTCCCGGATCTTAGGCACCGAAATCCACCGCATTCTCTGTCGAGGTTGCTTGAATTGCCATCAAAGTGACTTAAGGGCAAATAACCGACAGTCAGAATAAAGATAAACAATGTCTCTTATGAAGAGCTTTGCTATAGGGCGACCAGTTATCTGGGCGGAGAAAAACGATCTGAGGTACCTCGGCGTGTGAGGGATTTTGGGTACACTACACGTCACGATAGAGATAGTGTTACAGACATGCCTATGCTGACGTCCCCTTTCGGTCCCCAAAAGACAAGATGCAATACTCTGCGATTACCACTGGATGTCGGACCATATGCACAGCATGTGATTCTAAGCAGATTAACAAGCATCAGAAATGGGTTTCGTGTCTGGCCTCCATACCGAAAGGAGCACAGCAAGTTTGTCATCCAACAATTTCCACTTCTTGTACCTCAGCCGCCAAGCATGGGCTTCTGAAGTTCGGGTTGATGACCCTGCGACTGGGAGAGCACGCCGACTTTCCTCAGAAGGCGCCAGAGAGGGCAGATGGACACTTCCAGCAACTCTGGATACCACGTTCTCCGGGCTTAGTCTGGAAAGATCCGGATTGTGGTTCTGAATAGCCGCAACCGACTGAACCACGAGAATCACAAATTAGCGGGAAAGCATAAAGGTAGTCGAAAGTCAACTCTACCCTCAGTGTGTCACCCAGATGAGAACATTCCAGAAATTCCCTGAAGCAGAACTCAATTCCCGTAGACACTGGGAGCAAATATGCCCACTTGAGGAGTACCCCAAAAAGAGAAGATCATCTCCAGAACTTCTGCTCAAAGCATCTGCTGCGACATTTGTGGGCTACTGCAGGCTTGGTGTTTGTGAACACAGGATGAGCATAGGATGCCTGTCCCACGCCACATCTGGGGTGCCAGTCTAAGTGTGCGGTATGAGTGAAACCTATAGTGGTTCCCCGATTGGACCACTGTTGGCTGTTTGAATGATGCAGATCCTTACCATTGGCATGCTTGGACTTTCTTCCAGCCAGGATTCAGGATAAGAACTCCCGCAGCCATTTCTTCAGATCAGCATTGGCAACAAGTATTCCTGCGAAGACGAGCAGACTGAAGACCCGTAGAAGACACCTGAAGAGGTGTTCGGTAAGAATTGGTAGAGTCCTACTGGTGTGGGACTTTACAATACATCTCTCGGTATTAGACAACCCCCCCCCCCCCCTTTTAATATAGGCCTCTACTACACAAGTTGGTAGAGTGACTGAACAGCCAGGCTTATCTTAAGAGGGATAATGTGGGATTGTAGAGCAGTAGAATGAAATTAGTAAATACAAGTACCCAAGTAAACACTTCCAGAAATACAATATATATTTAAATATACACTGGGATAATTAGACAATTTATAAAAAGCAGCAACTAATAGTAACATTAATGCCATAGTTTGGATTCAATTCAACAAGAGCAATAAAGTAGGTGAGTAAACTTTTCTTATGCTAAACATATTCCAGCACACTCGCACTCCGTGACATCATTTGAGGTCAGTATTTGCACATGTGTGATGACCATTACAATATTTAGTTTCAAAGGTAGATCAGAACATACTTTGTAAGTAGTGAAACAGTTAGATTCTCCAAGAGGGATGTAGGCTTACTTTTATCCCAGCAATAATAGTTTTCAACAATCAAAACCTGTAAGCACAGCTAAAGACAACAGTTTCAAAAGGGGGCCTTTAGGGAGCCCGGACAGTAAAAGTCAATGAGCCAGCTCAAGGTTCTGATGCTCTCTTGGAAAATGTTTTAAAATAGTCGGTAGTTAGAGTAGAAAAATCACAGCAGCTCAAGAGGAGGCACCTTGAAGAAGCAAAAGCTGGGAGGCCAGTGCAGGCGAGTTGGTCAACTCAAAAAACAGTTTAAAATAGTACTCCCCTAGCTAGGAAGTACCACAATTGGCAAAAGGGAACTCTGGATTAAGATTCCCTGCTTCTGTAGGGTCCTCTGGATGCGCACAAAGTTTTAGCCGGATTCACACTTTAAGACAAAGCACTCTATGAGGGGCCTCTGGGCATTGGGATTCTGCAGCCTTGGAAAGTCACAAAAAAGAAAAAAAATCAGGGGTTGTGCCAAATTGAAGCTGGTCTCAAAGCTAGTTGCTTCACTGTGCACCTCGCGGTCCAGGAGGGTGCTGCTGGCATCTCTTCACATCTTTTGTCGGATGTTGTCCTCCAGTGGTCGACTGCCTCTAGTCCCAAAAACCACACTGTTTAAGCAAGTTCCCATTCATTCACAGCCCTAGGCTGTCAATTACCCAGCAGGGTGGCTGTCCTCAGGACCTCCAGCCGGCCAATCAGAACTTTTTTCACTCAGGTATACCTAGAGACAAAGGAAAGGGAAGTGTAGGGATCCTCCCTCACTTCCTGCCTTTCCAGACACTGGAGCCTGGGCTGGCATCAGGACTGAAGCCTGCCATAGGCAAAATGCACAAAGGACCCAAGCCCAGAAGAAACTGACAAATGGAGACTAAAAATTTTTTTTTTTTTAAAACGACAGGCCATTTTGGGAAAATGGTCACCCTTGGGTGCTGTACTGCAGCTGAGAAATAAGCCAACATATACATGGTACAAAGGTAAGAAAACCATGCCACCAGCCATTCAAGTAAGTTAGTGTAACAAAATGTTGTGACAAGTGCGATAGTGAGTTACTAGGTAACCCTGCCAGCACTCCACATAAGGTGGTGTGTGTTGGATCCACAAAAGAAAAGTTAAGATAAAAGTAATTTTACCATTCTTGGAAACAATAGTTCACCCAAGAAAATGTATTGAAACATTAAGATAAGTCCAAGGTGCTGCGTGTCACAATGCAAAAAGCAGATGCCTACCTGATCTGCGAAGGCCCTGAGAGGTGCTTCAACCCTTGGACTAGTGGGACCAACTGGTCTCGATGCCTTTGAGGATCCAGCCATCCTGAGCCTTTGGAATTGTCTTTGGACCACCCTGCTGGACCAGCTCTCCAGTGTGCTACCTCGCCAGAAGCAACGCTGTTCCATATTTTCACCCGAAGCTTCGGTGGTCGCTAGCACATGGCACAAGTCACCATGCTGTAGGTCTCAGCTTCCCAGCATCAATTAATCCTTTTCTGGAAGGTCTTCATTCGCAACTGGAAAGACGCCGGTCACCCGGTTCAAGTAGCTGTCGCTGGAACTCGCCTTCCCCCATCTGGTTAAGTGTCCTGAAGAGATATGCATCGGTGCCTTCTCCGTTTCTTCTTCGCAAAGGGTTGCACTCTGCTCAAAGACTAGACCAGAAGAAGCCTTGCAACTGCAGCTCCTCGGCTTCTTCTACTGGATCCAATGGCGGGACCTACCTCCCGCGACCCCCAGTCAACATACTTAGTCATCTAAGAACATCAGAGTCAGGGGGGTAAGTAAATTCAACGCATTAATCTGCCCCTGCTCTCTTTAGGATAAACTTTGGTTATTGCATTTCAATGCTTTTTGATCATCGGATCTAAAAGCCTGTATCTGAAAGAGGAGAATAACATTTTACATACATGTAACTTATTTTCTGGAACATTTTCACCACCACAAGAACTCTTCCTACATCTGTCCCCTCTGCTAAGAAGCTGTAACATTTGGGCACAAGGCCCCCCACAGGATAGGGATTGGACTTATAAAGTTAAAACATACATCTTGTGAACAGGTTTCATTTGAATGCATCACTACCTACCTTCTTATAGGTGTCTTAAGTTATGTAATGCATACGTACAAGTTTAACGCAAATGTTACATGCCTGTCATCTTTGATTCTTCTATATGCTGCGACACAGTCTTTGCATAGGCAGACATCTAGTGGTTGGTGCAAAGTATTGCAGGACTGGTTTTCAAACTTCGAAAAGTAAGTTCACAGGGCATGTCAAATACTATCCCTAGTGCGACGTGTAATGCACCCATGGTCTACACACATCGAGGTCTTCAGAAAACAAAACTATGTTAAGTGTGTATGAGATTAAGAAAGGGTGCAAGTTGTCCATGTACCTTCTACTCCGAGGGAAGAAGGGTGGGCACATGTGAATCTTCAATACAAGCATCAGAAAGATGATTACAGGTATGTAATATTTGTCTTCTAAGGATTGTGGATCTTCTTAGAATCACATGCTTTGCATAGACTAGCGAAACGGATGTGGGTTTTTAGAAGGTAAAGAGGCAAAGAGGTTTTAACACTGTCCCACCCGAGTATCAGGCATCACCTAAGTCTCCAGAGGCCCCTCCTGCATCCCTAGCAGTGTGTCCAAGACTCCCCCACAACCCCACCACCAGCAGGGGCTGTGGCAGGAATAGATTTGGACGAGCATACCAGTCACTGTGCATCAGTAAAGAAAGCAGGCAACAACCCCTACAGTAGGTGGCTAATCTCATCTGCTCAGGAGAGGTTACTGTTTTCCTTTTTTTGATATTCCACAGCTCATACCTTCCAGAAACCCCCATATGTGTAATAAAAGGCATGTATCATATCAATACATAATACATTTATTTAGATGCCCCACTGAAAGATTTTGTTCAAATGCTTCTGACAAGACACTAAAGAAATGAACACTCAATGAATGCTTCTTACACTCATGTATAACGTAAATCTTTTAATAATGAGAAATAATAAAGAAACATTACTACCATAATGGCCATGATGCACACACTTGAAATAAAAAATTAATGATTAAGCAGCAATAATTCATTGCCTCTACATCTACTCGAGACTAAAAGCTCAACAACCTTCTCCAAGCAATCTTATTCACGTAAAAAAATAAAACGACCTGCCTCACCAGGTCTTGCCAGGCAACCTCACCAAATCTGGTTAGGCAATCTATAGACGCACCTCCCCTTTCAATACCTCTATCTTTCTCAATGTGATATCAATGCAGGGTAAAAACCTTCCATAATCACAAACTGTGCTAGGCAGGTGGATAAGAGCTGGAGGAGCCTGAAATGATTTACATAGTCCAAGACAAATGCCAAAGAAATATTAAAAACCATCACTAAAAATAACTTTGGTCTTTTCATCAAAAAGAATACAAATTGAGGAAAATATTTCCAAAGAGTAAATGTCAAGTCGGATTGAACAAGGTGCCAGCAGGTAGCCAATTGAACTTGAGGTTGTGAGCGGTCTTGCCTTGGGTGGAGAAGTAAAAAATATTCCCCATACAGCTCAAACAAAATCAAAAGCTCTGTTCTAATGTCAGTAGATAGAGTCCTCTGGGGACTCACATCACAGAACAGCTAACAATTCTATATAGTGGCTTTAGAATCCAGCCAGGGGGGAAAAAGGACACTTTCCCCACCATCTTGGCTCCTGTCATGCCCCCCACTCCCCCAGCCTTCTGTCAGCTTTGTCAGGTCCAGGGGTGTCGAAGTTTGACTATCCAGGCCAAGATGGAGGAAGTGACTCTGCACAGTTATTGGTCATAGTCAGGATAAAGGCTTTTACCCAACATTCTAAAATGCCTTTCATTTGTCTTTGCCTTAGAGGCAGGTCATGTTAATGTATTGTCCCTTAAGTTAGTCCTGAGAATTTCTTCATCTTCAAGGCCATGAAGTTTGAGGAAGGAGCAGGAATCAGAAAGGAGTTCAGAGCAGAAGAAAGCAGCTGCAGCTACATGTGCAGCTAAGTTCATGAAAAGACTTGCATTCAACTTCTTATGTTGTGTGTGAGGAGATTTGTAAATATCTGTTAACTTAATGCTGGGGCTGAATACCAGAAAGAATAATATAAATGTTTTCATTTTTAAAAGCCTCAAGCAACATGTATTATTCAGGCGCAGCGTTAAACTCTCAATGCTTTAACAATAGGAAAGGCAGCACGCGCACAAACAATTCCTAACAATTACCTGCCTGAAGCGTGGGAGTGAAAGCTCTTTCAAGCATTCAGTATCTCAAAAGAGGATTTACTGATGTGGCTTGCGCACAACATTCTCTGAAGCAGAAAGGAGCTTCATGTATAGTCACTAGCGCAGTGACCATTATTGAAGGGAGGCATCCAGGTAGTTCGGTCCTCTAGCAGTGCCTTCTAGTACTGCACGCGTGCAAGCTTTACATTTTCTTTGGTTTTTGACAGCTTTTTTGAAGTGTGCATATTGCAGCAGTACAGTAAATTAAATCCAAGACTTTTTGAATCTCAATGGAATATCGAAGAGTGCAGCTTTTTCAGTCATTGAAATAAGGCTCAGGATTTATATAAAAGGAAGGCTAAGAGAAAAGGCCTCAGTCACAAGATAGTCAAGACTTCAAGTTTCTGCTTCCATTTGGGGTTGCCCGAGATTTCAGAAGTCATTGAAATGAAGGGCAACTGTCATGCATAGACTAATTTAAATATTAAACTGATTCACTAAAAACACTTTTGAAGGACTTCAAGCTTCAAATAAATGAATCTATTCTTGGGAACCCTTTTAGAAAAAGAAAGTCAATCCAAGAGGACACTTCATTAAAATCACCATCTCAACAAAAGCAGAGAGTGTTCAGGTACAGTGAGTATTTCTGGGGTGAGAAGGGAATGGGTGAGTAAAGTCTTAAGTATATTATAACATGTTTTTTTCTTGCCCCTATGCAGATATCCTCCAGAGTCAAGGCCAGAAATCTGATCCGTTATTTTATCCACTTCCCCTTGCAGGTGTTTCGGACTCGGCTGGTTTAAACTAGGCTGAGGGTGCTACACCTTGGAGGGACTGCGTGTTAGGAAGAATTCTCAGAAATGTGCTAATTCCCTCTACCTTAGAGACCCCCAGCAACTTTGCTGGATTTTGAGGACTTGATATTTTTACCTGGAGAGAGCGATTCTTTTTCCCCCTCAGGAAAAATATTTTTTATAGGTGCTAAGTTCCCATATCATTTTGAAGCCAATCTTTGAATTCTCACCTATAAAAAATATTTTTCCCTATAAAAATATTTTTTTTCCCTATGTGTCTTTGTAGAACTTGAGATGAAGTTTTGGAGCGACCTTCTCTAAACCATTTGGAAGTCGCTTTTATCAATACCATAAATTTGGCGTTGTTGTGGAAGTTATTACCACAATTGATAAGGTATGTAAATAAATATATACTCTAACACCCTTTTTTGGATCAGGGTGCTGATGTTTGTAGTCAAAATTATAAGATACAAACAGCCGTACAAAATTAGTAATAGATTTTGTTTTATTCCACAGGGAGTCAATTTTAGAAATTCTATGGCTGCAAGAAAGTGGTAGGAGGAATCACCATCACCTTTGAGAGAAAAAAACACATCACTTTACCCCTGATGAATGTCCCACATTAATCTGTGTTTCTAGGACAGAAACTTGTACAAGTTGGGTTACTGAGCAAGGACCAATAAAACCTAGTTAAAAGAGAAATTTCTCCAGTGTGGAGTTCCACACGGAGTCAATTTACAGACCAGCAGAATCAACCCATATTCGGGATTTGTATGTGTTTTGTGAAGTACAGTCTGATGTTTTATATATTATGTGTTTAACTATGAATTTTATGTAATGTGATCATTTTAAGAGAGTTATTATTAAATAAATTAATGTATGAACAAGTATATTCGGGAATATACGATCCCTGGCGTTTGTCACCTCTGTGGTATATTGTACGGTGTTTACACCCTTTTTTTGTTATATATACTATTAGGTTTATCCATGTGGTAAAGAGTGTAATTTGATCCATTAAAACATGGTTTTTGCCGTTTGAGAAAAACATATTTAGAGACCGGTTGGTCTCGGTGGCGTGTTTAGCCAGTATATTTCTTTTCAAGTTTTTTCAGGAACCATAGGCTAATACTTGAACCAAGTAAAACGGCATTATAGGATGGCGTCTCAATCAGAAAAATGTCTAGCATATAATGACGAATATGTACGGAAACTGATAGAATCTTTACCAATAATGGGTCTGGACAAAGACCTAGATATTCTCACTAAAGACGACCAATGGGACGAACTCGCTCAATTAAGAAAAAGACTCATAAGAACTGAGCTACATGCTATCATCATGCTAGAATACGTTAAGAATCAAGTGTTACCACAAGGATTGATAGTCAAGAATGAACCTAGATTATTTTTGGACAATCATGATTTCAAATTGAAATGGAGTTACATTTCTAACAAATGTGGCTGAGATTGGCTTATCTTAATAATAGAAACAGCTCAGGAAACCGCTAAAAAAATAGAAGTGGATTTAAAATCATTGGAAGAAGAGATTAAGAAAAAATTTGAAGTTGAGGCTTTTAAAACCAGTCTAGATAAACATTTGAAAGAAATGCAGGAGTTCAAAACGGAAACTATTACAGAACGAGTGAAACGCATGAAGAAAGATGTACCGAATTTTTCTCATGAGAAAGCGTTCATCTACACCAACAAAGATTATAAAATTGGGGACCCGAAATCCGGGCAAAATTCCAACCAACAACATAACCGTAGAGTGCGATTTAGAAATACCTCATATAGCTCTAGTGCAGGATCCGATAGCGATGAATACAGTAGAACCGGATCGTGTGGGAACAGCAATGAAGGTGAGAATAGACCTAATAGAGGAAAAGGTGCAAGAGGTAACAATCGGGGTAGAAATGGCCAAAGGCAGCCTTTTTTAGAAAGAGGCAATGGACAAAGACAATGGACCACAGACCGGATGCAGACCCGGAGTCACAGGGGTTGGTAGTTAATCTGTCTGCTACCATTTTAACTGAACATGAAAAATTCGTGTTGAACAAAGGTTTGAACTATGTTATATCTAAATACCATAATCCCTTTGAGTTTAGAGTGGAGTTCCAACAATTTATGAGAAAAGTCCACCTGAAAGAATTTTTTGAAAAGAATACCTTTAATGGTTCAGAAAATTGTAGTGGCCTAAGAAATCCTTCAACTTTTTGTGCCCCTCCTTCCTCTTACTCTCCTGAATCCATTGTGTTTGAAAGGAAAGTATTGGAAGATTTAAGTGCTCTGGAATCGATGGGCATCCCTAGCCACTCTAACCTAAGTAAAAATGAACTAAGTACCTTAAAATCTCTAGGGTCGAATCCCAATATTATCATCCGACAAGCCGACAAAGGGGGCGCGATAGTGGTTCTGGATAGAACTCAATATGTGGAAGAATGCTTCAATTTACTGTCCAATACTAACCACTATAAGAAAATAGACAGTGATCCTAGCAATGAATTACTTACGATCATCAGAGATAAAGTGACCAAAGCAGCGGATTTAAAACTTATTAGTAAACAAGAAGGAGAATATCTTGTTAGAGAGAATGGCAGAATTCCAATCTTCTATATACTCCCCAAAATCCATAAAAATTTAAGGAATCCTCCCGGGAGACCTATAGTCTCTGGGATTAATTCATTATTGGAACCTTTATCCAAGTATGTGGATTGCTACCTTCGCCCGTTTATATCCAGCATGAAGAGCTACGTGAAAGACACTACTGATGCCATAACTAGAATTGAGGGCAGTCAGTTCAACCCAGATATTAATCTATTATGTCTGGATATACAAGCTCTATATACCAACATACCCCAACGAGCTACCCTCGAAGTTGTAGAAGAAACCCTCCTCAAAAGAGAAGATGATCATCCCGTCTCCAATTCTTTTATAAAATGGTGTACAGAGATGGCCTTGACAAACAATTTTTTTCAATTTATGGGCCAATTTTATGTACAAATTGAAGGGACTGCTAAGGGTGCCGCCATGGCACCGAATTTAGCCAATTTATACGTTAACATGTTCGAGGAAACAATCATATATCGTAGTCTAAACCCTTTTCAAGACAACATAATATGTTGGCCTACGCTATATAGATGACATTTTTGTTATTTGGAAGGGTAACGCAGAAGAGGCCAATGAATTCAACACATGGTTGAATGAACAAAACAGGTACCTCAAATTTTCAATGAACATGAGTAATGACATGGTGAACTTTCTAGACATCTCGATATATCATCAGCAAGGCACCCTTTTGGTTAAACCTTACAACAAAGAGACAGATAGAAATGCTCTTCTTCATTTCACTAGTCATCATGCCCAACATGTCAAAAATAATTTGCCTTTTGGTCAATTTCTTCGTATTAAGAAAAACAGTAGTACTAGAGAGTCATACGAGGAAGGTGCCAATAAATTGATTACTAAACTTACAAATCGAGGATACCCGAAACGTTTAGTTAAAGATGCTGCAAGGAGGGCGTTCAACAATAACAGAGAAGCCCTCCTTGATCAACAATTACACCAGAACAGGACACGTAAGGAGAGCCCTTTAGTGTTCGTGAACACTTATAGCAATTTATCCTATAAGATCAAAGGCATCATCAATAAAAATTGGAAAAAGGTGATGCCAAAGGAGAATATGAAACCACTAGTAGCATTCAAGAAAAGTATCACCATACGTAACTTGGTGATGAGGAATGACATTGGAAACAATGAAAATAAAGGTGTACAGCAGACAAGATCGTGGAATTTACCTCCAGTAGTAGGACACTACCCATGTGGCAAATGTAGCATGTGTGCACAGACCAGAAAAACTGTTAAAGTAGACCTAGGTCTTAAAAAAGAATGGAACATTACTGAGCATACAAACTGCAATACAGAGAATGTGATATATGTCATCAAATGCCCGTGTCAATACAACTACATTGGAAAAACTAATCGCAAGTGTAAAATAAGAATGACTGAGCATAAAAGCTGCATTAGGAACAAGGTAGAACAAGCACCACTCGTCAAACACTTTTTAGAAAAAAATCATAAATGTACAGACTTTAATTGGACAATTCTAAAACATATGAGAGGTAAAACACAGAATTTGATCAACAAGAAACTTTTGAGTCTGGAACAAAAACTAATTTTCCAAACAAAAAGTCATATTTGTGGTTTGAACGAAAATGTAGAGTGGCACAATGCTTAACGCTTCTCCTTTTTTCTACAGTCATTCTTGTTACTTAGTTTTTGGGTAGATCAGGAGACAACTATTTTCCTATATCTGAATGTTTTACATTTACAGCTATGTTTGTCATACTTAGCGCTTGGTTGACTATGCTGTTGTCCAAACCCCCCCCCCCCCTTCCGCCTGTGGGGGTGTAGTGAACAGTGACCTTCTAAAAATTTCCCAAATAAGATGTATCTTTTATAAACAGCTTTTGGTGTGGGTTCAATAAACTCTGCTATGGTATTTTTACCTTTATTATTTGGCTTCAAGGGCAACTATGAAGCTGGTTGTGTCCAGTCTCTGTTTTTTTCTTTCCCCTTTCTTTCCCTTCCACGACTAGGCTCCTCTCTATATTTCCCAGTAAATCTAGGGAAGTGAGGTTGTAACTCACTGTTTGTTTCCCAATTTATTGCTGTTTTTTTGCCCTAATTATTTGGGCGGACGCCATTATGGCGCGGAGCGTTATGACGTCACTGCACGTGGCGCGATGACGCCATCGCGCGTTCCATGTTGCGGGTGATGTCATCGCGTCACGTGAGACGCCACAGATTAGGGATTTAAAGGGCGACCCTTTTTCCTCTTAAAACGGCACAGATGTGACTGGAACCTGTTCTGTGGCCGGAATTTCTTTCTCCTTTCTTTTTCCTGTTAAGGTAAGGAGGATTTGACACTCTTTATGGGACGAGAAACTGCCATTAGAAAATCAACAGCAGGCAGATTATCTATCTCGACCCTTAGAACCTGGGGTGTAGTTTGAAATCTTTTTCCCTAATGCATAAAGTATACACATTGGGACATGCAAAAAACTCCCTCTTTTTGAAATCTATACTTTGAAATAAAAATTTCAGAAATAGTATTTATGGACATCATGTAGAAAAACTTTGTATCTATAGACTCCTAGACCCAAACCTTTTTTCCTGTGTTTATTCTACAGGAAGTTTCTTCCGTCCATTTAATCAACATCCTTCAAGATGGAGGCTAATTCTTATCCTAAAGCACCGATCTAATTAAAGGATCGGTAAGTAAGATTTGGGTATTTTATAAAAAAATATAGAGGACCATGCTAAGTTCCCATATCATTTTGAAGCCAATCTTTGAATTCTCACCTATAAAAAATATTTTTCCCTATAAAAATATTTTTTTTCCCTATGTGTCTTTGTAGAACTTGAGATGAAGTTTTGGAGCGACCTTCTCTAAACCATTTGGAAGTCGCTTTTATCAATACCATAAATTTGGCGTTGTCGTGGAAGTTATTACCACAATTGATAAGGTATGTAAATAAATATATACTCTAACACCCTTTTTTGGATCAGGGTGCTGATGTTTGTAGTCTAAATTATAAGATACAAACAGCCGTACAAAATTAGTAATAGATTTTGTTTTATTCCACAGGGAGTCGATTTTAGAAATTCTATGGCTGCAAGAAAGTGGTAGGAGGAATCACCATCACCTTTGAGAGAAAAAAACATATCACTTTACCCCTGATGAATGTCCCACATTAATCTGTGTTTCTAGGACAGAAACTTGTACAAGTTGGGTTACTGAGCAAGGACCAATAAAACCTAGTTAAAAGAGAAATTTCTCCAGTGTGGAGTTCCACACGGAGTCAATTTACAGACCAGCAGAATCAACCCATATTCGGGATTTGTATGTGTTTTGTGAAGTACAGTCTTTTGATGTTTTATATATTATGTGTTTAACTATGAATTTTATGTAATGTGATCATTTTAAGAGAGTTATTATTAAATAAATTAATGTATGAACAAGTATATTCGGGAATATACGATCCCTGGCGTTTGTCACCTCTGTGGTATATTGTACGGTGTTTACACCCTTTTTTTGTTATATATACTATTAGGTTTATCCATGTGGTAAAGAGTGTAATTTGATCCATTAAAACATGGTTTTTGCCGTTTGAGAAAAACGTCTTAGTCAGTTTCACCATAACCAATGAGCAAAAAAACAACAAAAGTGAAGGTCGGAGTGGAAAAAAAAAAAGCGCAAAAAGAACGAGATTCTACAGAAATCTATGGAGTAAATGTTGCAAAAAGAAATTCATTTTTTTAACACTAGAGTCTTCTGTGGATTTTTGCAGTCAGGGCTTTGTGTTGGACTTGGCTGCACGCAATGCTTGTAGTCTTCAGCCGCTGCTGTCAGCAGGCTGCTCCTCTTCATGGGGGCCACGACTCCAATCAATCATTTGGTAATGGTTACAGGACACCTTTTACCCCACATTTGAGCTGGGGGCTGCCCTGGCTCACCAATAGCAAGGAGCTGCACCATTTAAACTGGCATTGTCTGGACAATCCTGGACCACCTTTGAAAAGATCAGGCTTGTCCCTTTAACTATGGTCAGGCAATTGAATCAAATGGCCCACACCTGAAGTCATTCAACAATCCTCATGATTAGAAGAAAGCAGGCAGTTCAGGAAGCAGTAGCTGTGGGGAGCTGCGTGAAGGGAACCAGCGTGCAACCTGGAGGCTGCGACACTAGGCAAGACAGAGCAGAGAGGGAGCCGGCGGTAAGACAGCAGGCAAGAGCAGAAGGGGCCACAAAAGAACCAGAAATTAAGCAACCGCAGGAAGGTGGGGCTGCTTACCTGCCCATAGAACACTGCTACAACCACGGAGAGAAGGCTGGTGTTTGTGGAGCCGCGTAACAGGTGGGAGAGGCAGCTGGATCTCCTAAGTGAAAAAGCAGCAGAAGCTGCATGAAGGAAGGCTGTGCGCTGATAAAGGACCGGTGGAAAAACCAGTGAGTCTGCCAGACACCAGTGAGGTCTAGAAGGGGCAGTGCTCAATGCTAAGAGAAGGTAACATACAGAAATACTGTTGATATGTCTTGAGAGAACCGAAATAGAATGAAGCACAAGGGCAAGAGAGCACTCTGAATTACATAAAGCAGAATACTTTAAAAGCTGAATATCAAAGTGAGCGAGTAATATATGCGAGTTCCAAATGCGCCCTTCTGAATACCGAACAAACCGAAAGCATTATTTAATACAGAACAGAATTAAAGCAACATGAAAGTATGATTGAACAATTATTTCTGAATGCCGCACAGATTAAGTAAACAAAGAGAATGGAACAAAAGTAATGTGGTGCAGCTGGCGAATAACACAAACCAAGTTTAATGAAGTAACAGTGTTGGCAAAACAAGTAAAAAGCCAAGAAGTGTGGGAGAAGAGAAATTAGAACCCTGGGCGAGTGAATAACCCTTTTGCATTGGCCAATTTGCAGGCTATAAGAACTGGTATAGCTTGTAGTTCCATTACAGCCCGCAAATTGCTTTCTTCAGATCAGAAAGTTAGAATTAATAGTGATGTGGCTAAAGTAAAAATTACATTTTTCTATGAATACTGTCTTTTTCCCTTAGTTTTAGTTTGTTAAAAGAATTGCTTACTATAATAAAACACATCTTATTTTTTTATCATGGTATTTTTCATGTTTTTTTTTAACGTAAATATTCCACAAGGAATAAAGTCCCCAAAAAACAATACAATAATTTTACAAATTATATTTTTAAATTCATTTTCTTTATGCCCATGGGTTCTAATAGCTTTATAGACCTGCAGCTCGGGCCGCACTGGGCGTTATGGTCCCTCATTAAGCTCTCTGCAGGTCTATAAAGCTATATAAGTATCCACAGTATAACCAGCTGAATGGTGAGCAAGCTAATCACGGAACAAGGATAGAAAAAGGATATTTCTGATACTGAAAGTACTTTTGACTGTCAAGGGAAAGCAGTGGACAATTTTTGCAAAGCTTATTAAAAGGGGTATCGGTTGTGTGACCTGTGATGGGTCGACCGTGTGGTCCGTCAACTGCGCCTAGGCCGGCAGGCCGCATGGAACGCAAATAAAGGTGAAATCAAGGATATAAACCTATATAAACCAGAGGAACTACCCCGGACATGAGGGCTGGTGAGGATGCCAACCCTTTGAGAATTGTTTTGTTTTAACTTACTGTCTTGAACTTGGGGAAGGGAACCAAGAGAGGCTTGAGCAACAGTTTTGAACTTGGAAAAGTGGAGCTGTAAAGTGAGCCAGGAGCTAGTAGAAGCTCAGAACTTAGTTTGGAACACTCTTAGCGCTGACATCCCTAAACATGGTTTAGTTTTAGTTGTGAGGGCAAGTACAGGTTTTGGACAGACAGACTTCAGTTGTATTATTTGACTCAGACTGTCCTTGGTTTCTTTAGGGAGGGAAATGCCACCTTAGCTTAGGGCAAGTTAGGCATTCACCCATCCTGACATTTCAGTTCAATAAAGTGAATTTGTTTTAACTTTGAATCTGTTGTCTGTGTTTTGCTTCATGATGCCTTCACAAGTCGCAGAGCAGTCAGGCTCATAAGAGGAAGATGTGAGCTGTAGATAAGTACACTGAACTCAGTTATTAAAGCAGAAGAAACACCAATACATGTATATGAAATATATTTGTAATAAATGTACACAAGATCTAAAATACTTAGATCATTAAACCAATAAACATAGGAATACTTTTAGATACTTTTCAAGGACAGTGCTTCGTTTTTAATTGCTTGTGGTTACAATTGTTACAGAGTTTGACACCGACAGTTCTACCGTATTATTGGTAATACCACGCACACACACAGACCTATACGGTAATTGTATTTAGTTAGCAAAACCACACAAGACTGTCTTTTTGGAAGGAAAACACTTGATTAGTCAAACAGTAGCAGAGTTTAAGGTTTTAGAGATACATTCAGAGTTAACTAAAGCTTTTAAAGTTCAATTCCTAACTAGCAGCAAAAGTCACTACAGAGGGAGCTTAAAGTCTTGCAGAGCAGGAAACAGCAAACGTTCCAGTGGATACTTTGTCTCAACTTAAAGATGATAGAAGAGTTGACAACATTGGAAACCCTGTTAAATGACTTGCAAAAGGGACACAAGCCAGCAGCTTGGGTCAGAGTAAGAGTGGACACCCTGGACATGTCCTTGCCGCTGGGGCATTTCCTTGGGAAGGAGTCACCCTTATGGGGTGCGATGAAAAAAAGCGGCCCTACCTTAGGCCTTGACTTATGTCTGACAAAGTCCTTTGGAGGAGACTTCTCGAAGAGCTCCCTCCACCAAGCTAGTCTGTTCTTGAGAGCATGCAGTGCAAGTGTGTCGCACGCAGTACATTCCTCTCAGCCATGGTCGGGGACAAGGCAGCGGAGGCAAAGAGTATGGGGATCAGATGTGGGGAAGAGCCACTTTCAGGCTAGACTCCTGCTGAAGCACGCTGACGTCAACATGCGCCGGGGAGGAGCGTGGCGTTAGAGGACCGGGTACCTGATTGATAAAAAAGACAAAAAGACCGAAGAAAGTATCTAGCAAAGAGCAGGTGGTATTACAAGGCCGAAGCCAAACAAGGAACACTGGTGTAATCGGCCTGTTCCCGTCAATGCAGAAAAGGGGACTGGGTAGTGGCGCCGGTAGGCAGTCAGTGGAGCGCATGCTCCTAGGGTAGCACCCCCGCGCGCCTCTAAATTTGAAGTGGAAGATTTTTTTCTGGTGGAAAAGGTTCCGTCTCCCATCCCTAGAGAGGAACGTCCATGCAGTATGGAGGAAAGGGGACAGGACGTAACAGTATGAAAGGGATCTCTCAGCAGCCGTCTCAAGGGAGGACGTCTGGCACATATTTCTTCAGGTTCTCTGGTTAGTCTGCGGGTTTGGTGCCTTTTCTGCAGCACTAACAAACGTCACAATTCACCCAGTCAATCTTCTTCCATTCCTGGAGTCCCGCACTCTGAGTCGGATTGCGTCTCTGGAGGTTTGTCTGGAGCTCAGCAAAGACTTGGACGGATTCTGCCTTGGCAAGATGATGTACTACAATTAGATCAGAGGTCTCCTGGTATTTGCGGTCTGCAGCTCTGGAAAGTCACAGGACCTTGGTTGGTCCCACCAGCCAAAGTGAAGCAGTCCTTTTCGGAGTTCCTCCGTCACACAGAAAACGGGGTCAGGACAGTAGTAGTCGCTTCACAGTGTTGCAAAGGGTCTGCCAGCGTCTCTGGTAAGTATTCTTTGGTTACTTCTGCAATCTCTCATCAGTTTACAGAAAGGGGTGAGAGGCTGTCCAATAATGACAGCCAGACCCCAGTGATGGCTGGTTCCATTCAGGACCTCAGGCAGACAAAGTGCATGGGAGTGGAAAACGAATTCTCCACTTCCTACTGCACAGACACAATGGAGCCTAGGCTGCTACACCCAAGGGTCACACACCTCCGCTTCCCAGAATGGTAGAAGGGCTACTCAAGAAAAATCACTCTAGAAATGGGAAAAAACAAAAAGGAGCCACCAAGTCAGTACTTAGGTGACCCTATTGGGCACAACTGGAACTGAATACAGTCTGCAGTAAATAAATAGCATAATAGTCGGCAGAACACGTCCACTGGCACCAGCCACAACTAGAGGGTTGTCTATGTGTAAAGTCACAGGAGCAGAGAGAAGGGGGTTATTATGTTTCCCCTTGACACTCCACGTAAGGTGTTGTGTGCCAATCTCTCATAGTATGTTTTAAGATGGATCCAAATTATCCTTCTATTCTTAAGAACAGTAGTGTGGATAAAGAATCTCAAAGGAGAACCCAAGGGGTTCCCAGAAACACTGCACATAAGGAGCTGTGTGCTGCAAAACCTAAACAGAGCTGCCTTAAAAGCGATATGGAGGAAAGTAGACTCCATAGTTGAGGTAGAACAGAGTTCCAAAAGACACAGCCCATAAGAATGAATGAGTGAAAAAAAGCGCCACTCATTCAGGATATAAAGAAAAAGGTCCAGAAGTCCAACACAAAATGCTGGGGGTCTCACTAGGAGAGGGGATGAAGCATAACATTAACAATAACACAAAAAAATGATACATCTCCACAACAGCAATGTCTTGTGGTCGTGACTGCTAGCTTTCTCAAAAGGCCTCTTGCTTATTACGTTCTGTTCTCTTCTGGTTGGGAGCCTCAGTGTCGCCCACCTTGAAAGCAGTGAAATCAACTGGAACTTGGAAACCTCACTGTATTCCATAAACCATGGGGCTACCCAAAGTCTATAACAAACCTTTCAAACAATCCACATTTTACAAAAGTATCTACAAGTTTTCATTGTCAAAATGCATTGTATACTCATTATGCTAGTTGCTTTGTATCTTTCATCAACTAAACTGTACACCTCACAGGCAGGAATGTTGCGTGTGCTAGCTATGCTTTCCTACCACCCTTCTGCAGAGACTGAAAACTTGACTGCCCTTACATCTATTGTAAATAAGGAATACATTACGAAATTAAGGAAACCCTCCAGGTACGCTACAGGTTCACCCCCTAAGCACTGAGAGGAATGTAAAATATCCAACGATCAATACATTTTTTAAATCATTAATTGTGGTATACCTCCTTTATTTTGCCACAACACAAGGAACATCTACCAATTAATTAAATGTGACTACTTCAAAAAATTTGAAGATAACGAATGCTTTAATGCTGGCAACGTTGCTCAAGTGCCGTTTGTGCTTGGCTGTCATACAGCAAAGTAGCTGAAACCCATGGCTGTGGATGGAGAAATGACCAAACATACCTGTCTTCTTGGTCCCCAGCAGTGTGTTACTTGCAGGTTTCTCCTCCTTTGGGACCAACTTCTGCATATCCAACTGACCAAACTCGCAACCTGAAGGCAAACTGCAAAATAAAGAATTAAATAAGTTGTCCAGAAAGTACATTTACTTGACAGAATAAGCTAAGCCATATTACAAAAATGTTAATTTACAAAATTGCAACATTCTGATCCACTAAAACCGTGATGTACACATTGAAAAAGACATTTGGCATCCTTTGACGTAATTTGTCAAATGGAAAGAAATATAATGCATGGGCGGTGGGAAATTACTAAAATTATGGTGCGGCTGGTGTTCAGACAAATTTGGCAAGTGAGTCCTTAAGTAGATTTGTTTGGTGGACACATGGGAAACAGGAAAAACAAGCAAGTAGTTTAAGACAATACAAAGCAACATAACTTACCTATTTGGAGTGCAGAGTGACAGCAACACTGTGCTCTCCCACACCAGGGAACAGTATAGTTGGCTCAATTTGCTCAAAACATTTAGCCCCAACTGAGATCCCCATTGGTTCACAGAGATTGCTCGAATTTCACTCTAGGAGATTAGAACATGATATATATTTAGCAAATTTGCAAGCAACAACTTTAGCAGACACATTGCGAGGTTACAGATTTTCTGGCCACAACTCCTCTGTGGGATTTTCTGCTGAGGAACTAAGACAGCAGGAAAAATTCCACATGTTGAGCAATGACATTGGCATGCCTGCAACAACAGACCTGTGGTGTTCAAGAGGGGGGAAGCCGACAGATACAGCTGGGGCATACCCAACAGTCAGCATTGATGGTTGGGTGAATGCATACACATGGGAAAGAATGAGGTGGTGAATCAGGGAGATGGGCACGTGCCTCAAGAGAGGGCCGAAGGAAGGTGGTGCATGGATCATTTCTTGAGTGCATTGGGAGATAACAGGAGCACTGTATTGTTGACATACAAAAGTAATCTTCAAGCAACAGGATGTTTAAACTGGCAAGTATCAAAAATATTAGTATTTCACATATCAGCTGCATTAAGACAGAATACCACACAAAAAGACAAACATACATATACATAACAGGTCACATACACATTTCACAATTTAGAATTAAATCGTTCAATGCAATACTCTTAGAGTTTCACTTTAGAAAAAAACACTTAATAGCTGGGTAAGTAATGGTTAGTCAAAGATCTCCCACAGAAAACCACAGGCACAATTTGGTAGTCTGGTTATTTTGTGACTTTTCATAATAGAGATTATAGGGTTAATGTGAAGGAAATGGAAAGTTAATGGATATCTTTAGGGGTCCCTGGGCAGGATTCATAAACCCAGTTTCCAACCCCAATGTAAAGGAAAAAGTAGCCACTAGGAGTACTGTACGTCAGAGTTGAATGGAACCAAGGGGAGCATAGAACAATGTATGCTTACAAGCCCTTCAAAGCCCTATAAGTATAAGCAACTGGGGACAACTCTTGGTTGTGCCATTGTTGCTCCGCGTATATTCATTTCACAACTGACAAGTGGCAAAGTGGGATTCCCCAACCACCCCAATGTTCGGGGAGAGGGTGAGGAAATCACCCACCATAACTCCGACTTTAGTTGCGCAAGAAATCATTTATTTCTGTAATCCGAGCGATTTCACAAAGAAATTATGAAAGTTGATGTTTCTGCCAGACAAAATAGACTGGCACCATGTCAGGAGCCAGAAATCAATTCCTGGTTCAAATCTGTGTGGAGCAGAGGTGCTAGAGCTTTGCCTGGAAAGAAGCAACAAGTCCTTCTGAGCCACTTATTTGGGCAACTGACAGGGGGGGGGGTTTGGGGGAAGCCCTTTTTGTAAGTGTGCGTGAAAGGATGTGGCATGTTGATTTATGCTTCAAAGTGTGTATGTAAGGGTGAGTCTAAGTGCACAAATAAATGAGAATTCATTGTGAATGGTATATGTATGGGTGAGAATGCAGCGTGAATGAAAGAGCAGCTCTATGGGTGAGCGACTGATGGGTAAGTGCGCAAGTGAGGATGGAGCCCAGGCAGGCGTCATTGGATAATGGACTTCTTTAGGAACATGGCATGTTTTCCTGATTTTTTGAGCAAATGACAACTTGAGTGTTGCAGTAGCAGTTTAGTACAATGGGGCAGCGTGGACATTTTCTTTCGGTGGCATGGCATTTTTTACTCACATTAAGTGAGGCCAATGTGTTTTCTTACATGGGAGGAGGGGGCAAACATGCTGCATTTGTGCAGCCAGCAAGGAAATGTTTATTTATTGTGGCATTACATGTTTTACTGGCACTAAAGACTGAGTCACCATTAAAGGCTTTTACATGGTGGCTGGAGAGCGTTTGTGAAATCAAGGAGATGCTTTCTTACTGAGTTTTTACTGGCATTAAGGGCTAGGTCTCACACAAGGTAGGCCGGCCCTTAAACCATAATTTCCTTGGACAAAAACATATCACTCCAAAAAACAACAAGGGGGAAAAGAGGGTGCATTCAATACACGTATATCATCAACTTATGTCATTTAATGATTCCATGTCACCGCAAAATGCTTGCTTCAATATATACATGTTAAAAAGCAGATGCTATACACATCAAGAAGAACCACAAAAGGCACAAGGGCAAAGAAAAAGGATTGTGCAGAAGAATGTGAAAATGTGTCTGGATAGCAAGCAAAATAATGCAAAATACATAAAGAAATAGTAACAATTGTCTATGCTGTTCAATCGTGTTCTGAGACAGATACTCCTCTTGAATCACAGTCTAGAGTGCAGTCGCAAAATGCTGGTCAACCACAACGATTAAATGCATGTTATCACCAACCATGACTTCTGCAAGGAACTCATGGTGGCAACAGTAAAGACAGACAAGTGATCACAGTTCAAGGGTGTTTATTACACTGTAAATGTAGGGTGGAAAAACGCCCAACCTAAACCTAAGATGGGAGCAAGCTTCTTTGCTCCACTTTTGGGTCTCATGGCCTCCTGTATTTTTCTAGTGCCAGAGGCCAGGGTGCGCATGAGATCCTTCAGTGGCTACTGAGGGAGCAGTGGTCACAGTATCTGGGAGCACTCACTTATCACCTCTTGGTGACCCACTGGGTAGTCCACAAACTCGGCTGGTGGAACACACACCAATTTCAGGGGAACCCTTCTGGCCTCCTTGGCCTCAGGCCCGAGAGGTCACGGATGAGTCTCTGGAGCGCTTAATGCAAGGAATTGCAGGTGAGCAGCCTCTGGTCTCCATCAGAAGCTAGGTGGCACATCAACAGGCTGGAGTTGCAGGCCCTCAGGTTAGTCCTGGGGGACTTTGCCCAGTTTCTCAGGGGGGTGGGGGGGGAGCATGTCCTTGTCCTGATGGACAACACAGTGGTCATGCACTACCTCAACAAGCCGGGTGGTGTGCACTCCCACACCCTCTGCACAGAGGCAATACAGCAGTGGTAATGGGTACGGAAGAACCAAATCTCCTTCTGGGCAGTTCATATGGCAGGAATGGAGAACACTTTGGCGGATGCTCTAAGCAGGCAGAATGCGGTTTCACACAAGTGGTAAGTGTGCCAGGAAGCACTAGAGGAGGTATTCGCTCTCTGAGGTACCCCAGCAGTGGATCAGTTTGCCAGAAAGTCCAACATGACGTGCAAACAGTGTTGCTCTAGGTAATTCCCAGCGAACAGCGCACTAGGGATAAGTTTCTGGTGGATTGGAGCTTCCCTCTCCACTACGCCTCCCCCCCACCCCTCCAGATGACTTTCATTCCATGGGTTCTCAGGGGGTTGAAGAGATTTTGAGCGACCATGAGCTTGATCGCCACCGGATTGGGTGAGGACGACGTGGTACTCGGATCTCTTGGATCCGACCATCTGTCCGCCTCACCGGTTGCCTCTGCGTCCAAATCTCTTGAGCCAGTCGGCGGGTCGAGTGCTCCACCCAACCCCGGATTCCCTCAACCTACATGCGTGGCTCTTGAGAGGATGAGATATGACTGGGGCCTCTCAGAGGGGGTACTTGAGGTGTTGCTGGCTGCATGCAGGCCTGCAAGACCTCTGTACGTTTGCAGGTGGAGAAGATTTGAGGCAGGGAACGCAAGATTGACCCCCCTTTTCTTGCCCCACCACCACTGTGATGGATTTCCTTCTGTCACCGGCCTAGACATGCCTTTAGGTTAACACAAAGGGTATTTGGTGGCCCGGTCTGTGTTCAGGAGGCCCCAAGACCAAGGTTCCTTCTTTACTATTCTGGTCATGGCCCAATTCCTGAAGGGCTTTCTCAAACAGTTTCCACCAAGCCGCTTTGTTGTCCAAGATTGGGACCTTAATCTGGTTTTGACCTACTTGATGACAGCTCTGTTTGGGTCAATGCACTCATGTTCTTTGCGGCGGTTATACCTTAAAACAGCCTTTTAGGTGGCAATCTCATCTGCCAGGAGGGTTAATGAGCTGCAAGCTTTAGGGTGCAAACCTCCTTTTTCTAAGGTTCTTTCGTGAGAAAGTCTCAAAGTCAGTCCCGGGTTGTTTCCTAAGGTTGTTTGAGTTTCACCTGTCCCAGTCTATTGAATTGCCTATCTTTTACTTTTACCCTCCTCCACATCCCTCGAAAGAGATAGAGCAGTTCCAAAGCCTTGACCCGAAGAGAGCGTCAAGCTTCTATATTGCTCGTACATCTGAGTTTCGAAGGTCAGACCAGTTGTTCGTGGCCCATTCTTTGGCTCAAAAAGGTCTTGCCATAACCAAAAAAATGTCACATTGGATTGTTTTGTGCATATCCAAGTGTTACCAATCGGCTGGTCCAAGATGAGGAATCTGTGGGAGAAAAGCAATCCATTGAAGGAGGAATTACTCATCTTAATGATCTTTCTATGGATTCTTCTCCCGCAGATTCCCCATCGACACTCCCATCCATCCCTGCTCAGAAAAATCTGAGCATTGTCGCTTCTGTCCAAACGAGAAGGCATCTGGTGATGGCTCTCAGATGACCGCTTCCGTCTCATTCGATTAAAAAAATAAAATAAAAAAAAAATAATTTAAATACTTTTTTATCATTGTTGTGCGGGATCACTCCATTGGGATATATCCTTAAGTTTATAAGCGGATTAGCCTCCTCCTGTGGTTTTTCCTTCTGCAGCGCTCAAGCACGGGTGGAGTAACACAAGCATGGGGCGCAGTGATGTGCTATATATACGAACCCTGACGTCACTACCGGCACAGTCGATTAAGAGGCAGACAAGACGGATCGACTATCGCCGGCCGAGTCTAGGTCCATTACGCCCGTTGGCGAAAAGTTTCTGAGCAGCAGAGCTGGATGATGGATATCTATCAAGAGGAGGAATATGTGGGAGAAAAGAAATCCACGGAAATGAAATTCTACCCAAGACACACCTTATGTAGAGTGCTCAGGGAACACAAAGCAAACTTTTTCCACTTCTCCTGTACCTTTCAAGTAACAATGACAAGTTCATCTGAATGGCTGGTGGCAGCAGATATTTTCTACTAAATTGTGTACTCTTCTGAGGAAGGGGACGCATGGGTCACGAATGAACTACAATGGTGGCTGTACTTTTTCATTATCTCATGATGACTTGTCCTTTGTTGAACCTTCTGCCTACATGGGTGGGGAGGTCCTGTTAGGTCTGGTCTTTGGCA
Organism: Ambystoma mexicanum; assembly: GCF_040938575.1. Classification (NCBI taxonomy): domain Eukaryota; kingdom Metazoa; phylum Chordata; class Amphibia; order Caudata; family Ambystomatidae; genus Ambystoma; species Ambystoma mexicanum. Next base: position 1,165,475,638 of record NC_090923.1, read on the forward strand.
GGCTTCCTTGCAAAAGCCTGCCAAGGCTCTCGCAGTGCCTGAAAAGACCGGGAGTGAGGGAGGACACCGAAACTCCCCTGGTCTATGTCCAGCACTATGTCTGCCTGGAACTAGTTTGAACTGAGAAGTTTGTCTGTCCTTTGTGGACAAGCCACCCCACTTGCCTGAATGAATGGGTACCTGGAATGATTGGATCCAGCCAGTTTCCTGCATAAATAGCAAGGGTCCTGGAGCTAAAACTGAGTCGACTGCTGGAAAAAAAGAATCCAAAGGAGGACGTCTGCTGCCACCTCCAAGGACCACTAGTGCCAGCTGAGTAACAGCTGTTAATTCCAACCTTGGCTTCAGAGGGCCATACCATTACCTATTTGGTCAAAGCCTGAGTGGTCCGAAGCTACTTCCCTTTCCTGGAATAGGGCCAAGGCTTCAGCCTTTTTGTCACCAGGGAGGAAGTCATCATGGAGAAAGTACCAAAGCTCCCGGTCGTACCTTCATAGGATGGAGAGGTTGTTGGCAGCCTTGGTGGAGGAGGCTGGTCCGGCAACGATGTGGTTGCCAGCAGCATCAAGCTTCTTGAATTCCTGGTCTCGTGGCACCATGGACAATCAAGAAGGGTTTGAGGACCTCTTCCTGGCGGCGGTTGAAGGCTCAAACCGGAGGTACTGGAAAGCTAAACCTGGAACCCAGTACTTCATCTACCGCTAGGCATGCTTGGCAGGCGTGGTATTTGGAACCTTCATGATTGCCAAGCAATCCTCCAATATGTTGTTCAACAAAGGGACTAATAAGATGGTCTTCTTAGAGGATTCCTGCCGCTGAAAAAGGAATCCCACCTTCACCTCTGGCACCATGTTGAGTTTGGCAGCTCTCAATATCATGGCGTGAAAGGTGCCAACTTTATCTGGGGAAGAGGCCCTGGAGGGCTCAACAACATCTTGGAGTTCCCATTCCACAGGAACATAGTCAAGCTCATCAGTGTTAAGGCTGGTGATGTCAGAGCCTGTGCGGACTGGGTCTTCTGCTACAAGGGGCAGGGCCCTTATGACTGGCCGAGGGGTAGCAGGTGCCTTATGAGGTGGTGCTGGCTTATGGTGAGCAGCCCCTCTTGGCTGAACCAGGCACAGGGGCAGCTGCTATTGTAATTCCGCTACCGAGGTATGCACGGTGGTTAGGATGTCCAGGGAAACGTCCCTTGGTGCAGGAGGATTAGGAACCAGACTTCAGCTCCTTGGAGGGCTAAATGGCCAGGTAACGGGTAACACCGAAGGTTTGTTTAGGTGCAATGCCTACAGAACCTTCAGCATGAAAGAGGGGTGTGTACACAGCACCATCCTCAATTTGTGGAAAGTCAGGTACGGTTGCTTGCCGTATAGTGCCTGGATCTCACCTACCATTCTGGCAGAGGTGATGGAAACGAGGAAAGCCGTTTTCCACGAGAGAAACCTGAGTGGGGCCTGATGCAAAGGCTAGAATGCTGCCCCCCCCACCCCCCCCCCATATGAGACTCGTCAGAACCACGTTACGTTCCCACGCCAGAGCAGGAGCCTTCCCTGGAGGTAAAGATCTGAACATTCCTTTGAGAAACTCCTTGACGAGTAGGTGGGACCAAAGTGAAGATCTTCCTGGTGATCTGGTGTAGCGGGAGATAGCCGCCAGTTGTACCTTGATGGAGATGTGCGCCAGTTTGGCTTTGGCCAAGGACAGCAAGTACAGAAGGATCTGTGGGGCCGTTACCTGTAATCCTCTAAATGACACCACGTAGCAAAACGCTTCCACTTGTGACCGTAGCACTTCACGGTCAACAACGCCCTGGCCTTTTTGAGGACCTCCCTGCAGTCGGCTAGCAACTCCAAACTCTAGGGCTGCAGGAGCCAAGCCCTCAGGTTCAGCGATGCTGGGTCGTAATGAAGGATTGCGCCTCCCTCTCTGGTGAGACGATCCAGAACCACTGGCAGCTTGACCAGAGGCGACGTTGACAGGCTGAGATGGTCTGGATACCAAATCTGCCTCAGCCCTGCTGGGCCGATGAGTATCATCTTGCATGGATACTGTGTGAGTGTGTGAATGACTCATAGCAGGAGAGGGAACAGAGGAAACTTGTACAGAAACAGCCCTTCTGACAGGAAGCAGTACGCGTCCTCCAGGCTCTTGGGCTGGTGGAATCTGCTGGCAATCTTCGGACATTTGGAGGTTGCTGCCGTCGCAAGCAGGTCTATCTGGGGTCTGCCCCATTTGACCAATAGGCGGTCCACCTGATCCTGACCAAGCACCTAATCGTGGCAGGAGCGCAGTTCCCTGCTGAGGGAGTCTGAAATGGTGTCCGACTCCAGCCAGGTGCAGAGACTAGGATCATCCCCTCTCCTACGACCCTGCGCTTCCTTGCAGAGCACCAGGGATCGAGTGCCCCCTTGCTTCCTGATGTAAAACATGGTGGTGTTTATGAAGATACTCACCCCTTTGCCTTTCAGAGACGGGAGGAACTATTTGAGGGCCCAGAACACTGCCAGTAGTTCCAGGATGTAGATCTGAAGATCCTTCACCGGCGGCCAAAGGCCTCTGGAGTGCAGGCGTCCGGTGTGCGCTCCCCAAGTCTCCAGGCAGGCGTCTGTGGCGACTGTCTCCTGGTATGGGAGGTTTTGAAACCCTGTGCCTTGGACGATGTTGTAGCAGATGCCCCACCATCCTATTGCCAGACAGAACTCTTCTTTGAGCGAGATCTTGTCAGCGAAGCTTCCGGACACCTGAATCCAGCAGGCGTCTAGGAATTCCTGTAGGGGTCGCATCTGCAACCTGCAGAGTTGGACAAGGTAGATTCAGGACAACATCATGCCCAGTAACAAATGGATGGCCCACACCGGTGAAGTCTTAGTCGACAGCCGTTGCACCTTTCCTCTGTGGGCGACGCCAGGCACGACACTGCATTCAGTCTGGCGCCTAGAAACAGCGCGCTCTGCGATGGCGCAAAGTAGGACTTTGATGGTTGACTGAGAATCCCAGGTCTGTCAGTAGCCGGACAGGCGTCTGTCTCGGACGGCCAGCTCCAGTGAGCGGGCACGAGCCAGCCAGTGGTCCAGGTATACATGTATGCCCTGTAGACGCAGATGGGCTGTCACTGGTGCCAGGCATTTAGTGAACACTTTGGGGGCCGACTGCAAGCCAAAAGGTAGGGCCTTGAACTAGTAGTGATGTCTGTGCATTCCAAAACATAGAAACGTCCAATGTTTCTTGTGAATGGGGATGTTGAAATTGATATCTGGCAGGTCCAACGACATCAAGAAGTCTCTTTCCAGTTGGCCGGGCACGTGTTGCAACGTGACGATCCTGAACTTTTGGGACTTTTTGGGATATTTGTTTAGACATCGTAGGTCTAGAATGGGCCACTGCCTCACTGTCTTCTTTCTGACTAGAAAGTATCTGGAATAGACTCGGGGAGTCCCGAGCCGTTACAGAACCAGCTCGATCACCCATTTCCAAAGCATGGATCGTACCTCTTCCAGAAGCCGAGGGATGTGCTTCTCCTGACGGGGGAATGGGAGGGATCCACGGACCCGTGTTGGAACGCCAGGGTGTGCCCTTGGGCGAGAGCATCCAGCACCCATCTGTCGGTAATGATCCTTCTCCACTCACGGACTAACATCTTCAGACAACCTCGCACCGGGGTATACGAGTGGGGGCACAACATCCCGGTTGGTTCGGGCTTGCTTCAGCATTGGCGATCTGCCTGCGGGCGACGCAGGTATCCGATACCGTAGGCCTGGACATGGCCTTTGTAGGCTTCTTTCATTGAGGATCTGGAAGGCTGTCGGTACAATACAATTTAGAGAACCCTTTTGAAGAACTGCTCAACTTTGCCTGGAGGACCGAAAAGAAGACTCATCTACCTTGATGGCCTGGAGGGACTCAACGGCATTCCCAAACAAATGCTCAACAAAAGGTTATGTCCAGCACCTTAGCTTGGAACTCCTGACGAAAATGTGTGGCTTTCATCCAACCTTGTCGATGAAGGCAGACATAACTTTCCCTTTGCCGGAACCCTGAGTCAGCGACTTCCAAAGCCACTGATGGCATGATCAGACGCCACTTCCCACTTCCTGGAAGAGAGCGATGGCCTCCTCCTTATTGTCTGGGAGGAACTACAGGATCAGTCCCAGCTTGTACCATAATTCTCTGTCATACCTGGCCAGGATCGCCAGTGCGTTGGCCACCTTGGAGGACGCCGAGGTGTGAATCACCTTTCCCATGGTGTCCATCCTTTTCTCCTCGCTGTCCGAAGGGACTAAAGACTATGGGTTAGCCGACCGTTTCCTCGCAGCAGCCGTCACCACAGTCTGCAATTGGCTGTGAATTCAAGCACTTGGGTGCAGAGTCCAGCACCCTGTATTTCTTCTCCAGCCTATCCCATTTCGCTGAAGCCATGTACGGGTTCATGAGGGTCAGTCCCTCCTCCCAAACATAGTCCAGAAAAGTCACAGCCAGGATAGTCTTCCTCTGGGACTCGCGGCTTTGATACAAGAAACCCTCCTCCTTGGTTTCCTCCAGCACCAGCTGGAATAGCTTGGAAGCCCTGACGATCATGGAGTGGAATGATCCCACCTCATCCGGAGGAAACAGCCTATGTGGAGCATACAAATGTGGAGATTCACCGTCTGCTGCGATAATGTTTTCGTCGTCATATATCGTCATGGTCGTTCCAGTCACAGTGCCTGGGTCTGCTTGGGGAAAAGGGACCAGATGTGGTGGACTAGGCTGAAATGTCTGGAGGCTGATCGGGGACCTGGGGCCCACAGGTACCAGAACCAGAGGCATCCTCATCTGGATTTCTGAGCAAGGTGTGTAGAGTCAGAGTAGCCAAGGAAATGACCCTAATCTGAGATAGCTGAACAGGAAAACTAGGCCCTGCGCTGCCGTCCTCTTCAACATCCTCATGGACTGTATGAAAGGACTCCTGACCTTAGTTGTGCGTGGACGAGACCTCCATGGTGGACCCGGACTTGCGTCGCCTGGCATTATCTTGGGCCCCATGGATGACGTGGTGCGTCGGCCTCCACGTATGTCCAGCAGGGGCACACCAGACAGGAACGCCGTAGTTGCAGCAATCGCTTTGGTCGAATGTGCTCTCGGATGGCCAGGCAACGGTCGGTTTGCCAACCGGTGACAATGGGTGATGAAGCCGGAGAGCCACCTGGAAATGGAAGCCTTGGAGAGGGCCTTCCCTTGGTTCACAGGGCCAAAGTTTAAAACAGCTGTGATGTCTTCCGAAAACACTTTGTGCGGTCTATGTAGAACTTTAGCACTCTAGCCACATCCAGCGAGTGCAAAGTCCTCTCAGCCGGCAACTGGAAGAAAACCAGTAAAACCAAGGGCTTGTTGAGATGGAAGTCCGAAAGCACCTTGGGCATGAAGGTGGGGTGCGTTCGACGCACCACCCTCGTCTCGTGGAATGTCAAGTACAGTGGTTTACAAGATAGCGCCTGAATCTCACCCACTCGTCGTGCGGAGGTGTTGGCCACAAGAAACGCTGTTTTCCACGATAAAAACTTCAGCGGCACCGAATGCATAGGCTCGAATGGGGGAACCATGAGCCTAGTCATCACCACATTGAGCTCCCACGCTGGGGCCGGAGCCGGCGGGAACAAACGGAAAAGTCCTTTTATAAATTCCTTGACCAGACAGTGCGACCATAATGACGACCGCCCGGGAATTCTGGTGTAGCGGGAGATAGCTGCCAGATGAACCTTGATGAAGCATGGGCCAAACCTGCCTTGGCCAGCAACAGTAAATACGGCAGCACCTGCGGGCCGTAATCCTGAGAGGGTCGAGTTTCTGTGCACGGCACCAGACGGCAAACCTCTTCCACTTATGTCTGAAGCATTTCAGTGTAGACGAAGCCCTGGCCTTGGCAAGCACTTCCTTGCAGTCTTCCGGGAGATCGTATCCACCAAACTCTAGCGCTGCAGGAGCCAGGCCTGCAAGTTCAGCGACCCTGGGTCGTGGTGAAGAATCGCGCATCCTTCCCTGGCGAGAAGATCTGCGTCCGCAGGAAGCTTGACTGGAGGGGACGGTGACATGTCCAGAAGGTCCAGGTACCATATCGGACGCAGCCACACCAGTGCGAGGAGGATCATCCTGCACCGGGACCGTTTGAGTTGATTCAGTCGCAGAAGCAACAGCAACGGGGGAAACGCATAGAGGAACAGGCCGTCCCAGGAGAAGGATAATGCATCCCACATGCTCCCCCCTGCTGGAGAACCTCCGGCACTTGGTGTTCGTCGCCAAACAGATAGATCTGGGGATTGCCCCATCATCAGAATAGAAGCTCCCACTCGCGGCACGATCGCAGTTCCCTGCTGAGTCGGCCACAGTGTTCTTCACTCCTGCCAGATGAAATGGGACGAGGAACATCTCCTCTGTGATGGTCCATCGCCATACGTCCTGCGCCTCTTTGGCGAGCGCCGGGAATCTGGTGCCCCCACTGCTTCCGGATATAAAGCATCATGGTGGTGTTGTCTGAAAATCCGCACCACCTTGCCCCTGAGGGACGGAAGGAAAGACTTGTGGGCCCAATACACAGCCGTAGGTCCGGAATGTTGATATGCAAAGACTTCTCTGCCGGAAGCCACAGGCCTCTTGCGTGGAGACGACCTGTAGGGGTCACATCCACAGCCTGCACAGGCGCACGAGGTAATTGCACGACGGCAGCGTGCCGAGGAGGGTCTTAATGGACCTTACCCTTGCGATCTTCATGGTCAGCCGTTGTACCTTGCCCAGGATGGCCGCTATTCTCTCCTCCGACGGGGACGCCAGACAACACTGTTGAGCCGGTACCCCAGAAACAGCGCGTCCTGCGATGGCACCAAGCAGGACTTCGCAAAGTTTATCGAGAACCCCAGTTCCATGAGTAGCCAAACGGTCCCCGCCATGCGCTCGACAACGGTCTCCCTCAACTTCACTCGGATGAGCTAATTGTCCAGGTGGGGGTAGACGTGAATCACCTGCAGGCGCAACCGTGCCGCCACTGCCGCCAGACACTTGGTGAAAACCCTTGGTGCCGACTCCAATCCTAGAATTGGTAATGCTGCCCTTGGACCACAAAGCACACAAACCTGCGGTGCCCCTTGTGAATGGGGATGTGGCAATAGGCATCCTCCAGGTCCAGCGACAATAGGAAATCTCCCTTCCAGTTGTCCCAGCACGTGCTGAAGGATGACCATCCGAAACTTCTGGGACCCGATGTACTTGAGGAGGGGGAGGTCTAGTATGGGTCTCCAACCGCCCGTCTTCTTTCTGACCAGGAAGTACCTGGCGTACACTCTGAAGCCCCAGAGCCTTTTTGGGAAGAGTTCTATCGCGCCCTTCTTCAGCATGGCCCGTACCTCCAGCAGAAGCTGAGACGTGGTTTTCCTTCCTGGCCACCGGTGGAATTCGCAGGCACTTCGTTGAAATTCCAGGATGTGCCCGTGGGCCAGGGCGTCCAGCACCCATGGGTCGGAGAAGATGGACGTCCACATGCTGACGAAGTTCGACAGCCGGCCTCCCACCGGGGTGCACTGGTGGGGGCCCAATGTTGCAGCCGGTTCTATCCTGCTTCGCCGTGGGGGCGCCAACTTGGGGACCTTGGCGATGACGGTGACCTCCTCCGGACTTGCTCTTAGGGAGAATTCTCATTTATGGCTAATTTCCCTTACCTAGCGAGTCCCTCAGCAGCTTTTCTGGGGTTTATTTTTTTCCACTTGGTAAGAGTGAGAGCCTTTTTCCCACTCTTAGTATATTTTTGTGTGTGTTGTACTTTTTGTGCTCATGGGCTATGGAGTGTCACTAACTCCCTAGGCATCATCTAGTTACTTGTGTCACACAGCACCCTTAGTGCAGTGACACAGGGATGTCTTTTAGACTTCCCTTGTGAACGCCATTCCTGGGGAGGACTACTGTCCCCCAGAAACATGTAAAGTTGCCATTAACTTTATATAGTCATTTTTACCACAGACCCAGTAAACCCCATCCTACATGGAGTATTGGAAAGGGTTACCTCTTAGCTCTTTTTCTCTGTGCCTCTTGGAGCTTTGTTTCACTCCCTTAACAGTAAGACTTGACTGGTGGCAGTGGTTTCTACCCTAACTTTTCTACCGCGGTTATACTATATAACATGGTAATGTTCTAGGCTAATATAGTAGCCTCAAAAATAAAACCCGCTTGTCCATTTTGGTTTTATTTTGGCTCCGGTCGGGTTTAGTCGCCATTTCTTTTTGTTAAAGTCTTTCTTGTGTTTTACTTCGTGCAGCAAACCAGGTTTGCCTTTTCGCCGTCCTTTGGCAGGCTTCTGCGAAGAAGCCCTCCTTTGGCGTCTGGTGTCTAGGTGAGCTGAATGAGGGAGGGTTTTAGTAACCCCCTGCACAGGGTCTCCTTGGAGACGCAAGTCGCACTTTGTGTCCATTGGCTGAGGTGGTTGTCCAGGCTGGACAACCCCCCTGCTATGTGATTGACAGTCAGGCTGTGTGAATGGGGGATTCTGGCAGTAAAGGCAGGACTCTTGGGCTGGAAGTGAGTCGCCACTGGAACTACAAGAACCGAAGAGAAGCGGAGCAGACGGCTGATGCACCTCCCGAGTCCCAGTGAAACCCTGCTACAGTCCTCAGCTATCTACCCTTCAATGACAGAAGATCCATTCCGGAGTCTTCTTCCCTTGAGCCTGGTGGGATCAACCAGCTCACCTTCTATAGCCAGAGAATCCTCTTCTGGGTCGAAATCACTGCACAGAGGTGTAGTGGGCCGGACAGCCATTAGAAGAGCCCTCTCCTGTTTTAAAGGAGCACATCTTTTATTCACTGTCGCTTTGCTGCTGCTGGCCTCATCCCTGGGTAGTGCAGATCGCTCCAGACGTCGTCCTTGTTCCCACGACTGAAGCTTCAGGAACCGTGAGTCTGCAGGAACTACTAGGAACTGCCGTGGCACCAGCTTTCTTCAACCAAATAAGGTACTGTGTCCATTTGGTCGTTCTCTCCGTCTGACCTTGAGGAATCTAGGTGAACCCTTTTCCTTTCCAAAGGCTTGTCCTTTCTTTCTTCCGTCTTAACTTTTGCCTCCCTTTGACAATATCGAAGTACTCCTGGCAACGTAGATCTTGAACTGTTCTCACCGTGTGATCCTTGACAGAGCCCCTGCTCCACTTGACACTGGCGCAGGCCTATTGACTTTTATCTGCCTCTTAGAACGAGTCCTCTGACTCTATTGCCTTGACAAAAGTATTGCCTATGATTTTCTTTACCCTATTCCCTCGTTTTAATTCAATGTGCTAAGTGTGTTTGACTCCGGTTACATTTCTTCCCGCAGGTACGCTTTTCTTTCGTAAGACCGAACTGTCATTGCTGTCAAAATGTGATCGCGTATGTACCCACGGTAACGTCGGTTTCACAACACCGGTCTGTCACATCCTAATGTACTTACCTTGAATTTGCCTGCACAAAAGGAATTGGCAGTGTGTAGGATATTTACAGTGTGGTTATGTTTAATAGAAGTGAAGTTTTTTGTGAACAGATGGTTTAAAAATAAATGTACTTATATTTTTTAACTAGAAACCTTGAGTCAGTGTTTGTTTGAGTCACAATAATTGTAGTCCTTTGTGTAATCTCCATTACTGCTCATTTGCTCTTGAGATAAGTCTGGCTGCTCCGCTACTGCTACCACTAACTGTGTAGTACAGGCTTGTCCCAAAGGTGAAATTGCACTACCACCTGTAGTCTTAATCTTGTGTAGTGGTCCCTAAGGGTACTGCACAGGATTCTGCCTAACACTTGCTACAAACCCTGTAGGCATCCTGAGCCGAAGAGCAGGACGGTTGATGATAGGACGACGAGCCACCACCGAAACCTTTGGAGTATCCCTGGGACTTTCCTTTGGAGGCCCGAAAGGATGGCCGTCGCAGCTGGAGCGTGCCCAATGCCTGGGCTGTCTCGGTATCCGCCTTGCTGGCCTGAAGCGACTCGTCCACTGTCAAGCCGAATAAGTGGTCCTTGTGAAAGGTACATTAGGGTGGTAGAAACATTATAGAAGGAAATAAGACTTATAGAACAATATATGGACTGGGCTTTTAGTATAACTTTATTTTACAGGTTGCCCAGGTTTGGGGGGGGGGTGGGGGTGCGGGGGAGGGGGGGACTCCACACAGAACTGTGTCTAACAGTAGGGGCCAGTATTCTGCCAATTGTTCTAACAACACTTTCCCTCCTATATCTATTGTTGGTTACCTTTATTAAGTGATTTGTGACACATTTAACCAGAGTACAGTTCATGCACTTTAATGAAATCTGATAATTGTGATACCACTTAGAACTGTATATATTTGCCATTGTAGATTAACTGAGCACAAAGTGAGTTATTGTGATTTAGTATATAACCTTGAACCTTAATTATATAAAGACTGTTTTAACTAATACACTGTGTGGGCATTCCTTTGTGGGGTCTTGGCGACTACACTGTACTTAAGAACCAGCCTGCATCACCTCCTGAGAAGCTAGGCCCAGATTGCTCGCCCATTGCTACCAACAATAGAGAATTTTGGCTGGGGTCCTCTGTGCCTCTCCTCTACCCTATAGAAAGCAGAAGTACAGACCCCCCCCTCCAGTCTTTACACCTTGTTCTTAAAGAACCTCAAGTATGGGGGGGGGGGGGGGGATCCACCACCAATGCTTGCAACTCTGATATCCTCCTGGCCGAAGTAATGGCCACCAGAAAAGCCACCTTCCATGACAAACTGCAAAGGAGCTGGCGACAGCGGCTCAAAAGGCTGTCTCATCAGACAAGAAATCAACACATTAAGGCTCCACACCGGCGCAAACTTATTGACCGGAGGAAAAATATGAAACAAACCATTCAAGAAATGCTTGATTAAGCGATCACTAAACAGAGGAGCCGCATGTTGACTCAGAGTAAATCTAGAAATCGCTGCAAAGTGTACCTTAATGGACGATATCGCCAGTCCCCTTTTCCCCCAACTGCAAGAGGTAGGGAAGAACTTGTTCAGGGGAAATGTTCAAGGGGTCCACCCCCCCCAGCTGGCCCTTACACCACACACAAAACCATTTACATGCATAGGAGACATTCGTGGACGGTGCTAATGCCGCCTCCAAAAACCGGCGACAGTCACTGGAAACAAGGCAGGCCAAACTCGGAGTACTCCGGAGCCAAGCCGTCAGGCTGAGGGATCCCAGATTGTGGTGCCACACCGCGCCGTTGTCCTGAGACAGAAGGTCTGGCGGTGTTTCCAACCGAATCGGATCTGCCACCGACAGGTGAAGAAGATCCGAGAACCACGGCTGCCTAGCCCAGAACGAAGCCACCAGAATCACACGGCATGGGTATCTCCGAATCCACTAAGGGTCTGTCAGATGAGCGGAAATTTAGGAAAGGCATACGCAAACCGGCCCGTCCACGCGAACAAGAACGCATCCCCCAGAGACTCGCTGTGAGCCCCCCTACTGGAGAACTCGCTGCACTGTTTGTTCTCCATCGTTGCAAAGAGATCCAACGGAAGATGTCCCCACTTACGGAAGATCAAGGACACCTGCTGCTCCTTCAGCTGCCATTCGTGCAGCTGACCTAAATCCCTGCTGAGCGCATCTGCCTGCACATTCAACACTCCCGGCAGATGAAAAGCCACAATGCCAATGTCATGCAACAGAGCGAATGCCAAAGTTCCTGTGCTCCCTTCGACAGCACCCTGGAATGCGTGCCCCCCTGCTTCCCGAGAAAAAACATTGTGGTGGTATTGTCTGTCAACACCCTCACCACCGAACCACGTATACAAGGTTTTTTTTTTTTTTTTTTTTGGCTCGCTGAACCTTTACAAAAAGAACCAGATAAAACAAACATGTTACATATTAGAAAAAGGAGAAAGAATTAAAAAACATTGTTTTCCTTTTTTGCCAACCCTGACAATTTTCCAGGCGTTTGTTCATTTTGCCTTTGATCTTTTCCACATAACATCTGTGTGCGCAAGATTTGGAGGACTATGTTCTTTTTCTATGTATGTTAAATGACTATTTCAGTTAGTTAACACCTGATTGGCCGGTGACGTCAACACGGCGTCGGTACCAGATACGAGTGTCCCAGAGGAAGTCTAATACAATATCCTCCTCTCTGCACACAAAGTTCCTGAAGAGTCTTGACCGATAGATCCAGGAACCTTCACAGTCCATTAATAAATGCCTTAATGTTTGTTTGGCAGGTTTTATACAGATCGAACACAGTTTTTTCCCCTTATCCCCTTGGTTCCGCTTTTCCAAGACCACCCCACAATGGACAAGATTTAATCTCATTCTGAGGAAATTTGAGCGCAGCTTTCCATTTGGTAATTTCATTAGATAGCGTGAGAGACACCCAAGTTCCTTTTCCCCCCTTCAAAAGTGCACTTTGGATTGGATCCGATCTTACTTTCTCTATTGTTTCGATCCAATCTAAGAGTTCTAATTTTTTTTTTACTTTGAGTGGGTTTAGGACCAGAGTTTCCTCATCCAGATGTATTCTTATGAGAGCCTTTGTTACCCTTTCCCCGAGGGAGGTCAAAAGGGATGATTTGCCCTGCAGCCTCCGAGTCCTAAGGTCTCCGTAGAGCGAGGTATCTTTCCCTGTAATTATTTCCCTGAACAGGGAGATGAGTTTCCAATCTGCCATTCACTTCAATGACTTTACTCCCCGCTCGAATTTCAGACGTTTTGTAGATGTACAACTTGGAAGTCCCCAAGACCCTTTTCTAAAGTCGACCCTCAAAATGTTCCCAATTAGCTGACCAAATCCCTGGTTTAGCTTCCAGGCCATAGAGTAAAACTGGCACCACTTTTGCTAGATAGAACTTCACCAACGGAAGGATGGACAATTTACAGAACTTATAATTCAATTTAATCATTTGTGACCCAGCTTGTGTAACCTTGGCCATTACCTCAGATTCTACCTTATATTGTGCTGGATGGGCGTGTACATTGTACCCCAGATATTTTATGGTTTCTACAACTCATACTTTCGCCCCCCAGATTCCAATTTTTATATTTGATTTTTACCAAAGGATGTTTGAAAATGAGGATATTTGACTTGGCTGGGTTGATTGTTAGTTTATTTATCCCGATGTACTCATTCAGTTTCGTGAGGAGGCGTTGCAGACCAATTGGTGTTCTGTCTAGTAGTACTATGTCATCTGTATAGGCCAGCCAACAGATTTTTCTCCCATTTATGGTGGGGCTGGCCAATGCAGCCGATTCAAGAAAGGGTCCCATGTCTGCCAAGACTAGATTGAAAAAAGAGGCGCTCCTAGGCACCCTTGTCTGACCCCCCCCAGTTAACCTCTATTAGTTTTGAGAGGTGACCCATTGCATCAAGCCGAACTCTTAGGCTCGTTTCTCTGTGGAGTTCCACTAAGATGGACAAAAGTGTTTCTGGCATTCCCCACCTTTGTAGTTTTTGCCAAAGTAGTGCTCGTTCCACTTGATCGAAAGCTTTCGATAGGTCGATCCAGGCTCCATATATTGGAGGTGCTTTCTTTTCCTTTGTTCATTCAGTAGATTTAAGATCAGACCATTTACAGATGTCTAGTGTCCGTTCCGGAATCCTGTTTGAAAGTGTGATAGGATGTAGAAATCTTCTACCCATTTTGAAACATGATTTAATAATAGTTTCATAAATATTTTGCTTTCAATGTCGAGCAGCGCTATTGGTCTGTAGTTTGCAGCTGCCCGACGGTCCCCATTTTTAAAGAACGGTATTACCAAAGCCGTTTTCCAAGTAGTTGGAAATATCTGTTTAAGTATTTCATCAAAAAGTGCTGAGAGTAGTTTTGACCAGAGTACCGGTTCACTTTTAAGTGTCTGATAGGTCAGACCATTCAATCCTGAAGCTTTAGATTTTGAAGAATTGATTATGTTGTCATAAATTTCCTCCCCATTAAACTTGAGTTGCCAGGGAGTATCTGGTTTGATCGTAAAGTGACAGGTACTATGACTCTTATAGGTCTCTGTTAGATATTCGACCCAACCATCTTCAGACAGATTACAGAGAGAGTTTCCTGCTTCCCCCTCAAATTGGTTCATTGTTTCCCAGAAGCTTTTGCTGTTATCTTCTTAGTATATTAAGTACATATTCCCCATCTGTTTGTATCCGGATTTCCTTTTGTGAAATTGACCAAGATTTATACGTTGTTCTCTCTTTTTATTTCTATTTTCAGTTGTTCTGCCGGATACCCTATTTTCCTAATTTCTCACAGGGCTTTCCTATGTTCTTTCTCTTTTGCGTTGGTTCATCAAAGACATGAAGATGTTTTTGTTTATTTCTCCCCACTAAGTCTCCAGGTGTTAGTGTTGCCCAGAGAAATTTGGTAAACCTCTTCGGATCGCATTCCAGTTTCCAGATGTGTTCAGGAACCTCTTTTAGGCGCTTATTGAGCTTAAGTTCTCCATCTTTATATTTCACGACTCTGATTTTCCCTTTTTCCCCCCTCTAGGTTCTGAGATTCTCTTTCCATTTTTGTTCCTAGAATGTTTTGGAACGAGAGCTCGAGTCTGCTGTTGTCACTGCCTCCTTCCCGTTTTAAAGTTAGAATTTAATGGCAATGCATGCAGGGATGACTTCCCTCTATGCCATGTTTTATGTGCTCTTTGGTCTACCTCTTGCTTACTATTGACCATTTTGAGGTCCCCTACCACATTCTTCCCCTACTTATCTTCCCAGCATTCAAGTGATATGCCTCTCCATTTTGTGGATATAGACAGTTTGTGTTAAAATCTCCTGCCAAAATAATGTTGCTAGAGGCTGAGTTCACCTTCACTGCTTCCAGTAATAGGCCCAGATCTTCTATGAAAGTGTCCAGTTTTGAGCTGGCGGGGTTCCAGTATATATTTATCAACTCCCAGGCTGAATGTTTCTCTTGTAGGCTTATTTCTGCTCTACATGCATGGATACCTAGGGGATTTTTCCATATTTCTACTAAGTTTTTGAAAGTTTGGTTCTTGAGGGCTATAAGCAGACCCCCTGAATGTCATCCTAATGGTTTTTGTAAAGCCGGTAGGCAAAGAACTGTTTATCCTTCGATGTTTAAAGGGTTCACTAACCAAGTTTCTTGAAGCAGAACAGCGTCACCCTGATTGAATAGATGTGCTCGCATTTCTTTTGCTCTAATAGTGCTGGAGCCCCACGAATTCCAACTGAACACATTTAAATCATCCTTTCTAAAGTTGCTGCATGCCCAATCCTAGTTTCTGCAGAACTTGTGAAAGGATTTCTGGAAGAAGCGTAAGAGTATTTTCTTTTATGTCTGTTTCATCTCTTTGCTTCCCCCTTTCATTAGGTGCAGTTCATTTGAGTTTTCCCTTCCCTTATTTTTTAGTGTTGGGATACTTCTTTCTGTATCATTACATGAAACCTCCAGGCCAAAGGATTCCAACTCCACGGACTCTTGTAGCATGGCATTTTCTGCATTCTCGGAGGCAAGTGTCAGTTCAACCAGCAAGGGGTCTTGAGACATTGTCTTCAGATGCAAAACAATGAAGATTTTTCACTTTTTTCATTATGCTGAATATTACTGCACGACTCGATTTATGACCCCCTGGATTGGAGCGCAATCTCAGCCAGACCCTTTGGGTAATGTCATTTTTCAACTTACTTTGTTTCTGGTGTTAACTGGGTTTAAAAAGTGACTATTCTTAAACGTGCATCATCTTGAGATCCTGGATTGTTTAATATTACTGATTTCCCTTCACCATTTTGAGCTTTATTTTCATTTATTGCAGAAAATTTTGTTTCCGTCAAGATTGTTGCGGGGGTTGGGCTCGGCAGTGATACACCGAAGTCCTTGCCAGTCTTCTTTTTTTTTTAATTTCGAAGATAGAAGCACTTATGTTATTATTGCACTGCACTAGGGCGGTGTTATATGCATTAGATTTCTTTTTTCCGGCTGAAATTTTTTTTCCAGAAAGATTGGCACCCATTTTATTGCTTTTGTTTTAGGATTTTTATGAGAGGCGCCATTCGGTTCTTTACTGGTTTGTAAATTCCCCAACTTTGGTTGATTTTTAGAAACATTCTCCTCTGTTTTTGCCTTTGAATCGTAGCTCGTCTCTACCTCATTCTCGGTTTGCAGACCAATACTTGCTTTTGTGATTGCTACAGTTTCTTCCGTTTTTTTACTATTTCCTGTTTTGGTTTTTTCAAGGTTCTTTTTGGTTTGTTTCTGGTTACCCTTTTCTTGGCTTGTCTTGTTTTTTCCCCCGAGCTGGTTTGTGGATCTTTAACATCACGTGTTATACTTTCCTGTTTCTCGCTGTTTCTAATAGTTTTAAGGTTTATCTGATGGCTTACTCTTTCCTTTATGTTTCCATTTTTGTTGTCTTTCAACCCTCTTTCGTTTTTTTTGTTTTAGGATGCATTGACTTTGACATCCCGCTTTGTGCGAGACGTTTCCTCGCTTTGCTCCTACCTCTTGAGGTCTGGTCACAGGGATGCTGCCAGTCTGGCGTTTTCTCAATTTGCTTCCCGTTTACTTTTTCTTTTTCAGGTTGCAATTTTTGAATACTCTTGTTTCCATTTCTCCTACTATATTTGCAAGTCTTCGAAATTCTTTCAGCACCGAATCTGAGAGCGGCGTGTCATCTAGTGAGTGTTCTTGGATCCTCTATGCCGTTCTTTCTGTTTGGATTGGTTTTCAATTTTCTTTCAAAACAGAGAGGACCTCTTCCAGTAGTTTGTTTTGTTATTCCATATAATTTTTTCCTTCAGGCTTTGTTGAATGGAGGATATATCAAGTCCTTGTTTTACCATTTCTAAGTTTAGATCCCGAAGCGGGAGGGTCAAGTTTGTGTTGGTTGCAGCCACCAGACCAACTAAGGATGAGTCACAAAGTGCAATTTCTTTTGTCATCTCTAAGAGGGTCCCATTTTGTGATTGTACATCTATTTTGAGCATTTCAAAGACTGAAACCAGAGAGTTGAAAACTAAGTTTAGGGCTTTCAGTATTTGTGTTTGGGTCTGTTTTTTATTTTGGCATCTTCATGCTGAACTGCATCTCTTTGTTCATTAGAAGTTCATAAGAAGTTTGTCCTGTATTTTCTGGTTAGTGTGTGTTGAAATATTGGTGCTGCTGCCTTTTCCCCCTCATTTGGTTTCTTAACTTCATTCCCTGGTTTAACTGGTGGTATGAAGATTTCCGTACTGGAGGAAGGGGTTTGAGAGTGCCTCGGGTTTTCCCAAAAAATCAGTGACTCTCCTTCAGCATCACCGACTTTTATGTCGTTTTTTCCCAAAGTGATTTTCTATTTTTTGTTGGATTCTTTGTTGTTGTGGTGTACTCTAGACCCCGTTTCCATTTATTTGTTGACATAACTTAGGTTCTTCTTCTTGTGACTGTCCCCCAAATGTCCAGGTAGTTCCTCTGCATGTATTAATGCTTGAATTTGCTGGGGGGTATCTATGTTTGGGTTCCCCTGAGAGTGTGGGTTTACGGCGATATCTGCTTTGTGACTTCTACTTAGGTACGAGCCATCGCCTTCTCCCTACATACGATTTGAGGACCCAATGAACCAATCTCAACTCTAGGGCATTTATGTGGAACCGAGCCTTCACCCAAGACCACAGGCCTCGGACATAGGAGCTGCCGAGATGCAAGCCCCCACCCCACCCCGGCTGAGGCATCCGCCACAATCGTAAATTGGAACTCCGGTTCCAGCAACGGCATGCCCCGAACCACCTTGTCTGAGCACTGCCACCAGCGAACAGCCTCCACCAGAGTGCCGTCGCTCACCAACTTGTCTGACCAAGAGCCGCGACTGTGAGCCCACCGGTCCGCAAGGAACTCTTGTACCGGCCTCATGAAAAGACGACAGTTTGGCAACAGTGGAATGCAGGACGCCATGGCCCCAGCAGCGACATGTAGGTCCGGACCGACACCCTTGCGCCGATCTTCCACTCTGCTGCCCTTTGCAGAAACTTCATGACTCTCTCGCCCGAGGGCTTCACAAGTCCCAGTTCAGTCCGAAACTCCACCCCCAGAAACACCAAGTCCAAATTTTAAAATTATTTCTCGAAGTTTACGGCGAAGCCTAGCCGTTGCAACAGCTGCATGGTAGCCCCTAGACTTTCTTGCGCCTCCCCTGGCGACGAGCCTAACACCAGCCAGTCGTCCAGGTACGGGTATACGTGATGACTCTCCCATCGAAGCCACACCGCCACTGGTGCCAAACACTTCGTAAATGTCCTGGGGGACGCTTTTAAACCAAATGGGAGTACCCGAAACTGGTAATCTTCTCCTACAACAAACTGCAGAAACTTGCAGTGCGGTCGACGCATGGGAATGTGGAAGTATGCGTCCTGTAAATCCAAAGACGCCAGAAACTCGTTGAGCTGTACCCACCGGATAACTTCCTGAAGAGTGAGCATCTTGAACTTCAGGCGTTGCAGAGTCTTGTTCAATGCCCAAACATCCAGTATGGGCCGCCACTTGCTGTTGGGTTTCTTCACTATAAAGTAGCTGGAATAGACGCCTTGCCCGCTCTCTGCCACCGGAATCAATTCTATAGCCCCTTTCTGAAGCATAAAAACGACCTCCATCCGCATGATGGGAAGGTGAAGTTGCAAAGCATACACTGGAGGAATGGAACCCGGGGAACACTTGAACTCCAGCGAGTGGCCCAGACGCACCGTGTCCAACACCCAACAGTCCAACAGTCCAACGTAATTTTGGACCACTCGTCCAAGTGCATTGCCCCCATACCCCCCCTCCCCCAGCAGACTGTCTTGAAGGCAGTCATTGTTGTAGTTTAGCCTGCCTCCCCTTAGAGGAGGAGGGGTGAGCATCCCTTTTCTGCTGGGCTTGAAAGTCCTGACTCTTCTGCGCCGATTGTGCTGATCTCCGATACCCCTGGGAGGAATAACTTGACCGACCGTAACCCAGTCTCTGGTCGAAACAAACCGGGCATTACCCGAAGCCTCCCGGAATGGTCGAAAGGAGCGAAAAGAGCACCCACTCTGCAAAGCCCCCAATGACGTAGCAGTCTCCGTCTTCCTTCATCCCTTTGAGGGCCTCATCAATTCTCAAACAACTGCTCCCCCTCACACTGCTTAAAGCCGGGCTCCGCTAGGTCAACGGCAATATTAAAACTGTGATTAGAAGCTTCCTCCCCTTCACACACCAAAAGCATGGCGCTCTTGCAGTGCTCTTCTGGCAGATTTTCCAAAATAGTTGCTAGCCGATGCCACATCTCACGATCATAGCGGGCCATGATCGCTAAGAAATTGGCCGCTTTTACCATTGTCGGCCCAACAGTCAAAACCTGATTCCCGATGGCGTCCTGTCTCCTGGCTTCACTGTCCAGAGGAGTAACACACTTGTGCTGACTCCATGCTTTACGGCTGGCCGACGAAAGAATCCGGAGTGGGCTGCGACACTAAGCACTTCGGGGTAGAGTCCGGGGCCTTAAACTTTTTTTCTCCAGCCTCCCTTTGACAGCCGGCTCCAAAAAGGGATTCTGCATTGTGCCTCTTGCCCATGTGATCAAACAGGAAACACTCCTTGCGTTCTTCCAAAGGTGTCGGGCCAAATTCCACACACGCCTTCGCCATCATGGTGTGGAACGCCCCAACATAACCAGGAGGGGAAGGCTGTGCCAGACTGGCTGGTTCACCTCCCTGTCCGTATCCCACGCATCGTCCCTCGTTGGCGACGAAGAACCAGTAGACGTGGTGTCCCAAGGCACACTATCCGACTCCATTTCCGGCAGTTCACCCTCCTCAGGGTACGAACGTGGACGATCTTCACTCACAGGCCGCGGCAACGGCAACCCAGCCATGGCAGAACACCAGCAGCGTCCATGACAGGCCCCACCAGAACCCCACTCAGCAGAGGCAACCTTGCATCCAGCTGGCGTAGCAATGATTGCAGCGTGGACAGAACCTGGAGCGACAGCACAGACTGCAGGTTCAGCAGTGGGTAACTAGTTGGACCAGAACCCACACCCACCGACGGTCCAACACTCTGCAGTCCCAAGGCCGACGGGCCCAACACCGGCTCCCGGTCGCCATCCACCTCCGAGGACAGAAAAAGCTGCCATTTCCTGATGTAGAATGGTGTCCAGCAGAAGAAAGTCAAAAGCGGAAGACTGCCAAGCCCCACTTGTCGGCAACAAACCGTCCGTGTCCATCCTCGACAAAGAGAAAAGCTTCAGGCCTTGCTCCAACACCGTCGTCGCCGTAGCCGATGACACAACAGTTGACGACAGAACCGTAAATGGAAGAGCAACCGTTGACAACGGAACCCCCATCGACGAGGACGTTGTCGGAACCGCCACCTGCGGGGTAGATTTTGCAGGCGACCCGGCAAGCCTAGCAGCGCTGGACCAGTGCATAGAGGACTCCCTGCTAGAGGACGACCTGTGACGGTCCCCCGCAGAGGCGTGCTTCGACAAAGAGTGCTTCTTGGCCTTCTCCTGCAATGCTGACTTCTCGGGCCTACCACCAGACCCTCGGGAATGGTCCGACCGACCATGCTTGGACGAAGAAGCCCTCTTCGACAGCTGTTTACTCGAAGAGGATCTACCACTCTTCCCCACCTCCGACACGGGAGCAGGACAAGGTTTCTTAGCCGGAGGCTTGGCTGACGCCACCCGGCAATGCTCTGCCGACTGCACAGGCCGCTCTGAGGACCGACTCCGGACCGGCCCCACCTCCGAGGCCGGGTAGGTGCCCTCGTTAAGCCAACAAACGAACCGCTGATTGCGGTCCTTAAGAGTCTTTTGCGAAAAACCTCTACAGATCTCGCAAGAGTCAGCAGAGTGAGGAGGGTAAAGGCAGAGGCAATCCATATGCCCGTCACCCTCATACACCTTCAACCCACAAGTCGCACAGGGCCGGAACAGAGACTTCTTCGGAACCCCAGAAACCATCTCAATACGCAAAGAGCACATGCAAAAACGCAACACAAGGTGATCCCAACAGTTTGGAGACGGTTGAAATCTGAAAGGAAGCCGCGGGGTGGTGCTATTTATAGCCTACGTCTTATTGGTGGGGACAAAAGCACCCAAAAAGGACACTGATGGGACACTTAAGTGTCGAAGTTTTCCATAGGAAAACGCTAGGTTAAAGTGACCGAGGTTCCCAGCCTGACTACTGGAAATATTCACAGCATGTGAATCCATGAAAGATCCAATGCTGGAGAATAACAAGTTTCTCTTACCTGGTAATGTTCTTTTGATGGGATGGTCCAACAACGTATTCCATATCTTTGACAGTAATCACCACAGCTCTGCTGCTTTGGAAAATGTTTGGCGTCAGCGTCCTGCTTCGATGACGTCGATGCGCCGTCCCCGAGGACCTCCTCCGACGGCCGACGTCACCCGATGTGATCAGAAGGACGCACGACGCCCGTAGCCTCAGTTGTAGTTTTTTCCCCCAGAACGTGTGACACCAGTCTTTTGCCAGTCAGACACACAAGGCCTTGCGGAAACAAACTGCAATCGCATAAGAAATTCTGCAGCGGAGAAGGTAGAGAGGGAGCGATATGGAATTTGGACCATCCCATTGAAAGAACATTAGCAGGTAAGAGAGTAACTTGTTCTTCGAGGGGATTGGGTCCTCCGACGTATTCCATATCTTTGACCGACTCCCAAAGCAGTACCAAAGCAAGGAGGTGGGAAAAGAATTTAGAACACAAATTTAGCATGGAAAGGAAGACAGTAGCCGTGGGTTATGATCTCCAGAACCCACACATCTGAAGTAATGGCACGCCACTCTAGAAGATGCTGCGCCAGCCTACCACCAACCGGCAGACCATGGCACCTGGCTTCATGACTGAGTGATAGCGGCTGCGGCGTTGCCTAAGGGCAACGAGGCAACTGCCTGAGCGGCCTTGGCACCTTGAGTACCCTGTTTTCCACCTCTGGCACTCTTACGGCGGCCTCTTTGACTGACAGTTCCTCTCGCTTTACTGAAGGACGAGTAATAACGAAAGGAACCTCCCCCTCCATTGTTGTCCACTAGGACGAAAATGCGGAGGTTGTCGAACTGCAGCGCCCAACGACTTTGCTGCAGCTTTGGAGGTCTGCAACCTCTCAAGGCTCTCGTCAGCCTTGTTGCCAAAAAGATGTCCACCGTCAAAGGGCATGTTGAAGAGCCGGGACTGCACATCAGGAGCGAACCCCAACTTCCGCAACCACGCAAACCTGCGTATTACGGTGCTTTGCCGCCATGGACCCGCTGACACAATCTGCCATGTCCAAACCCGACTGAACGGCCTCACACATGGCATCCTTGCCATCCTGAACCATAGCAAGGAAACCATCCCGTTCGTCCCCTTTGGGAATTTGTTCAGCCACTAATGCAACACAGCTCCACAGAGTGTGTGTGAAACGAGACAAGGCACATACAAAGTTGGCTCCCTGAATGCCATACCCCCTTTAGAAAACACTTTCTTCGCCCAGCCATCAAAACGTTTGTCGTCCCTATCCGGAGGGATGGTAGGATACGACGCAGTGTTTTTTTTTTTTGCCTTACTTTTTTCATGCCTGTGGTAACATGTCATTTGTTGGGTTTAATGTCATGTCATGGGGTGTGGTTTGCCTGGCATGCACCTCCAAATTGTCATACTGATATATAATCTATTCAGAGCATGTGAATCCATGAAAGAGCCAATGCTGGAGGAGGGAGTGGTTTCTTACCTGGAACTCCCATTTCTCCAGCGTTGGCATCTTTCAAGGATTCACATGCGCCCACCGGCCGCCCCTGCACACAAAACTTGGTTCAGTTTCCGTTTTGGTGGTTAAAATCTGAAGGGAAGCCGCGGGGGTGGGCCTATTTATATCAGACGTCCTATTGGTGTATCCTCCAGCATCCAAAAAGAACGTTGGTAGGACACTAAAGTGTCAGTTTTCCATAGGAAAAGGCTATATTAAAGTTACCAAGGTTTCCCAGCCTGACAACGGGAAATATTCACAGCATGTGAATCCATGAAAGATACCAACGCTGGAGAAGTGGAGTTACAGGAAAGAAACCACTCCCCTCTTCCTCCATGGATTCCTGCTGGGGAGTTTTACAAAAGTCCACCTTTTGGTATGACTTGTGTAGACTCACCTTTGGAACACAGGGCTCCAACTCTTAGTATAGGCCTGAACCACAAAAGGTTGCTGGTAGCAATGACTGAGCAGCCAGGCTAAGACTTAGGAGGGATGAAGGGCTGTAGGCAGCACAGAGAACTTGGAAAGTACACATAGGCCAAAGAAAACACTAACGCACAAAGTTATATGAAAATAATGGTGTATTTTACATAAACCCTTAGGTCAAGATAATTGTTCAAGAAGGAAAGTACTAGAACACTCCAAAAAGCACATAGAAGAACCAATGCAATTTTCACAGTAAGTAAAACAATGTTCTAATACTTTGGGCATGGCCATATGCAATTCCACAGGTAAGTAAAATACTTTTGTAATAACTGTTTCAGGTAAAATAAATGAAACAAGACCTACATAAGTGGGTAGATACTTGCAATAATGTCAGAGGCCTTAGTCTTTAGTAGTCCATCCCAATCTAGTTATTAGTCTCTGAGTCAAATTGGGAGGCAAAACTGGAAAGGCACAAGCTGTAGAAAGTCCAAATGTCCAGGGGAAGTTTTCAGTTGCAAGTACACTTTGTTGGGGAAAAGGTTCAGGGAAAGGCACACAGGTGTTAGGCATGGGTAAACCAGCATGGGCGAACTCACAAACTCATGTCGGCACTCCAGTTACACAGGAGCAGCAAAACAACACTAGGGAAGTTCCACCAAGAGTCTTGCAGTATCTTACAAGTGAAGGAGAATGCAGCATGATGTCCCCATGATGCGGCAGACCGGTAACCGGTTTCTTGGTCAGGCAGACGACAGAAGGGACTCTGCAATGGATCTCGAAGCAGCAGTCGAGGGAAAGGCTCCAGACAATGGATTATTCGTGTTTGTTTGGAGATGGTTGAAATCTGAAGGGAAGCCGCGGGGGCGGGGCTATTTATATCAGACATCCTATTGGTGTAGCCTGCAGCACCCAAAAGAACGTTGATAGGACATTAAAGTGTCAACGCTTTCCATAGGAAAACGCTATATTAAAGTTACCAATTTTCCCAGCCTGACGACGGGAAATATTCACAGCATGTGAATCCATGAAAGATCCAATGCTGGAGACTGCTTTTGTTCTTTTCTAATAAGGATGGGAGTCATTTCTTGAATGCAACCTTTTCCAATGCTTTTTGTGACTATTCTGGGACTTTTCAGTCACCTCAATGCTCATTAATTCAAACTATTTACTTTTTGAAGGAGATTGTGCAGGGCAAGATTGATGAACATCTGAGAGTCTATTTGAACAGTCTCTTCATCAATGTCTTTGGAGTCTATTAACACGAGCCACAGTCTGCAACTTCATGTCTGGTACAGAGATATCCTGCAAGTATCATTAAGCAACATTTTAGTGTTGCAATCCTCACATCTCTTTAAACCAGTTTCAGAGATCTGCTAAAGCGGGAGGAATGTGAGGAATCCGTGGGTGAACACAATAAATTAGCATGGTCATTGGAACCAGAGGGATTACAACAACCACGCACCAGGTGAGGAGTAAGTAAAGCTGCAGCAGTGCTCAGCCTGTGCGGGAAGCTTCCTTCATTTGTTTTTAAATGCACCTCCACTGCAATAGGACATACAGCTAAACCACATATAGCCACGCTACTCAGCCTGACAATATAGGGTGGATATGATAGCTAAGGGCTCTCTGGTATCTTTTCTAACTATTTTTTCGGATAGAGATGGGAGCTCAGGGGTGGAGTAACAGACATTGCAATAGCTACCAGTGTGTAGTCAAATATTGCATTTGAAGAACACCTGTGCACCACCATGGCACTGGCCTCAATATTCTTTCCATCCCTGTAAACCCTCAAATATTTATGACCCATTAGATGACTTATGGGACGAAAGCACCAGTACTAAAAAGGTGACTGTAAAGGCAATTACTGGACATGTCAAGATATTTAAACATCAAAAGAAACGAAACCTGTGTGGAGTGTAACTGGGCATTTGAGGGGGAATTAAGTGCAGAGGAAGAACTGTATCTTTATTTAATTACTTAAATGAAATATCTGGAAATTCCAGTAGCACCAGCTTGCAGTTGATTTCTAGCAAGTTCATAAGGAGGAAAAAACTTAACACAAGTTACACGCCTAAAGTGCCCTGAAACACACTTTGCAGCTGCTCACCTGTCCGACTCTGCAGGTGTGCACAAACATCATGATATAAGCATGAGCTGCTGTAAGTGAATGAAGCAGAGGTGTAGCTTGAGCAGACAGCGTAGCATCAACAACATTTCCAGCACATGCCAATTCTCGCAGAAGGACAGAGCCTCCAGGTGACTCAATTGGTCGATGTAGAGGTTCCAACGACGAGAGAATTGAGTCCAGCTGGAGAAGTCCTTCTTGCAAAACCTTTGGCTCATGGGACAGAGTCTACAGGTCAGAAAGAACATGTATAAAGCAGTGAGAAAATGTAATTTATTAGGCAGTCAAATTGGCATAACAACAAAAGGTATATCTTTGTACTTCAAGCATAGAAACAAAAGGTATAAAAGGCAGCACATGAATGAACCAGATCTCAAAATATGGAATGTTACACATTTGCAGCTAGTCTTGCTCAAGATATTTTCAAAACAGCCAATACGGAAAGGAATGTAATACATTTTCTTTTACACAACTTTTTTTGCTGCACAACCCCTGCCAATACAATTATCTGATGCTTGCTCATAAAAAGACAAAAAGAACCAGACTAGGATTATTGTGTGAAAACGGAAAGTAAAAGTCATCTTGGATTTATTTTTCATCCATATTCTATGGACCCCCAAACCTTTTGCTTTTACATGTTGTCTTGACTTTAACTATAAAGTCAAGTTCAGCTTCACTCCAATAGCCTTTTTCTAAATTCTTATGGGGAAACCGACTAGTCCTTCAGCCTGTCAGTATTGGGAAACTAGGTTTCCCTTTTTCTTTTAAAATGTCATCTATTTTGGGTAACTTTCGGATTACACAATGCATCTTCCAATGCAGTGGATTGGGGATAGGTTTGTATCATCCTAGACCTACACTCAAAGGATTTGGTTACTTTTAAATAAGACAAGTTGGTGGCAGCAGTTACATTTTAGTCATATTTAGTAAGCTCTCTCGCGTTTACCGTGTTTTGCTACCAACTGTGGCTAGTGTTCGAACATGGCCGTGCCACAAGGTTTTTTGCTTGTTCTTTGGCCATTTTGTTCTCTGGCCTTCATGCCAGGTCATGAAATTGCACAGGAAAACCTTGCTTCTCGCAGGCTAGTGCAGGCCATTTGTGCTGGAAGCCAGCAAGTGTGTTGGGACAGTCTGGTCCCTATCCACAAAATGGTCTAGTGTGTATGTATGAGTTTGCCCACAACCTAACCTTTTAGTCAGTTCTTACGACTGAAGAGAATATCAGATACAACATATCTGCAAAACGAATATAACATGACAGATTTTTTTTTTAAAAAAGGACTTCCTGAGGAAATTATTGACAAGACCATTGAGAGAACTGAACCACTTCAGAGAACCTCTTGAAAGAACAAACTAAAAAAGGAAAATACCAGACATATCCACTCTTTGAAACTTTCCAGTCAAAGCCATCAGATTAAGAGAATCATCAACAAAAATTGGGATCTGATTACATCAGTTAAAGTATTGCTCCACAATTTAGAAACTGTGCCACACTGAATAACGATCAATCATTTCATCAGTAATGTATTTCCAGGCGGCAGTAGACTGTGCGACTTGGAAGCATTTTGAATAGGGGGATTTATCCCGTGACTATCAATAAATTGGAAAATCTAGATTTGGAGTATAGTTTTGCTATTAGCCTTGATTTGAAATAGACACTGGTGTGTCGAAACACGTGTTATCCATAAAGGGCAATACATTAAAGATCAATCATTTCATCAGTATTCAGTGTGGCACAGTTTCTAAATTGTGGAGCAATACTTTAACTGCTTTCTCAAGGGGTTGGGGTCAAAAAGCCCATTTTTCTGCCCCACATTAACTGCGACACTTGTTTGAATTGCAAGAATAACCAGGCGCATGGAAACCTTTTTAGTTGGCACAAAACTCAACCCCTAACTTGTGGTATAGTCTGATTAGATCAGAACCCAATCTCAACTGACTATTTCCTGAACCACCGATACTGACATAGAAAATAGGTAAAAACCTCAGAGGAGATACCTTAGGCAGAAGAAAAAAAAACAAAAAAAACAAGGCCAAACAACTCTGTAAACAAAACATGGCACTTTTGCTGGTCTCAACTGCCAACATTGTTCCATTCTTATAAATGGAGATCACATTAGACACCCAAACACTGGCAAGAAAATACCACTAAAGGATTCTGCTACCTGCGAAAGTAAAAATGTGGTGTATGCACTACGTTGCCCCTGTGCCAAATATGTCGGGAAGACCACCCGTAGAGCTAAAGAACGTTGGACCGAACATAAGTCCAACATTAGAACCGGAAACACAAAATCACCAGTGTCCAGACACTTCCAAGAAAATAGACATAACATCTCACAACTGCAATGTGTTATCTTAGAAGTAATGCACCCTCTACCAAGAATTGGTGACTTGGCAAAAAAGAATCGCTCAGAGAGAACTATATTGATACACAAGTTGGATGCCATGACACCACTGGGAATACATTATAAATTACTCACCGTAGTGACTAACATACTCTTAGTCCCCTTTCCGCCATACTGAATGGGCGTCTCTCTAGAGGGACGGGCGACGGAATCTTTTTCACCAGAAAAAACCTTCCCTTTGTATTTAGAGGCGAACAGGGATGCGGCCCTGGGAGCATGCGCTGCCCTTACTCCAGCGCTAAACCTCAGTCCACATAGACACGTCAACAATAGATTTAACATTGTATAATGACACCTGTTTTGGGGGGGGGGGGTTGGTGGGATGTATGGAGGAATGGGGACTAGGAGTACATTAGTCACTACAGTGAGTAACTCATAATTGCTTACACGTCCCGTCCCATTTCCTCCATACTGCATGGGCGATTACAACTGAGTGTATCTCCAGGGTGGAGAGGAGAGGAGATCCTCCTTAAGCAAACCGGTTTCTAAGAACCGCCAGTCTGAAAGCCACGTCTGCTCTAGAGCCGGTATCCAAACAGTAGTGCTTGCAGAAATCTGAAGGGGTGGCCCAAGTGGCCGCCCTGCTTACGACTTGCCAGGGGACATGCCGCTGGAAAGCAATGGCCGTTGCCTTGGCTCCGACAGCGTGGGTGTGCATGTTGGCCGGCAGTGGCTTGTGCGGTCCCTCGTAGGCTTCTTTGATGACCAAGACCATCAAACGGGCTATTGAGATCTTGGAGGCCTGACACCCCGGTATTGATCCTCCGAAGGTGACAAAAAGAGTGTCTGACTTGCGGAAGTCCTTGGTCCTGTCCAGGTAGAATCAAGGCACGCCTGACATCAAGGCAGTGCAGAACTCCGTCTCGTCTTTGGGCTCAACAAAAAAAAGTGGGCAACACAATTTCTTCGTTCAGATGGAATGCAGACAGCACCTTACGGAGGAATGATGGGTGCGTCGGTAGGACTACCTTGTCCCTGTGAAACTTCGTGTATGGCTCCGAGGCGACCAGTGCCTGGATTTTGCCGATTCTGCGAGCAGAGGTGAGGCCGGCTAACACGGCTGTTTTAATGGTGACCAGCCTGATGTCCGCAGACGCCATTGGTTCGAATGGTTTGTGCACCAAGGCACTCAAGACTATGTTGAGGTCCCACACGGGGTGCGGCCTCTTGATCGGTGGGTAGAGCCTGGCAAGGCCAGTCAAATGTCTCTTGACAATTGGGTTGGAAGAGAAAAAAACTCTCCTCCGAGTTTCTGTATGCCTAATTGCTGCCAGGTAGGTGCGGCAAGTGTCCACCTGCACGGGCAAGATGCGCTGAAAGGAGAGCATGTCGTCCAGGGAACATGTCAGAGGGTCAGAGCCCTTACAGTCTGCCCAATGACAGAACCTGCGAACCTCTTCCACTTGTGCCCGTAGCATTTGAGATTGGAAGCAGCACTGGCCTTGGCGAGCACCTCCTTACAATCTGCTGGGAGATCGTAGGCCCCAAACTCTAGTGCTGCAGTCGTGGTGCATAATCACGGCTCCTTCCCTGGCGAGAAGACCTGCAACCGCCGGAACCTTGACTGGAGGGGATGCTGACATGTCCAGAATGTTCGGGTACCAGATCTGTCTCGGGCAACGGCGGTACGATGAGGATCATCTTGCACTGGGACCGTCTGAGTTGATTGATTAGTCGAAGCAGCAAAGGCAACGGAGGGAACGCATACAGAAACAGGCCATCCCAAGGAAATGAGAATGCATCCCCCATGGTCCCTGGCCAGGGAAACCTGCAGGCGAACCTCCGGCACTTGGTGTTCGTTGCAGTCGAAAACAGATCCATCTGGGGATTGCCCTATCTGTTGAACAGGTGATCCACTTGGTACTGCCAAAGTTCCCAGTCGTGGCACGAGCGCAGCTCCCTGCTGAGAGAGTCGGCAATGGTGTGCTTCAATCCTGCCAGATGAAAAGGGATGAGGAACATCCCCTGGGCTACGGCCCAGTGCCAAAGGTCCTAACGCCTCCTTGGAGAGTGCCAGGAATCTTTTTCCTCCCCCCCCAGCTTCTGGATGGAGAACATCGTAGTGGTGTTGTCCGTGAAGACCCATACCACCTTACCCTTGAGGGACGGGAGAAAGAACTTGAGGGCCCAAAACCCTGCACGTAGCTCAAATGCGTTGATGTGCAACGTCCTGTCCTCCGGTAGCCACAGGCCTCTTACATGAAGACTTCTGGTGTGCGCCCCCCATCCTTCCAGGGAGGAGTCCACCGTGAGTCTCCTGATGAGGTGGGGTCTGGAAAGCCGCGCCTGCATACAGATGTGCACGCACTCCCCACCACCGTATCGCTCAGCGGAAACCCTCCTCAAGTGTGATCCTGTCCTCAAAGCTTTCCAATACTTGTATCCAATGGGTGTCGCGGAACTCCTGCAGCGGACACATCCGTAGCCTGCACAGCCGAATGATGTATATGCATGACAACATCATGCCGAGTAGAGACTTGATGGGCCTTACGCTTGTGACCTTCAGGGCCAACAGCTGACGTACTGTGCCCAAGATGGCCACTATCCTCTCCTCCGACGGAGACGCCAGGCATGACACTGAGTCTGGATCCCAGAAACTGCGCGTCCTGCGATGGAATCAAGCAGGACTTTGCATAGTTCTCCGAGAACCCCAGATCCGTCAGGAGTTGAATGGTGTTCGCCGTGTGTTCGACGGCTATGTCCTATGAGCCAGTCATCCAGGTAAGAGTACACGTGGATCCCTCGTCGGCGCAGGCACTTGAACACTCTTGGCGCTGACTTTAGTCTGAAGGGAAGGGCCTTGAAGTGGTAGTGTTGTCCTTTAACCACGAAGCGCAGAAACTTGCGGGGGCCCATGTGTAGGGTGATGTGAAAAGAGACATCTTCCAAGTCCAGCAACAACAGAAAATCCCCCTCTTCCAGCTGTCCTAGCACGTGCTAAAGAGTCACCATCCGAAGCTTTTGAGACAATGTACTTGTTCAGGCGGCAGAGGTCCAGGAAGGGCCTCCAACCACCGGTCTTCTTGACAAGGAAGTAGTACACTCCGGAGCCCCGGAGCCTCTTTGGGACGAGCCCGATTGCACCCTTTCTTAGCATGGCCCGCACCTCCAACAGCAGATGAGGGATGTTATGTTCCCGACAGGCCACCGGTGGTATACAGGGACACTTCCGTTGGAACTCTAGGGTGTGGCCGTGGGCGAGAGCATCCAGCAACCAACGGTTGGTGGATATGGTCTTCCACACACTGACTAAGTTAGCCAGCCAGCCTCCCACCGGGGTGCAAAGGTGGGGGCCAGACTCCACAGCCGGTTCTGTCCTGTTTTGACTTCGAAGCGCCACCTTGGGGGCCTTGGCGACGACAACGTCCACCTCCAGACTTGGCACGGTCCCTGTAGGTCTCCTGGGCTGACGAGCAGGAGGGTTGACAGTAGGACTAAGCACCTCCTCCAAATCCTTTAGAACAACCTTAGGATTTTCCTCCAGAAGTCCCAAAGGATGGCCGTCGTTGCTGGTGTTACGCTCACCTGGTGTCCACGGGGGCGTTGATCTGGACCGGCCTGATGTTACTTCTTCCAGTGATACTCGGAGCGCCGAGATGACGGAGTGGACCGGGCCACCCAGCTTGGTCTGTGTGGCTCGTATGAATATTCTTCTGTAATGCAGAAAGGGGAATTAACCACCTGTGAGGTTTAAGCTTAACCCCACCTTCTCCCCATGAATTACTTTGGGACTCCTTTAGATTCTCACCTGATAATCTGGAAAGATGAACTCTCCATCCTGCTTCAAGCGCAGGGGCGCGTAGATGACCAGTTGCCTCACTGGTGTGGGAAGTTGGCGAGTTGCAGACCGAGTTGACTCCGTAGAGGTAATAGTTATGAGTTCAAAACGTCTGGAATTCACTCTGTCCAATTCCCCTAGGTTGCCCTTATGGATCTGGAAAGAGTTCACGTGGCAACCAGAGATGCGCAGGTAAGTGTTTATTAAGGCTGTTCGGAATAAAGAGGGAAGCTTGCTCTAATCTGTGGTCTTTTTCCGTTTCAGGCATCCATTCGGAGGAAGATCCGTGGATTGAAGCGTTTACTGCAACCGGGTAAGTCTGTAGCGGAATGTTTCCCCATAGGGGCCGGGGTGCGGCGGATATGCGGAAAAGGTCGCGCCGACCCGAGATTAGGCGAGTATCCCCGGTGATCTCAAGTAAGTCTTAATATTTGCCTTTGTTGCCCTTGATAACTCTCTGTTGCTCACCTTATTGTTTTTATGTCCATAGGTGATGAAGAGCGGCCGCAGACTGAAGATGAGCGTGATGGAATGCTGAAAATTGGCAACAGGTGAGTTCAGTGCGGCGTTGCAGGAGGCGCGGCAAGAGCGACTAATGGATTCTTACTTCCAGGTTCAAGTCGGGAAGATGCAGGATTCAGGTGAGTATGAATAAACTCTTGCTCTAACCTTTCCTTCTGTTTTCTTGCAGGGTTCAGGAGCTCCGGAGTGTAGACGGCGTGGCAGAAGACTAGAAGCTGCTGCAGGCACGGTGAGCGTTACGCTGCTACTGCAGAATAACGCGAAGCACGTGTGGCTGTCCGGGCATGGCTTAAATAGCTTTGGAAGAAGTCCCAGGTAAGTATTCTTCCACTGCCCCACCCAGGTAAGAAAATAGTCCCTTCATTAAAGTAGTCCCTCCTAAGCCTCATTTGGCTTAGGTCTTCATGCAGCATGGTCTGCATCAGGTGAGTAAGCAGCATGGTCTGCTTTAGGTAAGTTCTCATAAATGAGCCTGGCGCTGTTCTTATGAGCCTGGCGCCAAAGGCGCCAGGACTGCACCCAAACCAGCCCTTAAATGGGGCTTTTGGGCATGCTCCAAATGGCGTGATGCCTGCTTCCGGGGCTGCTGGGCCTGGTCTGGTTTCCCGGGGGCAGGCATGACAGCTGGAGCATGCACAAAGCACGACGAGTCAGTGTCCACCTTGATGGCCTCAAGGGACTTGTCCACAGACTTCCCAAACTAATTGTCCCCGTCAAAGGGCATGTCCAACAACTTCGACTGAAAATCCTGGTGGAAATTAGTGGCCCTCAATCAGCCCCGCCGAAGGTAAACACTGTTGCCCATTTGGCAGAATCCTGTGTTGGCAATGTCCGAAGACACCTCGACTTCCTGTAGGATCTCCAATGCCACCGCCCTCCAAAGCTGTCGTAATGCACCATGATGGCGAGGGCGTTAGCGGCCTTGATAGTCATAGTTGCCGACGTGATAAATCTTCGCCCCATGGCATCCAACTTTTTCCCCTCACCGTCCATCTTCTCCAGCGTCTTTTCGATGGGCTGGAAAGAGGACTCCCTCCTGGCAGGCAGGGATGCTCTCACCTTTGGGGCCATGCCCTACGGATCCGCCACTGCGGCCTTCACTAGGGACGCCGCCACCACTTCAATAGAAGTTTGGGTCTTCGTCGGATGCGCCTGGGCGTTCACGGTCTTGGCCGAGTTCGGCGCGGCATTCTCCTTAGGGGGAGGGTCGGGACCGCGCTCCCCCTTGGCTTTCTCTGCAGGGCCGGTCTGGGTCTTCTCCAAGAGCTTGCCCGGATGGTCAGACTTCCGCTTCTTTGAAGATCCAGAGCTTGGATCGTGGTCAAAGGCGCTGGAGATGCTGTACTCGCCCAGGCCATCGAGGAGCCTGTCGCAACGGCGCTACCGGAGGCAGTGGAATCGCAGTTCTTACCCTTATGTTGGGCCCCCGTGGGAGGGGCGCCCTCACTCAAAGGTCTTAAAAGACAGCTCCCCTTTCTTCTTCTGGGGAGGGGAGGCATGCAGCCAGGACTCTCACGGAGCAGGGGCCTTGGGCTGCAACCATTCGTTGAGGCGCTTGCGCCAATCAGCTCACAGGAAGGGCACCAACCCCTGACAAGCCGCACAGTCATCCTCCACGTGCGTTGGGTCCGAGCGCAGGCAGTAAAGGCACTGGGAATGTCTGTCGTCCGAAAAGACATTCCGCAGGATGCAACCGGGGCAAACCTTTGAGAGGTGCAGAGTCCTCCTCGTCCGCCATGTCCACGCGGGGTAGGCCTTGAAGCTTCTGGAATCCCCCAAGAAGAAACTCGATGAAAAATCACCCTTGAGGGACAATGAAGAATCTGAAAACAGGTCCCCGTTAATCGGAAGATGGATCAATGGCGCATGAGGCTCGATTGACCCAAAAAATAAAGCAAAAATGTTCGAAAAAAAATAAATGAATTTTAAAAACAAAGTAAAATCGCAAAACGCAGGAAAAGCTCGAGAGCCATCGCACGAGGACTCCCACCACTTGAACGTGTGGTAAAAATCTGAAGATGGCTGCGAGAGGAGGGGCTTAGGTAGAGGGCAGTCATTGGCTGGGGCAGTATGACCCAAAGACCAGCGATTGGTTGTTAGAAGACAGTTCAGAAGTGAAACAAACTGATTTCTTTACCGAGGATTCCCAGCCCGACGACGGGGAATATTCATGCGTATGTGAATCCATGCAAGACCCCATGCTGGAAAACCCACGAGATTTCAAAGCCTCTTCCATCCAGTCTAAGTTGCAAAACATGTCCTGTGTTCATAAAATTGGTAACAAGTGTTATGGTGGTCAGCAGAGTATGAGGTCTTTGAAATAGGGCATAATGAAGCATTTCAGGAAGCATGTGTATCCAAAAAGAAAGGGCAATGTATTATCATAGAAACCTGACCAATTACATTGTAGGATATATATTATAACACAACGGATGTGTGATTTTTTTTGTTTTAAATGTATATATGTTGGATATAGGAGGACTTTCTTTTTCAGCCTGTACCATTGTTGAACAAAAACTCCTAGCAGGCACTGGGGAAAATAAAGGTCTTTGTTGCAAAGTGGGTGTTTCCTTCCAATGCTGTGTGCATTTGGTTTTGTCTGAGGAAAGACCCTTCTCTGATGTGCTGCACAGGCCGGCATGAAGATCTCACAGGCACGGATGGAAGGTGTGAGGAAAGGCATGCAAGTCTGACCCCATTTATCAAAGCAGTCATCTGATGATGTGTCCTTGCAATGCAGCAAGACGAAGGAAGAGCCAGAGCCAAGGGTCATGTTAAAGTATGCATTGTGCAAGAAACAAAACTGAGGGGAGGGATTGTATTTTAAGTGTAAATAGAGAACGTAACTGATTAAAGTAGATTGCCTCTATTCCTAGTCTCATGGACATAGAAGTTAACAAATTACACTCCAAGATGGGTTATTTTTAGAGAGGTTTCCTGAGGCAATGCCGACAAAGAATGCGCTACACACTCCAAAATGGGGTGAGATTAAATACTTTTACTAGAGAGCGTGAAGAAAGACAATTGTGCACATTTTTATGTGATATATATATATATATATACACACACGCACATATACACACACACACCTATAGGAAACATTACTCACCGTAATCTCATTTCTGATGCTTGTATCTACTTAGATTCACATGCTGTGCATAGGCTGACATCTAGTGGAAGCTGCAGAGTATTACAGTTTTCGAAAATGAAAAAAGACCTCGACAGGGTGTGCAAATAATACCATCCCTAGTGTGACGTCCACTATACCCATGGTCCTTCACGCGTCGAGGTCCCTCAGATTGTTATTTTTCTGACATGAGGTAGCATGAAGTGTAGCGTGAGTACAGATGTATCCAAGCAGATCTGTATCAGACAAGCTCATAAGCATCCACGCACCTTCTCTCAGAGGGGAGGAAGAGTGGGCGCATGTGAATCTAAGCAGATACACGCATCAGAACATTACAGTGAGTAATGTATCCCTTCTGAGGCTTGTGGAATCTGCTTAGATCACATGCTGTGCATAGATTAGCGAGCAGTGTTAGGAGAAGGTGGTGGGTTTTGAGAAGGTTCATGTGCGAACAGATGTCTTAAAACCACTTGTCCCACCTCTGTATCTGTCTTGGAATGAGTGTCAATGCAGCAGTGCCGAGTGAAAGTGTGTACTGAGCTCCATGTAGCCGTTTTGCAAATGCTGTCTAGCGGGACATTTTCAATGAAAGCCAAAGTAGCATCCGTACTCCTTGTGGAGTGAGCTCTTGGTGTGAAAGGCAGTATCTTGTCTGACAGGGAATAGCACTGTTGTATGCACCCGACTATCCATCTGGAGATGGTATTTTTGGAAATGCAATCCCCTTCTCTCTGCCTGGGGTTATGGGACAAACAGTTGGTCTGTTTTTCTTAGCGGTCTGGTCTTGTTTACATAGTAAAGGGCCGCCCTCCTCACATCTAGAAAGTGGAGTTTTACCTCAGCTGAGCTATGGGGATTCTGGAAGAAAGCCAGAAGCTCAATCGACTGGTTAACGTGACATTTTGAAATTAACTTTGGGGAGAACCTAAGATGAGTACGTAAAATCAGTTTATCTTCATGTATGACAAAGAACAAGCTACTTACCAACTGTAACGTTCTTTTGACTGATGTTCCTCCCGCGTATTCCTTATCTTTGATAAATCCACTTCCAGCTTGCTGGCCTCAGAACATTTTTTCACAGTAGAGGGCACTGCACGTCAACGTCCCTCGATTAAGTGTCCCTCGAAGGCATCTGTATCGGCGCCGTCACCATAGGTATAAATAGCCATGCGCAGTGTCCGTTGCTCAGTTACGTTTGGAGGAGCTGTTTTTGCCTTGTATGAGATGGTTGATACCCTTGAAGGAGCGTAGGCTCCAATTACAAGGAAGTTTTACTGTGGGGGAAGGATGGGAGGGGTGATAAGGAACACGTGGGAGGAACATCCAGTCGAAAGAAAATTACAGTTGGTAAGTAACTTGTTCTTTGAAAGGATTGTGTACGCCCACGTATTCCTCATCTTTGATAGACTCACAAAGCAGTAATGTGTAGAGGAGGCAGGAGTAAAACGAAATGTTTCCCTTTAAAGATGCACAGAATGCAACAGCTTTTCCAAATCTCGTCTCCTGGCTATAGGAGGAATCAAGACTGTAGAATTTGATGAAAGTATGTGCGGACGACCATGTGGCAGCCACACTTGTCTTTAATTGGAACTTCTCTTTGGAGAGCTGAAAAGGCTGCGCTACCCCTTGTTGAATGAGCCCTGAGGTGTTGAGGGGGCTCTTTTCCTGTCAATTAATAGCACTCTATAATAGTTAATATAATCCACCTTGAGATGGTCTGTTCCGTAACAGGTAAACCTAACTTATGCCCTGCATACCCCACAAGCAACTGGTCTGCTTACCTAACCCTCGCAAGTTTACTAATGTAAAAACTCAAGACACGCCTTGGATCCAGCCTGTGCAATCTCTCTTCCTCTTTCCCTGGATGGGGAGGAGGGTAAAAAGAGACTAAGGTTATTTTTTTTGAGTGATGTGGAATTCTGGGACCACCTTTGGGAGAAAATGTGTCTTCACATGAACTACCTAATCTTTGTGAAAGATTGTATGTGGAGGTTTGCAAGATAAAGTTTGTAATTCGCTCACTCTTCTGGCAGAAGTTAAAGCCACTAGAAAGACTGTTAAGAGTGAGAAACTTTAATGAACAGAATGAAGAGGTTCGAATGGAGAACCCATTCGAAATTTTAAGACTAGGTTTAGGTCTTACAGTGGAACTTGAAAAGGAGTTGGGGGAAAGACATTAGTTAACCCTTTCAGAAATTGAATGACTATGGGCAATTTGAAGTATGAAGGCTCCCTAGTAGTGTGCGCTAGGTAACCCTTGATTGTGCCAACTTGAAGACCTGAATTTGCCAAGCATAGCAAAAAAGAGAACACCATCGGTGTACTACATGAAAAAGGTTCAATATTCTTTTCTCTACACCAGCTGCAAAATGTGTTCCAACGGCAGCGGTATAAAGATTTTGTTGCTGGCCTGGCTGAAAGCAACACCTCCGCTAAGTCATCCGGGAGGTCCCAATCCTTGTATATCAACCTTTCAGAAACCACGCGTGAAGGTCGTGGGTCCTGATATCTGGATGGAGAACCCGAGAGAAGATCCTCTCTTTCTGGAAGACTAATCGGAGGACAGATGGACATGTTTAGAAGATCCGGGTACCATGTTCTCCTGGCCCAATACGGGGCAATTAGGATCATGGGTTTCCGGAACCTCCTCACCCACCTGATCATTTGTGGAATGACGGGGACTGGAGGAAACGCGTACAGAAGTGGAAACTCCCAGTCCACCACAAACGCGTCCCCTAGAGCTCCTCTCAGGGGAAATTCCCTTGAGCAATACTGATCGCACTTCCTGTTGATACTGGTGGCGAACAGATCCACTTGAGGGGTTCCCCAAAGGGCAAAAAATCTATAAAAGGACTTCCTGAGCTAGTTCCCACTCGTGGGAGACTGATCTGCCTGCTCAGAGTGTCCATCGTTTAATTCTTCTCTCCGGCTAGGTGAACTGCCGATAGAGAGATTCCTTCTTGAATTGCCCAGAACCAGAGCTGCATCGCCTCTCCGCACAGTGGAGTGACCCTACACCCCCTCTCTTGTTGAGGTAATGCATGGCCACTGTGTTGTCTGTCATTATCAGGACATTCTTTCCCTGTACTGATGGCAGGAAAGCCTCCAGCGCTAGTCTGATCGCTCTCAGCTCTAATAGTTTGATGTGTAGTCAGGACTCCGATGGAGACCAATGACCGATGATGGTCAAGTCGTTGGCATGGGCTCCCCACCCTGTGAGTGAAGCATCCGTGACTGTCATCTCCGGCCATGGTTGCCAAAACTGTTCTCCTTTCAAGATTTTCTTCCGACAGGCCCACCACTGAAGGTCTCGAGCCACTCTGTCCGGGATTAATAGGAGATCTGAAATCTTTCCTGAAAATTGTGACCACTGGGTCCTTAGCGCCCACTGGAGAGATCTCATTCTCAGGCGAGCCTCTGGCACTAGAAAAATGCAGGATGCCATGAGGACAAGCAACCTCAAAAAGTCGAAGGCTGGTAGACGCTGGGCATTTGATAACCTGGTGACCATCTGTAGAATATCTTGAGCCCTCACCTATGATGGCAAGGCTTTTCCCAGGGATGTGTCCAGGACTTCTCCAATGAACTAGAGTCCCTGTGATGGTATCATCTGTGACTTCTTTAAGTTGAGGGAGAAGCGGCAAACATAATCTAGATGGATCTGAGCCTGTTCCAGGGATGCTGCTCTGATCAACCAGTCGTCCAGGTAGGGGTAGACGTGAATCCCTCCCCTCAGACTTGAAGCCACAACAGCCATTAGCTTGGTGAAGACCCTCGGGCAGAGGTCAGCCCAAATGGCAGAACTCTAAATTGATCATGAGAGTTGCCAGTGGCAAACCTCAGGTACTTCCTGTACTTGTGATGGATTGGCACATAAGTAAGCATCCATAAGGTCTAGAGATCCCAACCAGTCCTGAAGCTGGAAGGCCTGAAGGATCTGAGAAAGGGTTACCATCTTGAACGCGTCTTTCCTGAGGAATTTGTTTAATTCTCGCAAGTCCAAGATTGGTATCAATCTTCGGTCCTCCTTCGGCATTAGAAAAGAGGGGCATACCAACCCTTGTTGCTCTCTGGTACAGGTACTGGTTCTATGGCACCTTTCTGTAGCAGGTCGGAAATCTCCTGCATAAGGACCGGGTCTGGAAGCTTCAAAGAGTTGTTCCCTGGTGGATGACTGAGGAGTGTGTAGGAAAGGCAGGCAGTAACCTTGGGCAACTGTCTCCAATGCCCAAGCATCTGACGCAATAGCCTGCCAGTCTGTCAGATGTTGAGTTAACCTGCCCCCTACTGGTGTTTTGTGGGGAGATCTCGGAGGGGTTTATAAACGGCTGACACAGATGATGAAGGTAAAGCAGCACCTGCTGATGCGGATTTGGTACCACTGACCCGTCCACCATGGGTGAATCATCTCTGGCCCCTTTGAGCTGGCTGCCCTCTGCCTTTTCCGAATGAGTAAAAACAAAAGGGCTTCCCCCTCCAGGACGTACC
This sequence comes from Ambystoma mexicanum, assembly GCF_040938575.1. Classification (NCBI taxonomy): domain Eukaryota; kingdom Metazoa; phylum Chordata; class Amphibia; order Caudata; family Ambystomatidae; genus Ambystoma; species Ambystoma mexicanum. The sequence goes on from NC_090923.1 coordinate 1,165,515,203, forward strand.
TGTGGGGCGATTTGGAGTTGACGGATTGCAGCCCCAAGTGATTTTGCTGCTGCCTTTGAGGTTTGCAATTTCTCCAGGCTGTCATCAGCTTTTTTGCCAAATAGAGAGGTGCCGTCAAAGGACATATTCAGAAGCCTGGCTTGTACATCAGGAGCAAAACCAGACTTCCGCAACCACGCAAATCTGCAAATTGTGGTAATCCCCACCATGGCTCTGTTGATGCTTTCAGCAGAGTCGATGCCTTCTTGGAGGGACTCACATCGCATCCTTCCCATCCTTGATGATGTTCAAGAATGTGTCTTGTTCCTCCCCTTCTGAGAGACAGTCAGCCGCTGATGAAGCGCACTCCAAAAGGATGTGGCTGAATCTAGCTACCGTGCAAGTGGCATTAATAGACTTAAGTGTCATACTGCATGCTGAAAAGACCTTTTTAGACATGGCATCAAATCTTCGGTCATCTGTCTTGTGGTACAATGGTGTATGCAGACTTACTATTTCACGACGTAGCTGCCTGCACTACTAAACTCTGGAGTTGGGGGCTTACTTAAATATTCAGGGACTGAGGCGGACAACCTGTACTTTGCAGAGAGCTTTTTATTTACTGCAGGGATAACTTCAGCTTTTTCCCAATTTGCAGATATTTCTCTGCAATGCAGCATGAAAAGTGACTATAGGGTCTTCTAGAGGCCCTTTATCTAAGATGTCCGTAAAATCATCATGCTGGAAAGAGGGTGCAGGTGCTGTCCACCCCAAAAATTGCATAATTCTTGCCATAAGGGCTCTGTAAGGTATTTCTGCATGTTCTCCAGATTCTGGTCTGGCAAATTCTGCCTCTGGAGAGGTATCTATGCCACTGGCATCTTGTAAAGATTCTTGTAGATCTCTCAATCTATTCTCCTCAGAAATTAGCTCCTCTGGAATGGGCACTCTTGTTGTTAGTAACCCAAAGGGTCTCATTGTCAAGAGTCCTCCCCTTCCTCATATGTAGAGGATAAAGCTCTGAAATAGCCAGATCTTGGATAAGGGGTAAAACCCATTTCCAGAGAAGGAGCCAAAGTGGTGGATACTGCTTGGGAAAAAGTTGTGGTTGTCGATGCAGACGTTATAGGTCTCGCCAAACCCACAAATGGCGTCGAAAAACTCGAAAAGTGCCTCGATGTATTTGAGAACCGGAATCCTACTCATGTCGATATTGTCGACGCCACTTTCGACGCCTTGGGCGGAACCTTCGACACCTCTGGTGCCGGTGGCGCAGTTGAGGTTTGAGGATTTATGCTTCATCGGGGTCCATGACAGACTTGTGCGAAGGTACCTTCGACGATGGCGTCGATGAGTTTTATTCGATTAAGTTTTCTTTACTCGAGGGTTCATGACGCTCAAGGGTTTTTGTTCGCCGGGTTCGACGACACAGCGTTTTTGTTTTTCGAGTCGTTCACCTGGGGTATCACCTCTAGACATCTCCGAGGGGATCAAGGCCGTGTTCTCAAAGACCCTAAGCATTTTCTTGCGAAATTCCTCCCACTTAACTGGGGAGCTGTGTTTAGTGGGGCAGGTGACCCTTTCTGGGGAATTTGAGGATGAAGAGGAGGGAGATCTATGACTCCTCTTCTTAGAGTGTCTCGATCTCGAAGAGTGTTGGGAACCGCTTCGACATCTCGATCGGGAATGTTTCTTTCGATGGTGAGGAGACAAATGTCTCGACTCAGTCGAGGACAATTTTGAAGTGATAGAAGATTTAACTGCCTTACCTCTTTCTAGCTTCCCCCTACGCTCCTTCAAGGCTTTCGCCGTCAGACATGCAGTCCTCACATTCCTAACACTGGTGCTCTGATCTCAGGCACCACAAACAGATCCTGATGATATTTTTACCACAATCTCAACATTTTTTGAAGCTGGATCATGGCGTCAGTTTTCGGACGTAGATGCCATTGTAGGATATTGAGATTTTCGAGGATTTGATAGTAGAAGAACCGAGCGTTGTGCCTCTGAGGCTTACGAAGCACATAAAAATGCAACTGAGCAACTGACGCTGCTCGAGACTATTTATACCTATGGTGACGTCGGCACCGATATGGAGGCCTTTGAGGGATACTGACGCGCAGCACCCTCTACCGCGATTTTTTTTCCCCGAGGCCAGCAAGCTGGAAATGGATTTATCAAAGATAAGGAATACGTGGGAGGACACAATGCATTCGAAAGGATCCTGCACTGACGATGCTCGTATTTCACAAACTCTTCTTATGCAAGTAATGGCCACTAAGAAGACAGTCTTGTAAGTCAGGTGTTTAAGACTTGACTTGTGCATCGACTCGAAAGGGGGTCCCATGAGCTTAGCGAGTACTACACTGAGATCCCATCCTAGCAGTGGGTTTGAAACCGGAAGGTGAAGTCTCTTTACCCCCTCCATGAATGCCTTGATGACCGGCACCTTCCACCACGATACTTTACTGTGGGAGGTGGTGTAGGCTGACAAGGACGCCAGGTAGACCTTCAAAGAGTTGAATGCTGACAGTTAGGTAAAGTTTGTGTGCAGTACCCATTGGGACCACTACAAACAATTAGGACAACTGTTGTAAGCAAAACGAACCTGGTATAAGACTGTACTACACAGTTTTGTGGTAGCATTGCTTTCGCAGTGAGAGGCAAGTTCTCTCGGTCGGGTTTTCACAGCACCTTACAATGAAGAAAAAGATGCAGCTGAAGACGTCTGTTCCTGGCAGTTCATGCAGATTGCGCTGTTCCTGAGCCTCAGTTGTTGGTTCCAGAGGGAGGACGTCGGGGGGGCTCCTGCACTGCATGGGGACTGGTCAAAAAGCTGGCAAAGGCAAATCTATAATTCCGGCAGCTGTAAACAAGCACACAAACTGGTGTCCTTCTCCCTGGCTATTCGGACCTGCAGCAGGGCTTCACCGGGCAAACCAACGGTCCAGCAGTTGCAGCAGCCATCCTCTTCCAGTTCGTCTTCGGTTCTTTCGTTCCAGTGGTCGACTCTGCTTTCCAAGCCAAGAGACTCGCCTTTTAAACAGTTTTCTCCCATTCATTCCAGCCTAGCTGCCACTCACCCAGCATGATGGCTGTCCTTGCCGGACAGTCTGCCAGCCAATCATGCCAGAGTGCATTTGGGTCTCCTAGAAGACTAAGCACAGGGAGTGTCGGGCACCTCCCTCACTTCCTGCCCCCCCCCCCCCAGACACTCAGGCGCCAGAGGCGGTCTTCAGTCCTGAAGCCTGCCAAAGGCGTAGGAACAAAGGGACCAAACTTAGTTTGGCGCGCAGAGACAAACTCTAGAAGGACCTTTCCAAAAAGAAATGGTGAAAAAAGAAGACCGGAACCCGTTTAAACAAAGTTGCTGGGGTCTCCAAGGTGAAGTGAATTAGTACATGTATGAGAATTCCAACGATGCCGACTGCTTGGTTGCACAGCTGAGGGAATCTGGTGCCCCCCTGCTTGTTGACATAGTACATGCTGGCGGAGTTGTCTGTCTGGATAAGAACTGTCTTGCCCTCGATAAGAGGGAGAAAGGCCTCGAGAGCCAACAATATGGCCTTCAATTCCAGCCAATTGATGTGGGACTCCTTCTCCTGTCTAGTCCAGACTCCATGGACACTGGTTGTCCAGGGTGGCACCACAGCCCTCTAGGTGAAGAGTCCATAGTAACTGACCTGAGGGGCAGGCTGCCGGAAGGGCTTGCCCTGCCTAAGGTTGAAGTCCGCGGACCACCAGTGGAGGTCCGAGAGGAGAAAGGGAGGAATGTTGAACGGCTCTTCTTGGAAGCCCTTCTCCTGATTCCATGAGGCTGCAAGTGCAGCTGTAATCTCTGCATCCTGAGTCTTGTGTGGGGCACAGCCAAAAGGACCGCTGCCATAAGCCCCAGTAGGTGTTGGTACCACCAGACCGAAGTCACAGGCCTGGAGAGGAAGTGATCTGTAGCTCTCTTGATGGCCGCAATCTTGCCCTACGAGGCACAGACTTTCTCAGAGCTCGTTTCCCAGATGAGGCCCAAGAAGGTCAGTCTCCGCGTGAGCTGAAGCCGAGACTTGAGATCGATAGTGAACCCCAGGTCGTCGAGTGGGTTCATCAGTGCAGAGGCAGTATGCTGAACCTCTTCTGGAGAGGTGGCCCGGACAAGCCAGTCATCCAGGTATGGGTAGACGTGGTGGCCCTGAGGAGGGATGCCACTGCATTAATACCCTGGGAGCCGAGTTGAGGCCGAAGGGTAGCACCTTGTATTGGAAATGGAAGCCCATGATCATGAAGTACAGTAAGGAACGATGCAGCTGCCAAATCAGGACGTGTAGGTAAGCGTCCTTCAGATCCAGGCAGCACATCCAGTCTCCCCTGTCCAGTGTTTCCGCAATAAGAGCTGGCATAACCATCTTGAATTTTTGCAGAGCGAGGGAGAGATTGAAGGTGGAAAGGTCGAACAACTCTCAAGCCAGCCCGGTTCTTCTTCTGTATGGTGAAAATCCTGGAATAAAAGCCCAAGCTTCGCTGGGAGGGTGGCACTTCTTCCACACCAATCTCTGTCAGCAGAGTTGCTGTCCCAATCTGTGGGAGAGAAGGGGAGGAGGGAGGAGAAAAAAGGTACTGGTAGACTGTACCCCGTGGAGACTACAGAGAGGATCCAGGGGTCTGAAAAATTCCAGTGCCAAAATTGCCTGCGAAAGGCAAGCCTGCCCCCCCAATCCCCCCCACCGGAGACATGTGGCCCCAAGGGGGTGTGTCATGCCTTTTTTCCCCTCTGAGGCTGTTGCTGAGGAGGCAGATTGAAAAACGCCTTCCGCCCCCCACCCCCATTTCCACCTGTTATTTCCTCTGATGCCGACTGAGAACTGTCCAGTTGTCTGGACCTCCGTTCTTGGAAGCGTCGGAACTCGCCAAACGCCTGCCCCTTGTCGGAGCGTTGCTGCGACTGGGTGTAGACGTTGGGCGTGGCCTTTGTAAGAATAAAGATTTAGCAGTTTGCGAGCGGTTCTTTTTATCCAATTCCTCAACCGTGGTGGAGTGGAAGAGGTCACTGCCCTCGAAGGGAAGGTCCAATATGCGTTCTTTGACATTGGAATTAAACTTAGTAGCCTGGAGCCGGGTCGTCTTTCTCATGTCCGTGGCAATGCAGATGGCCCGGGCACAGGTATCGATGTGGGCAACGGTGGACTCCATAAAGTCTTGCGCTATCAGCCTGGATTCTCCTAGTCCCACCTTGAAGCGCGCTTGGCTCTGTGCCGGAAGTTCTGGGGGGAAGTACACAATTTCCCTCCTGAGCCTTTGGTTAGCAGCTGCCAACATGGCATCTGCGTTGGCCTGCCGCAGGTGCAAGGAGGTTTTGGAGTACAGTTTCTTCCCATGCGCCTCCAAGATCTCTTGCCTAGCAGTGTTGAGGATGAGGTGGCGAAGGATGACGGATGCTTGGAATAGAGTGACGCTGCAGTGGTCACGGAAGAGTGCGGTTGAGGATGCACCGAAAGCAAGAGTGTGTCCCCCTCCATCTGCCTGAACGTGGCATCAAGGCGCCGGTTGACAGGCTGGGTTGAGTGCGGCTTGAGCCACCCCTTCTTGGCCAGGCCAACTACGTCTTTCTGCATCCGGATTCCCGTTTTGGTAGGGGATCTTAGGGTGAGGACTTCTGCTAAGAGCCCCTCCTCAGGCTGCTCTAACACGGACTGAGGAAGGCCCAAATACTCTGACAAACCTCCAAGGCGTTTGTGGAAGGCCCTGGCTGAAGATGGCATGTTGTGGGTCCTCGTTCGTGTCTGCCAGGCTCATGGGGTCCGGAGCTGGTGGAGTAGTGCTGGGCGCACTGGGCTGCGGAGTAGAGACCGGAGCCAGAGGCTGGTGTGGAACCGCCTGTACCGTGGGAGGCAGGGAAGTCTAAATCGGGGGAGCCGGCTAGTGCAGCAGCGTCTGCACTGGGCCTGTGGTACCGGAGGAATGACTTTGGGGGCCGGTGGGGTGAGCTGAGCGAGCATGTCCCTGATGGCATCCCGAAGGACGGCCCCCATCTGAGGGGTTCGCATCAGCCCTAGGAACCTTTCGAAGAACCAGTCCTTCAGAGGCTGTAGCGAACCTGCCCTGTGCTGCTGATGGATAAGCTGCAGGCCACGTACCTGGCTGACACTAGTTCCACCTTGTGACTCGTTCCTCCACCCGCTATGCCAGAGAGGGTATCGGGCGAGCAGCCATCTTGTCGGGCGCGGCAGCCATTTTGTCAAGCTGTGTGCCATGTGCCAAAGTTGTGGTACCTGGCTCATCGGACCCAGCCCTGTCCAAGACACTTGGTGTTGGACATATGGTCTATCCTGCACCTCAGGACTAGACCTGAAAGGCGTATTGCCCTCGGCTGAACAGCCGGTAGTGCTGCGTGAAGGCGCACCAACGGACATGATGCTGGTATTCGGGCATTGCCCCTCGAGAGTAACCCCGGTAAAAAAGCCTTGCAGTCTCTCAGCACAGGCACCGCAAGGATCCAGAGACCCCTCAGCTGTAAGGGCGGTAGCTGGACTAGACTCGGTACGTGTGCCAGTGCTAGAACCCAAAGGGTTCCTCCATGTCGGGCGCTTCTTTGGGAAGGAGTCGCCCTTACAGGGTGCAATGGTGAACAGAGGCCTTTCATTCTGCCTCGAGCGATGTTTGACAAAGTCCTTTAGGTCCCCTGGAGAGGACTTCTGGAAGAGCTCCCTCCACCTAGATAGCCTATTCTTCAGTGCCCGTGGAGTCAGTGCATTGCACGAGGAACAACATTCCCAGCCGTGGTCGAGGCCAAGGCAGCGGAGGCAAAGGGCATGGGGGAGGGAAGAGCCCCTGGCAGGCTAGACACCTGCTGAAGCTCTTTGAATTCGACATGCTCCGGGGAGGAGCGTGGCCTCGGAGGACCAAGTACCTAATTGAAAAGAAAAAGACCGATAAAAGAATCTGTGGAAAAGCGCATGGTATTACATGGCCGAAGCCAAACCCAGGAGCACTGGTGAATTCGGTCCATTCCCCGTCAACGCGGAAAAGGGGATGGCACTGGTGGGCGTAGTTAGGCGATGTAACACTTACCTGAACTCCGCGAGGCACACAGGTCTGTGTTTATATTCCTCAGGAGTTCTTAGATGAGCAAGGCAGGAGATCCTGTAAAAATATAACTGAATATTCTGTTAGAGAGAGCTTGCACCCCTTCAACTCAGTCGACTGCGTCTAGGGTTGAGGTTTTAACCGGTGAATAGGAGAGGTTGTTCTGCTCACCTGTATTGTTTTTATGATGAGCACTCCATCCTGCAATGGTGCAGGGTCACAAGTTCTGAAGAGATGGTGTGAAGTGGATGGGAGCAATTATACTGTAATAGGAACATGGGCATTAATGGAACCTTCAATGGTGCTTTTTCCAAAAAGGGAGGGGGGCTAAAAAAATAAATAAAAAAAGTTCTGTTCTACGCAGCTTGTGAAGAAACTGGTGCGTGTCGTGGCAGCAGTTGAATGCCTGAGACACGTGATGCGTTTTACAGTGAGAATCCGAGTATGGAACTTGCAATAAGAAACTGAACCAAGTGAGGTAACTGTTGAAGAGCGTGTAAATAAATGATGCTTGGCTTTTATTAGTTTTAGAATTAGTGGAAGCTGAGGAGACATGGACCACATTGAATTAAATAAACATTCCTATTAATAGACCCGTGCATATGAATAAGTTCGAACATACACGGGATAACTTGTCAGCAAATAACTTTTATATAACTTCCACTGGCAGATGGTTGCATGAACTGTATTGCGAAAAGCAGAACTTAAACACATTCTACAGTAAACTTTGACACAACATTACTTGTGTTTCATCTTTCTCTGAAACGGCATTACAAAAGAAAAAAATGCAGAAGTCCTTCCACAGAACTGAATTCTGTTACTTGCGTTTATGTACAACGTAGATTCAGCTCAGTTCACATGGAACGTTGAGGACGCCTGAGGGAAAATTTTACCGGAGCATTGCGTCCGACTCAAAAACCCAAAGCTTCGGCGAGGTGACAGGGAAATTAAATACATAATTAAGAACAGAGCTGGCCGATAGGTGGAAAAGGGGAGTTAGTGAACTAAAATGGGAAGGGGGAATAACTAAGGAATAAGGTTCTGTGAATGGAATGCAGGACTTTGACAGGGAACCGCGGTAAGTGTTGCACTGCAAGGAAGCAGAAACAATGCGAAGCGCGGACCTCACAGTGGGCGGGTCTTATAAAGGCAGCTGAGCTCAATGCATAGAGCAACACTGCAACCCACAGGCTACCAACTGGGCGGCCATATTACGTACTCAGGAAATTCATTACCTACCCATAGAAACCCCCTACTACAGGACTCAACTTGTGTACAGCCCAAGTGTGGTAGGCTAATATCCACTTCTTTAGACGAACTGTACATGGTACCTTGCCAGCGATTATGACAGGCGAGCACATGCTCCTGTTGCCGCGTACCTCTGAATTTGAAGGGGAATAAGAATTTTTCTGGTGAAAAAGGTTCCGTGTTCTGTCCATCGTGAGGGACGCCCATACAGTATGGAGGAAAGGGGACGGGACGTAATAGTACAGGCAGGAACTTTTACAAGGCCTTTCAGGAATTGGTGCAAAACCAGGCTTTGTGAAGAAAGACCCTTGATCCGGGGACCCCTTGAAAACAGTCACCAAGTAACCCTTGACTTTAGTATCCTGCAGGACTGATGAAGCCATTGACAGGTGGGCAGATGGTCAAGTCCAGGAGCTCCGAGTATCATGTTCACCTCGCCCAATACAGGGCAATCAGAATCATGGTGGCCTGGAATCTACACAACCTCCTGAACCCACAGGATCATGGGAATCAGACAAAAGGCATAGTGGAGGTAGAAGTCCCACTCCATTAGGAATGTGCACCTCTCGCTGGGAATTCCCCTGAATGTCCAGGATCGCTCCAATGAACTGAAGCCTCTGTGTTGGCATTGAGAGACTTCTGAAAGTTTAGGGAGAAGCCCTGCCTGTGCAGCAGCAAGCAGGTGTCTTCGAGGCGAGACTAAACTTGCTCTGATGACTTCCACTTCACCTAAAGGTTAAATCTTCAAATTGTTGTCCTTCCAAAAAAAAATTTATCGGTGGGGGGTGTGGGAGGGATGGGAGAGAACCCTGGCACCACCCCTACCTTATCCTATCACCTTACCCCACCCATGTTTTAACATTTACCTACTTACCCTACCAATTAGAAGAAAATAAAATGCAAAGATTTGAGATAAGGTGAATTTGGATTCAGTGAAATGAATGGTACCCGGGTGCAGCGGTCAATCTAAAGTGGAGAACCTTGATTGATTATGTGCTTATACAGCAAGTGTTTCAAAGCACAACCATGCAAGGGAGGGGAAAGCAAGGAAGAACAAGACGAGCTTACTAGGCGTGGTACATTCAAGTTGTGTAGTCTAAAAGGAAGTGCGTGGGGCGAGGGTAATGGGAACAAGTGCTCCCAGTCCACCAGAACATGGGTTAAGTGCTGGGTGGTAGACCCACAGTGTGCCGTAATCGAAAGTGCAGGAGTACAGACACGCTGTGGTACAGCAGGGCCCTGGAGGCAAGTGCAGGAAGACTGGCAAGAAAGGTAGGGACCTTTGAGACTCTGAAGGTGCACAAAGCAGCCAGTCGCAATACTGAGCAGGGAGCGTAGAAAGCAAGAAGGCAGAAAGGATGTGGTTAGCAGGGGAGGGGACGAGAGAAGGAGGCGGCGAAAAGGAAGGTCTTTGGGAGTTTCCAGAAGTTTGGGTGCTCTGGTTCAAGACAGAGATGCAGGGAGGCTGTCCCAGAGGGAGGCACCTGCTGAGGATAAGGATCTCCCCCCATATCTCTGCTTAGAGAAGCGACTCACTCGCAGAGCATTGGAGGTAGATGAGCGGAGGGTTCGTGAGGGAAAGTATTTAGGAAGATAACGCTGCAGGTAGAGTGGACACAGGCCCCAGAAGGCCTTATGGAAAATGCAAAGATCTTGAACTTGATTCTTGCAGCCACAGGGAGCAAGTGGAGTGATTTCAGCGCAGGTGACAAGTGGTTCCCTGGGCTTGAGGCCAAAGTCTTGCGGTTCTGTTCTGGATGAGTTGAAGAGGATGCAGAGTAGAGGGAGGGAGCTTGAGAAGGAACAAGTTACTTACCTGTAACTGTTGTTCTCCAGCATGGGTCTGGCATGGATTCACATGCTCATGAATATTCCCCGTCGTCAGGCTGGGAATCCTCGGTAAAGAAAAAACCAGTATCAGTTTCGTTTCTGATCTGTCTTTCGTAGTAACAACCAATCACTGGTCTCTGCGTCATACTGACCACAGCCAATGTCTGCCCTCTACCTAAGCACCGCCTCTGGCAGCCATCTTCAGATTTGGAAGCACGTGAAGTGGCAGTATGACCAAGTGAAGAGCCGCAGAGGGGTAGGCGGGAGGGTTCGCATGTGAATCCATGCCAGACCCATGCTGGAGAACAACAGTTACAGGTAAGTAACTTGTTCCTTCTCCAGCATGGGGTCTGGCATGGATTCACATGCTCATGAATAAAGAATACATAGCAGTACACACATGCACAACAACGGGAGGTGGCAACGGCTCAACATTAAGCAGTACATCAAACTCAACATTAAGCATCTTACCTCCTCACCAGGCTCACCTCAGGCGAACAGGTTGCGCAGCACTGCTTGGCCGACCCTGGACTCCTCCCTGGAATCCCGATCGACACAGTAGAATTTCGTGAAGGTGTGCGTCGACCTCCACGTAGCAGCCCTGCATATGTCCAGCAGGGGCACACCAGAAAGGAACGCCGTGGTAGCTGCGATCGCTCTGGTGGAATGGGCTCTCGGACGGCCAGGCAGCGGTCGGTTTGCCAACCGATGACAGTACATGATACAGCCGGAGAGCCATCTGGAAATGGAAGCCTTCGAGAGAGCCTTCCCCTGATTGACAGGTCCAAAGTTCACAAAGAGTTGTGACGTCTTCCGAAAACACTTCGTGCGGTCCACGTAGAACTTCGGCGCTCTAGCCACATCCAGCGAGTGCAAAGTCCTCTCAGCCGGCGACGAAGGCGACGGGAAGAACACAGGCAACACCAAGGGTTCGTTGAGATGGAAGTCCGACGGTACCTTGGGCATGAAGGAGGGGTGCGTCCTGAGCACTACCCTCGTGTCGTGAAAAGTCAAGTACGGGGCCTTGCATGAAAGGGCCTGGATCTCTCCCACCCGTCGTGCGGAGGTGATGGCCACAAGAAACGCTGCTTTCCACGACAGAAACTTCAACGGGGCCGAGTGCAGAGGCTCGAACGGAGGTCCCATGAGCTTGGTCAGCACCACGTTGAGCTCCCACGCCGGGGCCGGAGCCTTCACCGGCGGGAACGATCTGAACAGTCCCTTCATGAACTCTTTCACCAGACGATGAGACCACAAGGACGTCCGGCCCGTGGTTCTGGTGTATCGGGAGATCGCATCAAGATGAATCTTGATGGACGCGTGTGCCAGTCCAGCTTTGGCCAGCGTCAGCAGGTACGGCAGTACCTGGGGAGCCGTAATCCGTAGAGGGTTAATCTTCTGTGCGTGGCACCAGACAGAACCTCTTCCATTTGTGTCCGTAGCATTTAAGAGTCGAGGACGCCCTGGCCTTTGCAAGAACCTCTCTGCAGTCGGCCGGTATATCATATCCTCCAAACTCTAGCGCTGCAGGAGCCAGGCCTGCAAGTTCAGCGATTTCGGGTCGTGGTGGAGGATGGCGCCTCCTTCCCTGGAGAGAAGATCCGCGTCCACCGGCAGCTTGATTGGCGGGGACGCTGACAAGTCCAGAAGGTCCGGGAACCATATCTGCCTCGGCCACGCAGGTGCGACGAGGATCATCCTGCACCGTGACCTCTTGAGCTGGTTGACGAGCCGGATTAGCAGTGGCAAAGGAGGGAACGCGTAGAGGAACAGGCCCTCCCAGGGGAACGAGAAGGCATCGCCCATGCTCCTCGCCTGGGGAAACCTGCTGGCGAACCTCCGGCACTTGGAGTTCGTCGCCGTCGCGAACAGGTCGATCTGGGGTGTGCCCCACCGTCGGAAGAGGCGATCCACTAGATCCTGCCGTAGTTCCCACTCGTGGCACGAGCGCAGCTCCCTGCTGAGTGAGTCGGCGATGGTGTTTTTTATCCCTGCCAGATGAAACGGCACCAGAAACATCCTTTGGGCGACGGCCCAATGCCACAGGTCCTGCGCCTCCTTGGACAGCGCTGGGGACCTGGTTCCGCCCTGTTTCCTGATGTAAAACATGGTGGTGGTGTTGTCGGTGAAGATCCTCACCACCTTGCCCTTGAGGGACGGAAGGAAGGACCTGAGGGCCCAGAACACTGCACAGAGCTCCAGGACGTTGATATGGAGGGACTTCTCCGTCGGGAGCCAAAGGCCTCTCGCGTGCAGATTTTCGGTGTGCGCTCCCCACCCTTCCAGGGAGGCATCGGTGGTCACTGTCTCCTGGTGGTCTGGGGTCTGGAAGTGCCTGCCCGCCGTCAGATGCGTGCGGTTGCCCCACCACCGGACCGCTCGGCGGAAACTCTCGTCGAGTGTGATCCTCTCCTCGAAGCTGCCCGTCGTTTGGATCCAGCGCGCGTCCAGGAACTCCTGCAACGGGCGCATCCGGAGCCTGCACATGGGAATGAAGTAGATGCAGGAAGACATCATTCCGAGGAGGGACTTGATGGACCTCACCTTGGCCGCGTCGGAAACCAACATCCGCTGTACCTTGCCCAGGATGGACCTGGTCCTTTCCTCCGACGGGGAGGCCAGAAGAGACACTGTGTCGAGCTTCGCTCCCAGAAACAGTGCGTTTTGCGCGGGTACCAGGTGAGACTTGGCGTAGTTCACGGAGAATCCCAGGTCCGTGAGAAGTCGGACGGTCCTTGCTGTGATCCCCTCGCGGCGCAGCTGCGCCGCCACCGGTGCAAGGCACTTGGTGAATACCCTGGGGGCCGACCGTAGTCCGAAGGGGAGGGCTTTGAACTGGTAGTGACGCCCTTGGACCACAAACCTGAGGAATTTTCGGTGCCCCTTTAGGATGGGAATATGGAAGTAGGCATCCTCCAAATCCAACGACGACAGGAAGTCTCCTTCCTCCAGCTGACCCAGGACGTGCTGGAGGGTGACCATCCGGAACTTTTGCGCCTTGATGAACTTGTTCAGACGTCGCAGGTCCAGGATGGGGCGCCATCCCCCCCCCCGTCTTCTTCACGAGGAAGTATCTCGAGTAAACTCCGGAGCCCCGAAGTCTCTTTGGGACGAGTTCGATGGCGCCCTTCCTCAGCATCGCCTTTACCTCCAGGAGAAGTTGAGGGACGTGAAGTTCTTTCCTGGCCACGGGGGGGACGCGCGGACACCTTCTTTGAAACTCGAGCGCGTGGCCCCGGGCCAAGGCGTCCAGCACCCAACGGTCGGTGGAGATAAGTGCTAAGCTCGCCAGCCGGCCTCCCACCGGGGTGCTTCGGTGGGGGCCCGACCCCACGGTCGGTTCAATCCTGCTTCGACAAGGCTTTGCCGCCTTGACCTCCTTGGCGACGACGGCGGGGTCCGCCAGACTTGCCTCGTCCTCTGTAGGCCTCCTGAGCCGACGAGCGGGCCGCTTGACGGTAGGTGGAGAAACCGCCGCCTGAACTTTTGGAGGCGCCCTTGCCTCCGCTGCTCCGAAAGGGCGTCCGCCGTTGTTGCAGAACTCCAAGGGCCCGGGCCGTCTCGGTGTCCGCTTTAATGGCCTGAAGGGAATCGTCCACTGTTTTCCCAAACAGGTTGTTCCCATCGAAGGGCATGTCCAGGACTCTGGTCTGAACGTCTTGACGGAAGTCCGTAGCCTTGAGCCATCCACGCCGCCTAAGGCAAACGCCGTTGCCCAACTGGCGGAACCCAGTGTCGGCGATGTCCGTCGCAACGGTAATGGCGTGGTCCGAAGCCACCTCACCTTCCTGCAGGATCTCCAGGGCCTCTGCCCTCTTGTCGTCCGGCAAGAAGTCCAGTAGGGGAGCCAGTTTGTACCAGAGCTCCCTGTCGTAGCGGGCCACGATAGCCAAGGCGTTGGCCGCTTTAATCGTCGTCGCCGCAGACGAGATGACTCTGCGTCCCATAGCGTCCAATTTCTTTCCCTCGCCGTCCGGTGGGGAAGTCGATGTGGAGGCCGCACCCCCCCCCCCCCCCGCTTTTTTCCTGGCCGCCGCGGAGACGACGGAGTCCGGGGTAGGCTGCGCCCGGAGGCACAGGGGGGCCGTGTCCGGGACCCGGTACTTCTTCTCGTACCGGTCCCTTCTAGCTGGCGTCGTGGAAGGGTTCTTGAGGAGGGTGAGGCCCTCATCCCAAATGTCGTCCAATAGAGGCACTGAGAGGACCGTCTTCCTCTTGGCCTCGCGCCGCTGATAAAGGAAACCTTCCTCCTTCTCCTCAGGGCAGAGTTGGAAAAGCTCGGATGCCCTGGTGATCATGGAGTGGAACGATCCAATCTCGTCGGGCGGAGAAGCCCTGGTGGGAGGCGACGACGGTACATCCTCGGCGTATACCTCGTCGTCCGTATTCGTCGCTGCCGTGTCAGTCCCCGTATCATCCCCTCGGGTGGACGGGGAGGAGGGCTGGAAGGGGCACGACGGCTGAAAAGGAGGCGGAGGGTGGATCCTTCTTTTCTTGGTAGGGGGAACACCAGAAGGTCCCGGTTCTGGGTCCCCCGACGGGAGAGGTTCCGTCGGCAACGGTAGTCTCGTCCTTATCTCTGAGCATAAGGACTGTATAGCCAACAAAATGGCCGCCGAGTTGTCTCGCGGCGCTGGCAGAGGGGAATCCAACGGGCGATCAGGGGCCCCGTCGGTACCCTCGATGATGTCGTCGTCACCTGCGTCGGGATCCATCCCGACGGGCCGGTCTTCTTCCACGCCGAGGCCGTGGCTTAAGACTTCGACCAGCTCCTCCTCCGAGATTGAGGCCGAATCTACGACGACGCCCTGCCCCCCCTTTTTCTTCCCCACGGGGGATTTCACGGGGGTCCTATCGATGGGCACAAAAGAGGACTCCCTCCGAGGTGGCAGGGAGACTCTGAGCCCCGAGGTCGCCACCACTGGTGTAGCCCCCACAGGCTGAGCCAGGGCCGCCGCGACAGTTTCGATAGAGGGCTTGGCCGGATGGATTAAGGCCTTCACCACCTTAGGTGCGCTCACCGCCTTATCCTTGAGGGGGGGGGACACTGCCTCGCTCCCCCTCCGATGGGGCCTTCGAGCTTGACCGGGGCCTCTCCAGGAGCTTCGCCGGGTGCTCGGCCTTCCTCTTAGCCGACCCAGAGCGTTGGCTCGTGGTTGATGGTGCCGGGGAGGGTGCGCCCTGCCTGGCGCCCGTAGAGCCCGACCGTTCGGCGCTCCCGGTGCCAGCGGACTCGCGGTGCTTTGCCTTGTGTTGGACCCCCGTCGCCGGGGCGTCCTCAAAGGTCTTAGAAGACCGCTCGGATTTCTTCCTCTTCTTCTCCCCCGACGGGCTCTTCCCTTCCAGCCAGTTGGCGAGACGTTGATGGCGGTCCTTCATGGTCCGCTCCGACATGTTGCCGCAAAACGCACAGTCCTTCTCCACGTGCGTCTTGTCCTCATGTAAGCAGTAGAGACAAAAGGAGTGTTCGTCCTCCTTAAAGACGTTCTGCAGCTGGCATCCAGGGCAGACCCTGAACATCTTTCCGGGCGTCGAGCATCCCTTCTCCTGGGCCATGTCCGGGCCTGAGAAACTTCTGGAGTCCTCCAAAAGCGTAGCTCGACGAAATCTTCACCCTTGAGGGGCGCAGACGAATCCGACACGGGTCCCCGTTGATCGGATGGAGAGTCGGTGGAGCTTGAGGCTCTTTTGACCGAAAAAACAACGTTTTTGAGAAAAAACGTGAAAAAATAGCACTAACGCTCGAGAGCAATAGCACGAGGATCCCAACACATGAACGTGCGGTAAAAATCTGAAGATGGCTGCCAGAGGCGGTGCTTAGGTAGAGGGCAGTCATTGGCTGTGGTCAGTATGACGCAGAGACCAGTGATTGGTTGTTACTACGAAAGACAGATCAGAAACGAAACTGATACTGGTTTTTTCTTTACCGAGGATTCCCAGCCTGACGACGGGGAATATTCATGAGCATGTGAATCCATGCCAGACCCCATGCTGGAGAAAGAGGCTGTTGCAGTAGTCCAGCCTTGAGATGACCAGTGCTCTGGAGACGGTGAGCCTCTGGGGCAAAGTGAGAGCGTGATGGTGCAGTTGGCAAGTGGGACTTTTTAGAGATGTCTGAGGTGTGAGAAGAGAAGGAGTGTGGAGTTTAAGAGCTCCCCCCCCACCCCCATGTTTTTTCCTCATTTGTGGGTGCAGGCACAGGGCCAAATGAGGCCGGCCAGAGGGAAAGAGGGAAGGTGGGAGCAGGGGTCCCGATGAGAACCATCTCTGCCTTACTGGCATTAAGGCAGAGGTAGTTTGTAGGAGACCATGACAGGATTGCAGGCAAACTGTCAGGGATGAGCGAGAAGGGAGGGAGAGGCTGAGGGTAGAGCGTTGTGTGTCATGCGCATAAAAAAAAGTTGGAAGTGAAAGTGGCTATGCTACGGGCCAGGATGGCCATGTAGACATTGAAGAACCAAGGGGAAAGGTTAAATCCATGGGCACACTGCAAGTAGAGAAGGTGATAGAGGAGAGAAAGGGCCCCAGTTTCACCTGGGATGGGCGGTCCGAGAGAAACGAAGTTAGACAGCCCAGGGCTTGATCAGTGATGCCCAGGGTATCACGAGACGGCAGAGGAGAGGTCGAGTAGAACGAAGACAGAGGGAGTGGGGTTTAAGAGCAGGGTGTTCAGAAGAGCAGTTTCTGTGCCTCTGAATGCTCTAAATCCAGATTGGTTGTCATGGAAACAGCTGACCAATCGGTGTGGAGGTTGAGCTGAGATATTGCCAACTTCTCTAGAGGTTTGCCCAGTAAGGGAGTGATGGAGATGGGGCTATAGTTTGGCGGGATGGAGGGGTAAGCAGAAGGTTTGAGTAGAGGGTGCACAAGGGAATGCATGTGGGCAGTGGGGAAGACTGCTGTGGCAAAGGGGAGGTTGCAGAGGTCGATAAGGCTGGAGCGAGAGAGTCAATGTTGCCCTTGACGGTTTTGGAGGGACATGGGTCAAAAAGTTTGGAAGAAGTTTTCATAGACCGGACTAGTGTAGTGTAGTGAGGCGGCAGATCAGTTTGTCAGAGGGTGTGCCTGAAGAATCCCTTTTCTGTTCGGCTGCCCTGTATTTGCATTTAAGGGAGGCCAGGTCGGAGTCATACCATGAATTGCACTTTAAGAAAGGATACAATCTGACCCTCATGAAAGGGGCAAGAGAATCAAGAGTTTTAGAAATGGATAGGTTGGAGAGGGGTGTGTTAGGGTGGGAGTCATCGCCAGGAGTAGGAGGAGGGGAGCAAGTAGAGGGAGCCACTGACTCTTTTCATGGGTAGGATGACTTAGTAAGAGGGAGGTAGTACCGGGCTAGCCGGTATGAGAGAAGAGAGTGGTCAGTCCAGGACAAAGCAGTTGTTGAAGGGATAGAGGGATGTCTGTTGAGATTAGTGTCCGGGGTGTGGCCAGCAGCGCAAGGTGGGCCAGAGGGTAGGATGGATAGGGAGAGAGAATCACAAAGATTGCTGGAGGGTCCAGAGGAATCAGGGGAGTCTAGGTGGATGTTGAGATCTCCCAGTAGGAGGAGTTGAGAGGAGGAGAGTAGAGAAGAGACCAGGTCAGCCCACTCAGAGGAAGGGGTACTGCTGTCCTGGTGGCCAGAAGGAGAGAGGGAGAGCCTGCAAAGCAGATACTCAAAGGAGGAGTAGGTCTAGGTGGGAATGACACTCCCCACAACCCCCTACCCCGGCCTGCATGCTCTAGGCGCAGAGACTATCTTGTAGCCTTCGGGGAGGAATGTGTCAAAACTCATGACAGCGCTGTCTTTGAAGCAGCTTTCAGTGAGGTCAAGGCTATTGAGGTCCAGAAGTTCAAGGAGGTTGCAGATGTCAGAGGGGTGCTTGACAGCAGAGCGAGAGTTGAGTTGCAATGTGGAGAAGATAGTCATTTTTGAAGGACTTCCAGGGGGGTGAGCAGGCAACAGAGGTGCCTCCCGTAAGCGGCGAGAGTGCCTGAGGGATAGAGATAGGTGGGGGCAGAAGGGCCCAAACTTGCAAGGGGGCTGGGCCAGTAGTGGATGACAGTACTGGTAGAGAAGCCAGTGGAGGGTCAGTCGCAGGCGGGCAAGGGAGCCCCCAGATGCAGCGTTAGTGGGAAGCAGATGCACCAAAGGAGAGGATGACAAGTTTGTCAAAGGAGCCGAGGATACTAAAGGAGCAGGTGGCATAGGAGCAGGAGCAAAGGGCGAAGGATTGAAAAGGCGAGGGAGGAGCTTATCAAGGAGTAGAAGGTTTGGTTGAGGACCCTGGCACATGATGCTACCATTCCAATAGACATTCATGATGACCCTGGAGGTTGGGGGGAGAGGCAAGTAGGACCTCACATCAGTTGCCACCATTAATGGGTGAGGAAGAGAAGGGAGAGGAGAGTTATCATATGGGGGTCCATAGATTGGGTGAGGGAACGACAAGGGGGAAGTCAGCGAGTGTCTCTGGCAGAAAAAGAGGTAGGTGTCAGCAATATGAAGGCCAGGGTTGGAGCCCAGTATGTCCTTCTTAAGAGTTTCTTCTTGATTGACGGTAAGAGGAGATGGAAAGCAGTTTGAGCAGATAAATGAGGTAGAGAGCGCCATAACAATACAACAGAGTAGGGTGCACTTAACCCAGGTTGAAGCTACTGAGGCAGGGGAAGAGGTAGGAGGGGCTGGAGACGAAACAGGAATGGGACGAGACACTGGGTACTGATATGCAATAGCAGATGAAACAGTCAATGCATATCCACTATGTAGGATGCACACAACAAAATGCTTTTAAGATGGTAGCAGCAGGTAACAGGGTGAGCACAAAGCAAAATGATTTTAAAGTGGTAGCAGCAGTGAGGATATGCACACAGTTAAATTAATTTAAAATGGTAGCAGCAAGTAACAGGGTGCGCACACAAAAAAAAACATTTTGTGGATAACTGGCGTTAAAACAGGAGCGTAACAATTTAGGGAGTAGAGTTGCATGTAGTCGGACTGGGAAAGATGCACTCAGAAAGTAGAGGAGCCTGTTTGGGGGAGGACAGTCAAGGAAGTCTTATTTGCAGGCAGGGCACACTTACATGATAGAGGTGGTCCAGTAGACCAGGAGCACATGGAAGTGGTGCTGACCTCAAGATGCATGGTGATGTTGCTGTGGTGGCCCCGGGCCCAGCCAGGAACAGACAGGGCCTTTTCATATGGGCCTTTGCCGTGCATGCCAGCTTCAAAGCCTGCCGGCTCCTGATAGGCCAGGAAAAAGGAGTGCCTGCACCAATCACGTGCAAGCCGCCTCCGTTGCCATGGGACTAGGAGTTCAGGTTGCAGTACGCCATGATGGTGTGGAGAGGCTTCCCTGAACTGGTAGTAGCTGCCCCTATAAGGAATCAAAAAAAAAAAAACCTGTGCCTGTTGTGGATGGGCACATGGAAATATGCATCCAGTAGATAAAATGACAACCAGTCTGGCGACTGTAGATCCTGGAGAATCGCTTGCAGCATTACCATTTTTAATGTGTCCTTCCTCGGGAACTTGTTTAAGGTCCTGAGGTCTAAAATGGGACGAAGACCTTCCCCTTTCTTGGGCACCAGGAAATATCAGGAATACCAGCCCGATCCTCAGCTCAGGACATACCTCTTCCATGGCACCCTTCAACAGAGCTCTCAGTACTGCCTGCAACGTCTGTTCCAGGCTATTGGGCAGCGGTGTGTGGTCTGTCCAGGGGTTCTCAAAAAGGGTAGACAGTAATCCTACTTGACAAGCTGCATTGCTCAGGCATCAGACATCTCCTACCATTGACGTTAAGTGCTCGCCAATCCTCCCCCCATCAGGGGAACCGTGGGGGGAAATATTCAAAGCTGCTTCCTGAGCAGAACCGCTGCTGCCTTCTGGCCCATAGAGGCCCCCCCAGACCATTCCAGAGCAAGGGAAACTCCTCTGCCCTGCCTGGTTTGTGGGGCTGTGCCTTAGTTCCTGGAAGGGATGTACTGTCTGATGCCTCTTCTCCCTCTGGAGAAGCTAAAAGATGGCTTGGGCGGTTGCTGCACAGTTAGACCCAGAGACTTTGCAGGTAGCTTGGAGTCTTTACATTTCTCCAAAGACTCATCAGCCCTAGGTCAGAACAGACGCTCGCCATCAAGGTGATGTCACGCAACTTCGCCTGCACATTATGCGAAAACCCTGAACTGTGGCAAGTTTAACTTTGCAACACTGTTGCTGACCCCATAGCTCTGTCCACGCAGTCTATAGGCCCGACTGCGGAGCTTGGCAGGCTACCTCCGTCCAACTTTCCTCCAGGTGCAGAAAACCTTCCTACATCTCCCTTGCTGAGATATGCCCTGCCACCTGCTCTGATAGTGGATCCTCCTCCCCCACCAACAATCCATCCGCGCAAGTTTATATTTGTTAGCTCGAGTCCATGGAAAGGTGCAGCATGCCCTCTGCCATAATGGGATGGGGTCAGCTTTTGGCCACATTAAACTGTAGTGCACTTTTTGTCAGCAAACCTCTTGTATGCTGTCAAGAGGTTTTGACGGGGCATGCACGCCTAGAGCATCTACCACTATCCAATGTTCTCCGGTATTAGGCATTTGCATGCCCATTAGGGTTAACACCTGCTGGGTGTTAAGATCTGGGAGGCATCTAGGCTGCTGGCCTCCTGCAGCCCTTCCGCTAGGGCAAACAAATTGCCTCTGTCCAACCCACCCCATTGCCAGTTCAAAGTCTAGAATCACCTCATCCCAGATATTGGAGAGATTGCATCGTTTCGAAGGACAAACTCGACTCTGGGACAAATGACTCCTCAGCTATCAGCGCGGACATAGACTTCGACACAATGGTATAGATGTCAAAGACGTTGAATGTGGCTTTGGTGGTAGCATTGAATAGCGACGTCTGCATCTAACCAGACTGGGTCTCAGACGGCATAATAACCAGGCATAACCAGGGACCTTCATGATCTGCTGCTTCGAGGTTGGAACCTTACCCTCATCAGCAGACAACCATCTGGAGCATCTGCTCCTTCAAGGCCTCCCAATGTGCCCCGGATTGAGCCTGGGTGGGACTTGCCCCGCTCCTCTGAGGGATATGAGACGAAGATAAGTGGAGTAACTGAACGACTCTTATTTCGGCACCTGTCCTTTTCTGGGGTATCGTCTTCCGCCTCCTGCTCAGACTGTCTTGTGAATGATCAGGCTGGGTACTGCGAAGGCCGACCGATGCAAGCTTCACCAGCCACCAACACAACCATTTGGGATTAATTATTTGGCAGGATCCGCAATCCACTGACATGGTTGGTCCCTAGGCACCACACGCATATCATGTGTGGGTCAGCTAATGACATTTTAGAGTTACAATCCTTGCATCTCTTGAATCCAGACATCTTGAGAGTGGAAATACTGGCAAGCGTGTGGAATTTCGAATCGAAATTGTAGTGCAAGTGTGAAAATATTTCTCACGAGAATCGATACCAACAAGCAGCATGCTGAGCATATGGAAAAAAGGAACTGAGGTATGGGGGTGTAGTGATGAAGTACATGTATAGCGACAAACGTCACATCCGGAGTCAACATGCACCACGTTGAGTCAAGGGGGAATCGACTGGTCAGTGGGAAAGCACTACGCCCACCTGTTGAACATTTGTCCTACCAGCTGACACTGAAAGATATCTGATGAGGAAACTGCGTGACCAAGCAATGCATTGAATTATCCACCTGGACAGGGTTTGTTTGGTCACAGCCCTGCCAGCACTAGCACCAGCATAACCAATGAAAAGCTGGTCATCTTTCCTAATCTTTCGAGTAGCAGGAATAAATAGTACTGAAGGACCTGTACTGGGTCCAGCCAATGGAATCGTTAATTGGAAGAGTGAAGTGGAAGAAAAGAAATACAGGAACATGGATCTTCTGAGAGGGATGGAAATCCAAGACCACCTACAGCAGAAAGGAGGGTCTCACTCAACTTAATCTTCTTTGGAAAAAAAAATGGGGAGGTAAAAGACAACGCCTGGAGCTCATTCACCAGTCTGGCAGATATACTGGCAACTAGGAAAATCACCTTAAGGCTGAGCAATCTAATTGAACAGGAATGAATGGAGCACCCATACGAAGTGTTAAAACTAGATTCAAACCTCATGCCGGAACCACAAACTGGCGGAGACGCAACTGGTTACACAAACTCTGCAAGAACTGCGGAACAGTGGCGATTGTTCAAAACAATCCATATTCCGGCAACATCTTGAATATTGAAATGGCAGAGAGGTAATCCTTTACAGTGCCAATACGCAGGCCCTCTTGGGTCAACGATTGCAGACAATTCAACACAAGGGATAGGCATCAGGATAAAGGATCCAGGCCCCTCTCCCGGCACAAAATATACACCACCTGCAGGCACAGAGATTTAGTAGCAGGCCTCGAAGCGGAAAGGAGCACATCCAGGATGTCTTCCAACAAATCCCACTGATTATACCTCAACCTTTGAGTAGCCAGGCATGAAGGTTTGGTCTGTTGCGGTTCAGATGAAGGACCAGTTCTTCCAATTAGGAGAGAAGATCAGCTCTCCATGGAAGGCATGGTGGAGGGCTGATGGGCATGGCCAGTAACTCAGCAACAACCACATTCTCGGTGCCAAGTTCGGAGTGATGAATATCATCATGAACCCCAACAGGTGCAGTCCATGAACCAGCAGAATGACATGGTTTGGCAGGAACACAGTAGTTCCAAGGTCTACTCTACCGCCACCGCATCAGCAAGAGCTCTGTGTCGAGCAAATGCCATGGAGCAGAGCCTCCTGCACTTCCCATTGACAATAGAAGTGAAAATGTCCACCTGATCCCATCAGGACAAAATCTCCATAATTCATGGCAGAGGTCCCACTTTGTGAGGCAGAATGATGTTTGCTCAAGGCATTTGCAATGATTTTCTCAGTCCCAGCCAGATGAGCTGCCATCACAGACACCATTCTCCAGCACCCAGAATCGCAATCGATTCAGCAGCAACAGTCCCACACCACCCACTTTGTTCAGGTAGTGCATGGCCACTGTGTTGTCTGTCAGGACCAGAACAGTCTTGTCCTATACTGAAGGAATTCCAGTGAACAGAGCAAACCTAATCACCCTAAATTCCAGCAAATGGGGAACTTACTAACCGGTAATGTTCTTTCTATGGATTATTTTCCTACAGATTTCTCATCTTGATCGATCATATTTAACAAGCGGCGTAGTGCAGCTTTGCGTTCTCCTCAACCTCTACATACCTCCATCGTGCCACTCCTCTACTCAGGATGTGATGTCAATGTTACAAATACAGCGTCACTACGCCCCCCGCACTTCCCCCTTAACTTTGTTCCTTTTTTCTGCACGCTCAGCACACAACTAACTTCTTTTTTCAAAATGTCTTCAGCATCATTATGTCGGACCCAAGCCTTTGGGATTCAAGCGATGAAGTGTCCTTCGCATGGTCATCTCAAAACACAGCAAAAAGTAAAACTCGGTGCAAACAAAATGTTGGGCAAATGGCCAGAGATGCTTCAGCCTCGTCAGTGCTTACTGGACTGGAGATTGGGCCAGGGAAAACACATAGTAGATTCAATGGAGTCTGGCACGTGTATTCACCCCGGCTCAGTTCTTTTCAAAACGATAAAACAGTTAAAACGTTGATGGTATGAAATGGCAAGCCAGGAGAAGAGTTCAAGAACATTTAAGATTGCTTTTAAAAACAAATATTGGCTTCATCAATCGTTACCGTGAGGAATAGTTAACAAAAATGGCATTACAGACAATACAAACATTTAACAGTCTTTCCTAAAAGAAAAGAAAACGTTCATGGTTAAAGAAGAAAGCATACAACCTTCCTTAAAGCGCTTTGTTTTGAACGCATCTGCACGAGCCTGGAATGCGCCTTAGATTAAGGAGGTTCTGAAGTAGATTCCACTTACCAGGATGGATTTGCAAACCCCAGCAACAGCTTGGCAAGCAGCAGACGTCGGAAAGTCAATGGGAAGATTTGGGAGGCCCAATATAGTGACAAGGGGAAGAAGCCCTTTCTGATTTACAAACTCTTGGCAGTGATCATCTGTTGTGTTGTTACTCAGGATTGACTCCACAAACTTCATCTGGGAAAGAGAAAAAGTAAATCAGGAGACTACCTGAAAACACAAATTCATCTCAAGTGTCCTTGATCCTTAGTAATTTGCTCTTCGAATGCTCAAGACCACAAATCAACAGCTGAAACCAAAAACAATCACAAATATATCAATTCATGTAAGATTTTTTAAGTCCTTTCGAGAGAATTTGAGAGTTCCAACATGTCCAAGTTTTATTCAAGTTTGACAAGACTCAATGTTCAATGTGTTTGCAGTCTGGCTTCACTCCAAGGAGGAGAGTGCATTTGTATGCAGTACTGTAAGACAAAAGCAATCACACAGAAATACATTACACATAGTAATTATCACAATACAGGCAAGTACTAGTCTACAAGCTAAGATGGAATTCATATTTGTCAGGATTCTAGGGTAACAACTTTTTGCTTCCCTCTACTCTTCCCCTCCCCCCATTTTTGTTATTTGGATCACTGACTTATTTTTGGTGGCCAGATGGACCTCAAGACCCCTGGTGGTGCAAGCCTTTTTACCCTAAGGTTCCCTTAAGACACCCAATCCCAGGGAGGGGTGACACACAGGGGTCCATTTTGATCCAAGGTCATCATGACACGCTGCATTGTCATTAGGGAGTAGGCCATTTTGAGATAAACTCTTGGTTGCCCTGAACAAAGAGCACTAGAATACAAAATGGTAAAGAGAATGAAGTAGTTTCTTACCTGTACTCCATTTCTCCAGCGTTGGTATCTTCCATAGATTCACATGTGAATATTCGCCATCAGGCTGGCAACCTCAGTCATTTTAACCTAGGGTTTTCCTATGGAAAACTTCGACACTTCATTGTCCCATCAACGTCCTTTTGGGGTGCTTTAGTCCCCACCAATAAGGCGTAGGGTATAAATAGCCCCGCCCCCGCGGCTTCCCTTCAGATTCTAACCTCCAAAGTAGAGGAAACCCGAACCAGGTTTGCCTGCAGGGGCAGCCAACAGGCGCACGTGAATCCATCAAAGATACCAACGCTGGATAAATTGAGTTACAGGTAAGGAACTAATCCCTTCTCCAGCATTGGATCTTTCATGAATTCACATGCTGTGAATAGATTACAAAGCAGTACCAATCATGCATGGCGGAGTGTAAAAGCAAAGCAACATAGAGACAGAATCACATACATGAGGCAAAGAAACCCATCCAGTGATCAAGTTCAAAACAAATACACCGAAGCTGCAAGGCTTACCTTATTGAAACAGGCATTGCAGGACCGCCCGTCCCACCTGCACATCCTCGCCATGCTGCTGCTCCAGATAGTAATGTAGAGTAAAGGTATGTGGCACCGCCCAGACGGCCTCCTGGCAAATGTCCACCAGCGGAATCCCCTACCATAATGCAGCCGACGAAGCCGTAGACCTCGTTGAGTGTGCCCTCAGAGTCCTTCCCAAAGGCTTTCCAGCTTTAGTATGGCAGAACAAAATAGCAGGGGACACAGTCCTTGTTTGGAGATTGCCCGTCCTTTGACGGATGGCCCATAAGCCACAAACAGCGGTCTAGATCGTTTGAAATCTTGAGTACGTTTCAAATAAAACTTTAACGCCCGCTTCACATCCAGCGAATGCAAAGCCCGTTCTGCAGGCGTGGAGGCTGAAGCAAAAAACGAGGACAACACAATAGAAGAGAGTTTGTGAAATGTTGTTGGCACTTTTGGGATAAAGTGTGGATTGGTAGCCTACACCACCTTGTCATTGAAGAACCTCAAGTATGGAGGTTCCACAACCAAGGCTTGCAACTCTGACATCCTTCTGGCCGAAGTAATGGCCACCAGAAAAGCCACCTTCCATGACAAACTGCAAAGGAGTCATCTACATCAGTTTAAACGGCGGTCTCATCAGACCCGACAGAACCGCATTAAGGCTCCACAACGGCGGAAACTTCTTGACTGGAGGAAAAGTACGAAACAACTCCTTCAAGAAATGCTTGATTAGACAATCACTAATCAGAGGCGCTGCATGTTGCCTCAGAGTAAATCTAGAAATCACTCCAAGTGTACCTTTATGGAGGATAGCGCCAGGCCCCTTTTTGCCAATTGCAACAAGTTGGGAAGAACTTGCTCAGGTGAATTGTTCAAAGGGTCCACCCCCGGCTGGCCCTTACACCACACAAAACCTTTTCCATTTACACGCATAGGAGACATTCGTGGACAGTGCTCTTGCCGCCTCCAAAATTCGCCGACAGTCACTGGAAAGCCTCAGCACGTCAAACTCTTGAGTAGTCAGGAGCCAAGGCGTCAGGCTGTGAGATCCCAGATTGTGGTGTCATACAGCGCCCTTGTACTGAGACAGAAGATCTGGCGTCACTTCCAACCGAATCAGCTCTGCTTCCGACAGATGAAGGAGATCTGACAAACACGGCTGCCTTGCCCAGAACGGAGCCACTAGAATCACACGGCATGGGTATCTCCGAATCCACTGGAGGGTCCGTCGAATGAGTGGAAACAGGAAATGCATAAGCGAACCAGCCTGTCCACGGGAACAAGACCGCATCACCTAGAGACTCTGGGTGAGCCCACCTGCTGGCGAACTCCATGCACTGTTTGTTCTCCCTCGTTGCAAAGAGATCCAACAGAGGATGGCCCCATTTCTGGAAGAGCATGGACACCCGTTGCTCCTTCAGCAGCCATTCGCAGCTGCCATTCGTGGAGCTGGCCTACATCCCTGCTGAGCTCATCTGCCTGCACATTCAACACTCCCAGCAGATGAAACGCCACAATGCCAATGTCGTGCAACAGACCCCAATGCCAAAGTTCCTGTGCTTCTTTCAACAGCACCCTGAAATGCGTGCCCCCATTTCCTGAGATGAAACATTGTGCTGGTATGGTCTGTCAACACCCTTACCACCAAACCGCATATGCGCGGCAGAAAATTTGATTTTAGGGCCCCAATGTACCGCTCTCAACTCGAGCACATTGAAGTGGAACCGAGTCTCTACCCGAGACCACAGGCATTTAACCTGTGTGCAGCCGTTGAGATGTGCCCCCCATCCTGTCAGAGGCATCCGCCACAATTGTAAATTGTAACTCCGGTTCCAGCAACGGCATGCCCCGAACCAGATTTTGAGCACTGGCACCAGCGAAGCGCTTCCACCAGACTGCCGTCGATCACCACCTTGTCAGACCACGAGCTGCGACTCTGAGCCCACTGGTCCGCAAGGAACTCCTGCACCGGCCTCATGAAGAGACAGTTTGGCAACAGCGGAATGCATGATGCCATGGCCCCCAGCAGTGACATTTAGGTACGGACCGACACCCTTGCACCAATCTTCCACTCTGCCGCCCTTTGCCAGAGCTTCATTACCCTCTCGCCCCCAGAAACACCAAGTCCTTGGAAGGCGACAGAAAGGACTTCTCGAAGTTTATGGCGAAGCCTAGCCGTTGCAACAGCTGCATGATAGCGCCAAGACTTTCCTGCGCCTCGCGACGAAACCCGCACCAGCAAGTCATCCAGGTACGGGTATACGCGATTACCCTCCCATCAGAGCCACGCCACCACCGTCAACAAATATTTTGTAAACGTCCTGGGGGACGACTTTAAACCAAACGGGAGTATCCAAAAGTGGTAATGATATTGTCCTACGACAAACCACAGAAACTTGCAGTGCCGTCGACGCATGGGAATGTGGAAGTATGCGTCCTGTAAATCCAACAACGCCAGAAACTCGTGCGGCTGTACTGACCGAATGACTTCCTGAAGAGTGAGCATCTTGAACTTCAGGCGTTGCAGAGTCTAGTTCAACGCCGAAGATCTAGAATGGGCCATCACTTGCTGTTGGGTTTCTTCACAACAAAGTAGCAGGAATAAACCCCTTGGCCTTTCCCGGCCACCAGAACCAATTCTATAGCCCCTTTCTGTAGCATAAGTACAACCTCCTGCCGCAGGCTGTGACGATGAGGTTGCACGGCATACATTGGAGGAATGGAAAACAGGGAACACTAACTCCAGCGAGTGACCCAGACGCACTGTGTCCAACATGCAACGGTCAGACGTAATCTTACACCACTCGTCCACATGCATTGCCAACCTGCCCCCCAGCAGATTGCCCTCAAGACAGTCATTCTTGTGGCTTAGCCTGTCTCCCCTTAGAGGAGGAGGGCTGCGCACCTTTTCCTTGAGGGCTGAAAGTCCAGACTCTTCTGCGCCGATCTCTGATACCCCTGAGAGGAATAACCAAGGGCCTCATCAATTTTCTCGCCAAACAATTGCTCCCCCTCACAGGGCATGTCCAGAACCTTATAATGCACCTCTGGGCGAAAGTCTGTGCACTTAAGCCAGGCTTGGCAACGCAGCGCTAGGACGTTCTTAAGGTGCTTAAAACCGGACTCCGCTAGGTCAACGGCAATATTAATACTGTGATTGGAAGCTTCCTCCCTTCAGGCACCAAAAGCATGGCGCTCTTGCCCTGCTCCTCCGGCACATGTTCCAAAATAGGTGCTAGCCGATGCCACAGCTCACGATCATAGCATGCCATAATCTCTAAGGAATTGGTCGCTTTTACCATCGTCGCCCCAACAGTCAAAACCTTCTTCCCGAAGGCATCCTGTCTCCTGGCTTTACTGTCCGGAGGAGTAACACACTTGTGCTGACTCCGGGCTTAACGGCTGGCCGCCACCACCACCAGCAGACTCAGGAGTGGGCTGCGACACTAAGCACTTCGGAGTAGAGTCCGGGGCCTTAAACCTCTTCTCCAGCCTCCCTTTGACAACAGGTTCTGAAAAGGCCCTCCTGCAACACATGGTCCAGAATAGGCACGGAGAATACAGCTTTCCGTCTCTTGTCCATGTGATCGTCCGTCTCTTGCCCAGGTGATCGAACAGGAAGCACTCCTTCCACTCTTCCTCAGGAGTTAACCCAAATTCCACACACGCCCTAGCCATCATGGCGTGGAACGCCCCAACATCTGGAGGGGATGGTTGCGCCGGGCTAAGAGGCTGTTCCACCTCCCTGTCCGTATCCCACGCCGCATCCCTTGTCGGCAACAAAGAACCAGTAGACATGGTGTCCCGAGGCACACTGTCCGACTACGGCAGTTCACCCTCCTCACAGTCGGAACGTGGACGATCTTCACTCACTGGCAGAGGCACCGGCAACCCAGCCGTAGCCGACTAACGTGGAGGAACACCATCAGCGTTCATGACAGGCCCCACCAGGACCATATTCAGAGGGGGTAACCTTGCGTCCAGCTGGCCCAACAAGGATTGTAGCGTGGACAGAACCTGGAGTGACAACCTAGCCTGGGGGTTCACCAGCGGGGAACTAGCCAAACCATCCCCCGACATCGAAGGTCCAATACACTGCCGCCCCAAGGCCGACGGACCCAACATCGGCTCCCGGTCGTCATCCACCTCCAAGGACACCGAAAAAGCATCCGCCTCTTGATGTAGAATGGTGTCAGGCTTAAGTGCGTCAAAGGCGGAACACTGCCACGCACCACTCGTCGGCATCAAGCCGTCTGTATCCATCCTCGACGATAAGAAAAGCATTGGGCCTTTATCAAATGCTGTTGTCGCCGGAGCCGATGACACCTGTCGATGACGGCCCCGTCGATGGCATAGCAACCGTCGATGGCTGGACCCCTGTTGACGGAACCGACACCTGCGGTGTAGATTTCCCAGGCGAACTGGCCTGCTTGGCAGAACTAGACGAGTACTTCGAGAACTCCCTGCTAGAGGACGACCTGTGATGAGCGCTTCGAAGATGAGCGCTTCGAAGATGAGCGCTTCGAAGATGAGCGCTTCGAAGATGAGCGCTTCGAAGATGAGCGCTTCGAAGATGAGCGCTTCGAAGATGAGCGCTTCGAAGATGAGCGCTTCGAAGATGAGCGCTTCGAAGATGAGCCTTTCTTGGCCTTCTCCTGCAACGCCGACTTCTCGGGCCTACCTCCAGACCCTTGGGAATGGTCCGACTGACCATGCTTGGACGAAACAGCACCCTTCGACGGTTGCTTACTCGAAGAGGCTCTACCACTCTTCCCGACCTCCGACCCAGGAGCAGGACGAGATTTCTTAGCCGGAGGCTCGGCCGAAGCAGCCCGGCGATGTTCGGCCACCTGTACAGTCCTCTCCGAGAACAGGCTCCGTACCGACCCCACCTCCGAGGCATGATAGGTGCCCTCATTAAGCCAAAAAACCAACCACCGATTGCGGCCCTTTAGAGTCTTCTGCGAAAAACCTCTGCAAATTTCAGCCGAGTGATGGGGGTAAATGCAGTAAAGGCAATCCATATGCCCGTCACCCTCATACACCTTCAGCCCACAAGTCGCACAGGGCTTCTTCGGACCCCAGAAGACATTGCAAAACACAATAATACAAGCAGGTGCAAAAAACCACAACGAACACGAGGTGATCCCAACACTTTGGAGACGGTTGAAATCTGAAGGGAAGCCGCAGGGGTGGGGTCATTTATACACTACGTCCTATTGGCTTCAGATTTCACGCTTCAGGCAGCCTGTGGCCCACTACTCTCCCTTGCCATCCCTCCAGGTTACAACATTGTCAGACACGATTGTAACTCTAACCAGTCCAAAGGTGGTGGCATTACCATCATCCATAAAAATGCTCCAAACTTCCACCTATCCTCTGTGCATCACTTTTCCTCTATGGAAGCACTGACAGCCAAACTAGCCGTCACTCCTAACCACTATCACCTTCCATCTACTTTACCAGCCACCTGGGCCGCTATCCACCTTCGCTGAGGACCTCTCCAACATCATCACTCGTAACACCAAAACCAAATCCCAAGCCTCGAAATTAGGGGGACTTTAACCTGGGCCTCACTGATCCTAATGACACTGCTGCCATGACTATTGATATGCTTATGAATGCAGGATTCATACAGCTCATCAACCAACCTACCCACCAACGTTAAGGGCAGAACCATCGACTGGCTAGCCTCCCACAATTGTCCTATCCACATCATCTCTAACCAACAGTATGCATGGACCGACCACAACTTAATTACGTTTAACATCCAGTCCAAACCTGCCAGCCTCCTACCATTGCACTGGCTACTGCCACCCACAATAAACGTGACATCACTTGCGACAGACTCCTCCCAATCCTCCTCCCGGCTCTCAATGACCAGGTTCTCTCATGCTCCGACCCCACGGCTATGGTTGACACTTTTAACCTTGCTATGCAAAAAGCCTTAGATATCATCGCCCCATCCAAACTGAGAAAACGCAAACCTCGAGCCCACCTGAACTATTGGTTCACACCCCAGCTCAGAACCCTGCGCAAAGAAAAACGAATTGCGGAATCACATTGGAAAAGCAACCAGTCCGCAGCCAACAAATCGTGCCTCCTCCTGGCCACACTTAACTACAAGAAAGCCATACTCTAGGCTAAAAAAAACACTTACAATAAACGTATCGAACAAGCCAAATCCAACACCAAGGAATTGTTTAGAATCCTAAAAGAACTTGAAAACCCTGTCACTGCACCAGACACTTGCATCAAAGATAGCACTTGGTGTACCAAAATCCAAGAGGCTCTCCTCGGCAAAAATGCCACCCTCCAAATTAAAATCAATAACAAACAAGCTTACAATCCATCCCACAACCCAACCCTATCCCCACCCTAAACCACCCCATCACAGACTGACTCCTTTTAGCTTCTCTCCACTCTCCATTTCCAAAGTGGAAAACATCATCGCCAGCCTTAAACCGACCAACTGCCAAGGCCACCTCTGCCCGGCACCTATTATCAAGGAAACAGCTCATGACCTAGCGCCATTCATTACTACGCTCATCAACTCTTCCTTTAGCTCTGGGATCGTACCCGACAATCTAAATGACGCGTGGGTCATCCCCCTATTGAAAAAAACCTACCCTGGACGCTAGTATACCCACAAACTACAGGCCAATCACCACGGTCCCGTTTTTTACTAAAAATCCTCGACCGTGCAGCATATCTACAAATTCAAGATTACCTTGAATCTAACAAACTCTTGGGACTTAGGCAATCTGGGTTCCGGCCACGTCACGGCACTGAAACTGCCCTTATAGATTTAAAAACACAGATTGAATATCTTAAAGACAAAGGCAAACTTGCTCTGACTCCTCTTGGACCTCTTGGTGGCCTTTGATCTCGTCAATCATGAAATCCTCTGCCACCACCTTAAATCAGCGGCACACTTCTCCGATAAAGCTACGACCTGGATTAGCTCCTTTTTAGACAATAGATCTATGCGCGTGTTCTCTCCACTAGCAGCCGCCCCACCTGCACCTGTTTCCTGTGGCGTGCCACAAGGATCTTATGTTTCACCCACGTTGTATAATGTGTTCACCAAACCCCTCTTCGATATCTTGGACTATCTGGGTGTCACTTACACCAACTATGCTGACGACACCCAGATACTAATCGCTATCTCAGGTGACTACACGGCTGACTCCCTCGCCATCAATGTCATCTACCAGGTCATCCAGGCGTGGATGGCTCAACACGGACTGTCTTAATGATGAAAAGACAGAGCTCATTATTCTTGGTTCGCCAAACTCGACCCTGCGTTCAAGTCCTTCATCATCGATGGGAATATTATCCCAACCGCCAAGGACACAAAAACCCTAGGGATCTACATTGACTCTACCCTATCCCTGACCGGACAAACTAACTCAGTCTCTTCCGCAGCGGCATATACCTACAAGCTTATTACAGCCTGTCGCCCTTTCCTCTCTGCAACCAATTGTGTCACCCTGGCTAGAACTCTTGTATTATCCAAGATTGATTACTGTAATGCACTGTACCTAGGCACCAATTGCTGCAACCTAAACAAGTTACAAATTGTCCAAAACAATGCAATTAGAGCTGCCCTCAACATTCCCAGGTGCCAACACATATCCGACATCAGACGCAATATTCGCTGGCTCTCAGTCCCACACCGTATCTTACCCACAAATTCCTTCATAACCAAGCTCCCTGCTACCTGGCCAACAGATTTGCCCTCCACAACTCCATTAGACCCCACAGAATGGCTCATTTAAACTGCCTTGAGGTTCCACGTTTCAATCTCCAAAGATCAGGTGGAATTGCTCCTGTCTTGGCAGCTAAACTCTGGAACACGCTTCCTAATGAGCTTCGAGCAGAACCCTCATTCCCGAGATTCAAACCCCTTACGAAAACCTGGCTGGCCGCCCAGGACATTTAGCTCTGGGTTCTCTGCTTAATTTGTACATGTATATATAATCTGCTTGTCCTCTCATTGCTATTATTATACCTGTAAATTCTGTATTATGTTTGTAAACTTTGTAATGATGGGTCTGTTTTTCTTATGTTGTAACTTACAGTGATGCGCCCGGTTGCCCCTGGGCATGGTGCGCTATACAAATAAATAAAATACAAATAAAATACAAATAGGTGGGGACTAAAGCACCCAAAAAGGAAGTTGATAGGACACTGAAGTGTCGAAGTGTTCCATAGGAAAACGCTAGGTTAAAAAGAAGCGAGGTTCCAAGCCCGGCGACGGGTAATATTAGCAGAATGTGAATTCATGAAGGATCCAATGCTGGAGAAGGATTTAAAAAGAAAACTAATCGTTGGCCAACAAAAAGGTACATTTGGTGCATCAGTTTGATAAAATTGCTTCTTCCACTGCTAAAGAAAAAACTAAGCTGCCAGCAACCTACCCCTAATACCAACATAAAGTGACACAATCAGCCTAAGAGAAAAATGGGATGCCCGAGAAGCACTCCTGGGACTTCACACCTTCGTTTTGACTCAATACCATAGAGCTGAAGTTAGACAAAGGGGTTAAAATGGCAGGACGCCAGGAGAAGAACAAGTTACTTTCTTACCTGGTAACGTTCTTTCGATGGGATGGTCCGACGTCGTATTCCATATCTATGACAGGTAATGTCCACAGCTGTGCTGCTTCGGAAAATCTTTGGCGTCGGCGTCCTGCGTCGATGACGTCTATGCGCCGTCCCAGAGGACCTCCTCCGGCGGCCGACATCACCCGATGTGATAAGTAGGACGCACAACGTCCATAGCCTCAGTTATAGTTTTTTCCCAGAGCGTGTGCCACCAGTTTTCTTCCAGTCAGACACACAAGGCCTTGCGGAACGCAAGCTGCAATCGCAAAAGAAATTCTGCAGCGGGGAAGGCAGGGAGGGAGCGATATGGAATACGTCATCGGACCATCCCATCGAAAGAACGTTACCAGGTAAGAAAGTAACTTGTTCGAGGGGATTGGGTCCTCCGACGTATTCCCAAAGCAGTACCAAGCAAGGAGGTGGGAAAGAATTTAGAATACAAATTTAGCATGCCCAATCAAATTGCGGAATAGAGAACTGCCTTGCCAAAGGCCAGATCTTGCCCTCTGATAGAATCGAGGGAGTAGTGACGTACAAAAGTATGTACTGAAGCCCAGGTGGCTGCATCACAGATGTGACGAATAGGAACTCCCCTCTGCAGGGCAGTAGACGCAGCCACTCCCCTGGTAGAATGGGCCTGCAAGCCAGCCGGAGGATCCTTACCCGCCAAGCGGTAACACTCGGCGATAGCTAAAATAATCCAACGAGACAGTCTGTTTCGTCACAGCTTGTCCCAAACGCTTTCCAGCGTAACCAATGAAAAGTTGATCGTCCACTCTGACCCGGGACATGCGCGAAATATAAAAGCTCAACGCTCTCCTAGGATCAAGCGTATGGAGCCTCTCCTCTTCCTTACCAGGATGTGGAGGAGGCTAGAACGCCGGAAGAACAACCTTCTGGCTCAAATGAAATTCCGAAACCACCTTCGGAAGAAAAGAAGGATGAACTCCAAGGACAACCCTGTCCTTATGAAACACAGTGAAGGGTGGCTTAACTGAAAGTGCCTGTAACTCACTCACTCTGCGAGCGGAAGTAACCGCAACCAAAAACCCAGTTTTCAGAGTCAACAGCCTCAAAGGGCAAGAATGCAAAGGCTCAAACCGAGCACCCATAAGAAACTTAAGAACAAGGTTCAAATCCCCAACTGGGCACCAGAAAAGGTGACGGAGGGAACACATTAGTGAGCCCTTTCAAAAACTGCGAAATTAAAGGAATCTTAAAATAGGAACACTCTTCAGACGAGCGCTTAAATATGGACAGCGCCACAAGGTAACCTTTAATGGTCCCCACTTGCAAGCCCCTGTGGGCCAAAGAAAGCAAAAAAGACAGAACCATGGGAATGTCACATTCAAAAGGATCCACATTCTTAACTCTGCACCAGTCGCAGAACTTTCTCCAATGGCAACGGTAGAGACTTTGTTGCCGGCCGCCTGGCCGAGAGCAACACCTTCATCACGTCTTCAGGGAGGTCCCAATCCTTATACCTCAACCTTTCAGAAGCCAAGCGTGAAGGTTGAGGGATCTGACCTCTTGATGGAGAACCTGACCCCCCCTCCCGCGAGAGCAGATCGTCTCGGTAGGGAAGACTACGTGGAGGACAGATGGACAAGTCGAGAAGGTCCGGGTACCACGCCCTCTGGGCCCACGCCAGAGTAATGAGGATCATCCGGGAACCGAACCTCCGTAACCGCCGCAGTACTTGCCGGATGACGGGGACTGGAGGAAACGCGTACAGCAGTGGGAATGACCACTCCCACCACCAACGCGTCTCCACCACGAACGCGTCTCCTAAGGCTCCTTTTGGAGGAAATTCCCGCGAGCAAAACCTTTCGCACTTCCAGTTGACACTGGAGGCGAAGAGATCCACTTGAGGGGTCTCCAGGAGAATCTCCTGAGCCAGCTCCCACTCGTGAGAGATCGTGCTCTGCCTGCTGAGAGCGTCCGCCGTCTCGTCGTCTCCGGCCAGATGAACTGCCGAGATCGAAACTTCCTGCTGGATGGCCCAGAACTCGAGCTGCATCGCCTCCCTGCACAGCGGAAGTGACCCTGACCCCCCTTTTTGTTGAGGCCGTGCAAGGCCACCGTGTTGTCAGTTAGAATCAGGACACTCTTTCCACGCACAGTCGGCAGAAAAGCCTTCAGGGCTAGCCTGACGGCCCCAGCTCCAACAGATTGATATGGAGTCTGGACTCCGACGGAGACCAACGACCGCTGACTGTCAACTCGTTGGCATGAGCTCCCCATCCCGTTAGGGATGCGTCAGTCACAATAGTCACCTCCGGCCAGGGCAGCCAAAATGGGGCCCCCCTTCATCAGATTGCCTACGACGGCCCACCACAGAAGGTCCCGGGCGACCGAGGGCGGCACCTGAACAGGGTCCGACATCCTGTCGGAAGAGTGCGACCACTGCATCTTGAGTGCCCACTGCAAAGATCTCATCCGCAGACGAGCCTCTGGCACCAGAAGAATGCAGGATGCCATGAGGCCGAGCAACCTCAAGAAATCGAAAGACGGGAGCGTCTGGGCAAGTTGAAACTTGTGCACCATCTGCTGAATGTGAAGAGCCCTCACCTGGGGAAGAAAACAGCCCCCGGGATGTGTCGAGCACTGCTCCGATGTACTGGAGCTGCTGTGTTGGCGTCAGTTGGGGGGACCAAGATCGAGGATGTCCGCAAGATCATCCTGAACAAACTCCCCTGGGGAAGCAGACCAACCCAAGTACTCGGTGACCCGAGACATAAGGCGCCGATATGAAGAATCGGAATGAGTTCCAGGCTCCGGCCTACAAAACTCCACCTCCGGAGAGGTGTCCAGTCCACTGGCATCATGCAGTGACTGCCTCAGGTCATCAAACTGGCTATGGCCTGAGATTAGCTTATCTGGAACCGAAACCGGAACCAACCCGTCAGAGCCTTCATCACCCTCTGAAATGTACTCCAGGCGGAAGAGGAAGACCCCTGGGGACCAAAGCAGTGCCTGACCTTAGCCAGAGCCTTCCTAGGGGCTAATCCCGTGCCACGGGGCCCCTTTGACACCACTGCCTCGAAAGGCGTCGAGGGCGCCGAATGAGTCGGCGTCGACAGAAAAGGTGTTGACGTCGAGCGAATCGGCGTCGACGTCAGCTGCAGCGCCGCCAGCCTCGGCGGCGTCAACCCCCTCTGAGGCAAAGCCTTGAGAGAAATCGTTGACGGCCTTGGCGCCACAGGCGTCGACGTCTTCTTCGAAGACGGCACAGGATCACGAGGTCTCGAGCGCATCGAGGACCGGGACCTTGAACGGGCATGGCGAGAACGGCTACCCTTGTCCGAGTGGAACCTCTCCCGTGAGCCGTGCCGACCACCCGAGCCCGAAGGCGTACGAGCGGTGTCTCTCGACCGGTGCCGACGGACCCCACTCGGAGGCACGGACGGTCCGGTGCCCTGCGATTCAAGAATCGCTAGCATCTGCTTCCCGAAGGAAGTCCATTCCTCCGGTGTCGCTCACATGGAGGGATAAGATACCCGCCGACGGGCGGAGTCCTCAGAAGAGGACGGGGAAGGCGACCGATGCCGGCGCTTCCGGGAATGCCTCGAAGAGGCGGAGGAGTGGTGAGACCGACTCCTGGAAGGAGACCCACTGGACTTCCGACGATGACGCGCAGACCTCTACTTCCGAGGCTTAGACACCCGGCCTACCGACAGCTTCTTCTTGCGTTCCCGCAAGGCCTTTGCCGTGAGCGACTGGCAGTCGACACAGTCGTACGTATCGTGGGACTCCCCGAGGCACCAGAGGCAGGCGTTGTGCGAGTCCGTGACCGACATCTTAGACCCACAGTCCCTGCATTTCTTGAAGCCCGGACGCGGGGTTGAAGACGAAGTAGGTCTTCACAAAAAACCGAACAGGTTCAACGAACCGAGAATTGAAAACAGCAAACTCCAACGAGTCGAGGCGTACCGAGATTCACGAAGCGAACACGTTCGCGGAAAAAATGGAACTGAGGCTATGGGCATTGTGCATCCTACTTATCACATCGGGTGACGTCAGCCGTCGGAGGAGGTCCTCGGGGACGGCGCATCGACGTCATCGACGCAGGACGCAAACGCCAAAGGTTTTCCGAAGCAGCACAGCTGTGGACATTACCTGTCAGATATGGAATACGTCGGAGGACCCAATCCCCTCGAAGTTCCCTTTTCTCAGAAAGCAGAAAGGCGCCCTAAAAAGTGAAGAATCCACAGAAATAGGAGTGCTTACTTTACAAAATATAGACTTTCATTACAGCCACATTTTGCCACCTCACAAAAAAACTAAAGTAGGTTTGAAAAAACATTTTAAAAAGAGTAACGGTTACTCTAACAAAGTCAACTCTACAGTTTAAATAATAAGGTACAAACACTCATTCTACAGACTACAAATTAGAACTCAACACTTGCATTAAATCGTAGCAAGGTTACCGTTCGGGGAGCTTTCCTGAAGTCCTACTTTGAGGTAAGACTTTAGTAAGCTATCCCAGTGGTTTGTAGATCACCCCCCACCCCCCCAACTCTTGGTATCAGTCTGTACTACTCCAGGTCTTTGGTAGAGTGGCAGAGCAGTCAGGCTTATTTTAAGAGGAATAAGTGAGCTGTAGTTAATTACACGGAACCTAGTCAATAATGCACAAAGAAACACATACATGTATATTAAAATATACATTACATTTACACAAGAGCCACTGTTAAATACTTAGTACAATAAAACAACACATAGCTATACTTTTAAATATTTTCAAAAGACCACTTCTTAGTTGGTAGTTGCTGAACGCAATTGTTCCCGGAGTTTGACAAGTCTACCCTACTATCGGTAATAAAGTGCACCCACAAAGTAATACGGTAATTGCATTTAGTCAGCACATTATAAGATAGTGATTATTGGCAAGGAAAATAGGTGGTTAGTGTTATCCTAATAGAATTTCAGGTTCTAGAGGCGGTTTCCATGCACAGCAAGTCTTTTAAAGTGCAAAACACAACCCTAGGTAAAAGCCAGTTCCGAGAGGCTTAAAGACTTGAAAAGCAGCAGAAGTCAAAAGCTCCTGTGGATACTTTCTAGTCTCTAGGTTAGAAGATACAAAAAGGCTTAAGCAACATTGGAGACCCTATTAAAGGACTTGCAAAGGGACACAAGCATCGACTTTAGTCAGAGTAAGAGGGGGTCGCCCTGGACACCTCTACATGCACCAACGCCCTTGGAGCAACTT
Source organism: Ambystoma mexicanum (assembly GCF_040938575.1). Taxonomy (NCBI): domain Eukaryota; kingdom Metazoa; phylum Chordata; class Amphibia; order Caudata; family Ambystomatidae; genus Ambystoma; species Ambystoma mexicanum. The sequence continues at coordinate 1,165,554,475 of NC_090923.1, forward strand.
TCTGGAAAAAGGTAAACAGTTCCTTTTTCCCCACAGTACCTTAGGTTTACAGAAAACGTTTCTGCCGAATGCTCTGTGATGTGACGGCTCTGGAGCCGATCACCGGATTCCTTGGTCCAATGATGAAAGGCAGGACAATGGACGGGGTCTCAGCAGCAGTCTCGAGGAAGGACCTCTGGCACAGCTTTCATCAACTTCTTTGGTCACTCTGGTTTTGGTGCCTTTTCTGCAGCACCAACAAAGGACGCGATTCGCCTGGTGAATCTTCTTTGGTTCCTGCAGTCCCGCACTTTGATGTGGTGGTCTAGTAGAGTTGGGTTGAGTCTTGAGTGTCCTTGAGGACTCAGCAAAGACTTCGACGAATTCGGCCTTTCAACAATGATGCACTCAAAATGGGCAGCAGGTCTCCAGGTATTGGTGTTCCGCAACTCTGGAAACTCACAGGACATGAAGAGATGACTCAAATCAAATTTTGTCTTGGGACTGGTTGTTCCCACCAGTCAAAGGGAAGGAGGAGTCCTCTCCGGAGTTCTTCTGTCGTACAGAAAACGGTCAGGACAGCAGTTTTTGCTTCACGGTGTTACAAAGGGTCTGCAGGCATCTCTGGTCGTCTTCTTCGGTTACTTCAGTTTCCAGTGGTCGACTTGCTTTTCCCTCCATGATCCTCATCTTTTATACAGTTCCAGGACTCACTCCTCTGCGCTCTTCCTCAGCAGTTTACAGAAAGGGGCGTTTGGCTGTCCAATCCGGACAACCAGAGTCCCAGTGGGAACTGGTTCCATTCTGGTAATCTGGCAGACAAAGGACAGGGGGTGAAAAATTCCTCCCCCACTTCTTCCCTGCCTAGACATTATGGAGCCTAGGCGGGGACACCCAAGGGTTCCCGCCAAAGGCAAAACGCACACAGGCGTCGACCTCCCTGAATTGTAGAAAGGCTACCAAAAAACAACCACACTAGTATTGGCGATAAAAGGGAAGCTCCCAAGTTGCTACTTGGGGGCCCCTATTGTGCCCTACTGAGGCTACGGACATAGCCTGCAGAATAAAAAAATAACACAATAGTTGGTAGAACATGTCCACTGCCAACAGCCATAACTAGGAGATTTATGGGACTAAAAGGTCACAGGACCAGAGAGAAGGGGGATATTAGGTATCCCTTTGGCACTCCACATAAGGTGGTGTGAGCCAATCTCAAACTATAATGTTTTTGGAGAGATACTCCTAAAGAACTGTAGTTACTCTAGATATAGAAAAATAATCTCAAAGGAGGAGGGTCCACAGCAACAATGTCCAAAAGGAGCTGGGTACTGCAATAGTAAAACGCAGATGGCTTTAAGAGTTACTAAGGAAAATAGACTCCATAGGACAGGTAAAAATACAAATAGAGCTCCAAAAGACAAAGCCAATAAGAAAGAATGAGTGGAAAAAGGCTCCACTCGTTTAGGATTTCAGAAAAAAATCCAGAAGTCCAGAAGAAAGTGCTGGGGGTCTCATTAGGAAAGAGGATGACGCATAATTATCAGGTAAACTCGCCGTAGTGACCCCTTACTCCTAGTCCATAGTCCCCTTTCCTCCATACTTAAGGGACAATACTCCACCCTGTGGGACGGGACCAGAGCACTTTGTAAAAAGCATTCCATTTTTCAAAAATGTGTCCTTCCTCTATTTACGCGGGGTACGGCACGCGGCCGTAACCCCGCCCTTCTAAGCTCCTCCCAGCGCATCGCCCATCAGTCCTTTTCTATCGCCAGGTCAGAGACCTTTAAGCAATAATAGAGGAACCTTATTAGAGGAGATGGCGGGCGGGCGTATGGAGGAAAGGGGACTAGGAGTAAGGTGGTCACTACAGTGAGTAACCTGATAATACTCCTACAACCTGTCCCCTTTCCTCCATACTTATGGGAGATTCCCAAGCACTCTTCAAAGGAACTACGGATGGATGGAAACCCCCTTACTGAAAAAGGTTTTTCAGCACAGCCTGGCCAAACTGAGCATCAGATCTGGAGCTCAAGTCCAAGCAGTAATGTTTAAAAAAAGCCGATGGGGAGGCCCACATAGCCACTTTCGCAATGGTCTCACAGGGTACATATTTTTGAAAGGCAACAGCAGCTACCTTGCCCCGCACCAGATGCGCATGAATCCCTTTAGGAGGCTGTAGACCTTGGACAGTGTAAGACTCCGTAATACGGGCAGCAATCCATCTGGAGATAACTTTGGAGGCCTGCTTGCCCTGCGGGTTACCAAAGGTTACCAAAAGTTGAGAGGAACTCACATCCAGGCAATGCAAAATCCTCTCGGCATCAGAAGCCGGGTTTGGAAAGAAGACGGGCAGCGAGATTGACTGATTTAGATGGAAATCAGAAACCACCTTTGGCAAGAAAGAAGGATTCGTCTTAAGGACAACCTTATCCTTGTGGAAAACGAAGAAGGGATGCTCCACCGACACAGCTTGGAGCTCACTCACTCGCCTTGCCGAGGTCACGGCCAGCAAGAAAGCCAACTTCCAGGAAAGGTACTTAAGATCTACCGTAGCCATTGGTTCAAAGGGCTTATGGCACCACGTTCAGATCCCACGTCAGATGCAGTTTGCGAACAGGAGGAAAAAGACAACACCCGCAAAGTGCCGTTTAATCACTGGGTTCGACAGTGAGAAAGAGCACTGGTACATGGATCGGTAGGCGGCCACAGCTGAACGAAGTCCTGAATAATAGAACATGAATGCCCGACTCTGCAAGAAGAGAGATGAAGGACAACAGCGTGTCAATCGTAGCCACCCTGGGTCCAGCTGTTTGGCTAAAAACCAGTGACAGAACCGAAGCCATCTGCTCTTATACTGCGACCTCGAAGGCTTCCTGGCTGCCTGAATTATGCGCATGTTTTCAGCAGACAGGATGAGATGTTCTAAACATCTGAACTCGGGCACCATGCCGCCAAGCTGAACGATTGTGGGGAGCGGTGCCACAGCTGTCGATCTCTGGTGAAGCAGATCGGGAACTAGCGGAAGCCTGATCGGTGTACACACTGACAGATGTTAAAGCACTGAAAACCAGAACCTGGCCGGCCACCACGGAGCTATGAGCAGAAGAGAACAATTGACCGTGTTCTTCAGCTTGCAAATCGTCCGATGAATCAGAGGCAGGAAAGCATAGGCCCTCATGTTGTGCCATGGGATCCCAGAGCATCTCCCAGAGAGGAAGCTCCCAGCCAGTTTCTGGAGGCATACAGAGGAAGTTTGTTTGCCGATGTAGCAAAGAGGTCCACTTCCGGAGTGCCCCAACACAGGAATATCTGCAAGAGGACCTCCGTTTTCAATTCCCACTCATAGCTGACTATTGTTTGTCAGCGGAGGGTATTTGCCATTACGTTCAGCTGGCCTGGGATGTGTACTGCCACCAGCCAGACACCATGCTGAACTGCCCATTCCCAAATCTGAATGGCCAGAAGACTTGGTGCCCCCCTGCTTGTTGATGTAAAACATGGACACCACATTGTTCGTGCGGACACAAACCATTTTGATGGCAATGACTGGCCTGAACGCCTTGAGCACCAGGAAAATCGCCAGAAGTGCCAGATTTATATATGAAGGAACTTGTCTTGTGTCGACCAGAGGTCGGAGACCTGAAGAAGATCCAAGGTCGCACCCCACCCCAGAAGGGAGGAGTCAGTCATGATCTTCCCCATCGGAGCGGGGTCCTGGAAACCCGCACCCACCGACAGGTTGCTGAGAGACGACCACCACACCAGTTCCATTCTCATGAAAACCGGAATCGATATCTTGTAGTCCGGATCCACAGCCTGAAGAGCCATCTGCATCCGCATCATCTTGAGTCGAGCAAGGGGAAGAGCCAATACACAAGAGGCCATGAGGCCCAGAAGCCGAACCACCAGGCCGACATGCTCTCCGACTGCGCAGACATATAACACGTGGTCAACATATCTGCCATTCAGTCCACGGTCAGTTAAACTCTGCAGTCGATCGTGTTCCAACGAAAACCCAGGAAAGTCAGGTCCTGAGAGACCATCATGGAAGATTTCTGCCAGTTCACCGACAGCCCAAGGCGAAACAGGAGCTGGAGGAGAGACTGAAGATTGCTCGAGGCTTTCAGCGGACAAGGACTGCGCAGCAGCCAATCGTCCAAATACGGATACACATGTATACCCTGTAGCCAAAGATAAGCTGCGTTAACCGACATCTTCGTAAAGACACACGGTGCCGAGCCGAGGCCAAAAGGGAGCACTCGGAACTGGAAGTGCTCCTCCCCCACAGAAAACCGTTGGTATCTCCGATGAAGAGTCTGCCACACCTCCCAATGAGACGCAATGCGTCCTCCCACCGGGGTCTCGTGCAAGCGCAGAAAACCCTCATTTTGCTAGTTTGTCGGTGGCAGTACCACCTGAACCTGAGAGGAGGCTGAGGAGCGGGAGAAAAACCTACTCCGCTGCTGCCTTCGGCGGAGGTTTCCCAAAGGAGTGTCAACCCTGTGGGATTTCCAATCTTAAACCTGTGAAACCAGAGGCAGGGCGAGGGTTTGACAACGACCTCTGTCCTGAAAGAGGTTTAACCAGGACAGACAAGGACTTGGCGGTCTGAGTACTGTCCTTAGTTTATGTCAGCTCCACGTCTGTTGAGGAGCGAACGAGCTCCTTCCCATCGAAAGGCAGGTCAAAAAACGTATCCTGCACCTACTTCGAGAACTTTGTGACATGCAAAAAAGCTTGACGAGAGGTATCCACACCAAGCATAAGGCCTCGGGCCGAGGTGTCAACATGGTGCGCTGCCGCCTCCAGAAGATCCTGCGCCAAGACTCTGACATCTGACAATCCTGCTTTGAAATCTTCCAACTTTTCAGCGGAAATAAACTCCTCAAACTCTGACCTTTCCACATTTTCATATTCGCCCCCGCTAAACCCAGTTCTGCATTGGCTTGACGCAGCTGCAGAGCTGAGTTAGGGAAAATCTTCCACCCAAGGGAATCAAGAAGCTAATCTTCCTTGGCCAGAACCTGTGTAGCCGTCGAAGGAGGACGACGCAGGTCTGGATTGCAAAGTGGCTGCCGCCACTACCGTAGAGGAGGGGGGCGGACACGCCAAGGCCACTTCTTCTGAAGAATGGAGCCTGTAGCATGCGTCAATCTTCTTGTTGACAAACAGTCCAGAGAGTGGCTTCTGCCAAACTTTACGGACCTCGGCCAAAACGTCCTTCTGCAAGAACAAGCCGGTACGCTCCGAAGGAGATAAGGTGAACGCCCCCTACAGCACTCCCTACTGCGGAGCGGGTGCCTCAGGTACAGGAACATCTAACAGACATGTCCAGCACCCGGTCATGAAAAGCTCTAACAGAGCAGGGCTGGTCTTCGCTGTCCTGATCTCTGTTAATTGTCAGACAGGTCCGGATCAGCTTGAGTCACATCAGGCACCACAACAGCCTTGTCCACTGGGGACAACGGAGGCGGGGGTGGAAGAGTAGGAGGCGGCCCAAACGATAAAAGCGGCGGAGGCACAGGAACCGCAGCCATGAACGTCGGCGCAGGCGGGCGTATCTCCCTGAACAAGCCTCCAAATTACTCCTTCATGGGGTCGGAACGCATCAGTTTTTGAAACTTGCCGAAAAAGGCGTCCTCCGCCGATGACTTGGGCGTGACAGGAGGAGGCCTCATGAGGAGAGTAATTCCAGGGGCGTAAGGGAGACGGTTGCCCAGAGGGCCCTTCCCCCACTGTTGTCCACATAAATCAAGAGCGCCGATGCTGCCGGTAGCAAGACATTGTGCGGTAGAGGCATCCGAGCGTTCCAGTCATAAACTAGACAAAGCGGATGTGCACAAGGAAACCAATACCAATGTTACCTGAAAAAGTACCCCCTACACCAGCCATAGTCTTGGCGGGAACCATTTTGTCGGCACAAGAGGAGAACTGCGGCACGTGTAGAAGTGAAGCAGGGGTCCCCATGGGTGGGTCAGACGTCTTCATTTTAGCCTTAACACAAGGAACCTCGGCCGAGCCGGTACTGTGTGGCCTAGAATGTTTGTGACATCGTAACAGCCAAACTAGCCTTCAAAGGAAGGACCTCAGCACTGCTGGTAACGGAGGGATTACCGTCTAAGACCTCACGCAGTGCCCCCTCAACAGAACTGGGGTCTCTGCAAGAGCAGGAACAATGATGAACACACTTCACCTGCAAGACCTTAACCGGTCTCTCAGAACTGTTGGTCACCTTAGCCTCTAAATGACAGGCCTCAGACCAGAGTCCGGTGAAAACCCCCTCACGAGGGGCCTCAAACTTTCATTCAGTGTCAACAACCTCAACTGAGGTCTCAGTGCGTACCCCAGTGATTTTACCGGAAGCTCCAAGTAAGGAGACCTCAAAGCAAGCTCTGGTACCCGATGCCTCAGTCGAACTGGGCCCACAAACGGCCCCCCCAGGAGGGGCCTCGGAATGTAATCTGGTATCAACCTCAGGGCTAGCCCCGGTAATAGAGCTTTTGATGTTCCTCCCGGACCGGGAAGACCCCGGGAAGGAGTCCCCCGGCCGGGGTGCCCTAAAAAGTAAAGAACTCACCGGGCGTTTTTTTTTCGTTGATGAAATTTTGAAAGTGTGCCGGGGGAGTAAGTTGAAACACCTCCTCCCACCGCTCCAAACGACATTGAAGCGCCCGGACCAAAAGGGAGTCGCAATAAAAGCACGAGTCCCAAACACATCCGCCCTAGCGAAGCGTCGCTGTCGAGAACAATTCGGAAAGTCTAGCTGAAACGGCATAGACTGACTACCACGCAACTGCTAAGCCAGAGCAAGAGAGGAGGAACTTGAAGGAAAATATCTTCTGAAGATGCAAGTGCGTCCAATCCCGAGTGAGCGGAGAAAAGGACAGATGGGCGATGCGCTGGGCGGAGCTGAGAAGGGCGGGGTTACGGCCGCGTGCAGTACCCCACGTAAAAAGGGAGGAAGGACAAATTTTTGAAAAATGTGATCCTTTTTACAAAGTGTTTCGGTCCCGTCCCACAGGACGGAGGAATGTCCCATAAGTATGGAGGAAAGGGGACAGGACGTAGGAGTAAAATCATAAATCTCCCTAACAGTTACATCAATATCATAGTTTAAGTGAGTGTTGTTTGGTACTGCTCTAGGGCCTTCGGGTACATAAAATGGCAAGACATTTGCTGCTTCATGTCATGTTCCACTACAAGACACCACACACAAATATTGGTTGGTCCATTAGGACATTATGGAGTTGTAGCCCCGGCAGAATTCAAAACGAGATGGCTCCAGCGCAGACAGTGGCACATGAAAAAAATTGATTAGTTGTTCCGAACATCATACTGAGAGCATGCAGAAAAAGGAACCAAGTGGTTTAGTGCATGCTGTAAGTAGGAGTAACTACATCGGTTCAGGAGTTGAGAAGTGCTGAGTCAAGGCACGTGGGAGCCAGATGGGGTAAGACAAGACAATAAACCCCGTCGAGATTTCCTAAAAGCAGCTGGCACTGGAGGACATCCATCAAGATGAGTAATCTGTGGAAGAATGCCATCTATTGAATATCTATATCAACATATATTAATCGAAACTAGACTGCCATACACTATGGAATAGAACACCACGTTGTGCCCAACCTAATGGTGGAAAAAAAGAATTTGGATACGCATCATGGCTCACCTACTTTTACATGTAGGGTAGCGATAGTTTATAGGAACACTGCTGTCAATGCCCCGTTTTCAAATTCAAAAACAGACTAGATTTAACACTCCATACCAAACACTAGAGGGCATCGAGTCGATGACCCTCGAAGGCCTCAGTCGAGGGGGACGTCACTGGATGTTATAAATAGGACGCACGGCACCCGTAGCCTCAATTTATGTTTTTTCCTCCATAACGTGTGACCTGCTCGTACACAATGCCTGGACTGCACATAGCCTTGAGGGAACAAAAACTGCACTAGCATAGGAAATTCTCCAGAGGGGCAGGCCGGGAGGGCGATGTGGAATACGTTGGAGGAATAGTCGAAGGAACGTTACCAGTTGGTAAGTAACTTGTTCTTTGAATGGATTGTGTCCTCCAAAGTATTCCACATCTTTGACAGACTCCCAAAGCAGTACCAGAAAATGGAGGGCGAAGAATTTAGAATACCCGATCAGATGACAGACAAAAGAACCGCTTTACCAAAAGCCATATCTTTACCATGGAGCGTATCCAGGGCGTAATGTTTGACAAAGGAGTGGATAGAAGCCCATGTAGCTGCGTCATATATTCCTTATGGGAACTCCCCCGCTGCAGGGCAGTGTAAGTAGCCACGCCACTAGTGGAGTGAGCTCGCAAACCCTCACGCGGGTCCTTGCCTGCCAATCTGTAACATTCAGTAATGGTGAGTATAATCGACCTGGACAAGGTCTGTTTGTGGGGTGCGCTGGACACCGATTGGTCGAGGCTGTTAAAGTTGATCGTCCACTCTGACCCTGGACATCCTAGAAATATAAAAGCTTGTAGCTCTCCTAGGATCCAACCTATGGAGTCACTCCTCTTCCTTACCAGGATGAGGAGGATAGAAAGCAGGAAGTACAACTTCCTGGCTTAAATGAAACTTAGACACTACCTTATGTAAAAAGGATGACGTACCCTCAGTACAAACCTATCCTTGTGGAACACAGTAAAGGGTGGCTTAGATGAAAGTGAATGCAATTCACTCACTCTGCAAGTTGATGTAACCGCAACCAAGAAAACCGTCTTGAAAGACAGTCTCAAGGGACAAGAGTGCAAAGGTTCAAACAGAGCACCCATCAGGAATTTCAAGACCAAATTCAGATCCCATACGGACACTTGAAACGGGGACGGTGGAAACACATTAGTGAGCCCTTTAAGAAATTGGGAAATCAAAGGAATCTTAAAGTAAGAACATTCTTCAGACGAGCGCTTGAAGATACAGCGCCGCCAGGTAACATTTAATGGTATCTTCTTGAAGACCCCGTGGGCCAAAGAAAGCAAGAAAGACAGAACCATGGGAATGGAACAAGCGTGAAGGTTGAGAGTCTTGACCTCTGGTTGGAGAACACCGCCACCGCCCTGCCCGACTACCAACCTCACCCCCCAGCACCCCCCCCACCCTGTCCCCACGCGAGAGAAGATCCTCTCGGTAGGGAAGACGGCGTGGAGGCCAGATGGACATCTCTAGAAGGTCTGAGTACCACGCTCTCCTGGCCCACTCTGGAGTAATGAGGATCATGTGGGATATAAACATCCGCAACCTCCTTAGCACCTGAGGAATGACAGGGACCAGAGGAAACTCGTACAGAAGTGGGACTGACCAATCCACAACAAATGCATCTCCAAGAGCTCGTCGGAGGAAATTCCCTTGAGCAGAATCTCTCGCACTTCCAGTTGGCACTGGTCGCAAACAGATCCACTTGCGGGGTTCCACAAAGGGTGAAGATATCCAGAATGACTTCCTGAGCCAACTCCCACATAGATCGTGCTCTGCCTGCTCAGAGCATCCGCTGCCGCATTCTTCTCTCCAGCCAGATGAACTGCTGAGTAAAATTCCTTGCTGGATTGCCCAGAACCAGAGCTGCATTGCCTCCGCACAGCAGGAGTGACCCTACCCCTAGCCCCTTTTTTTGTTGAGGTAATGCATGGCCACTGTGTTGTCCGTCATGATCAGGACACTCTTTCCCCGCACAGATGGCAGAAAACACTTCAGGGCCAGCCTCATGGCTCTCGGTTCCAATAGGTTGATGTGGAGTTTGGACTCCGACAGAGACCAGTGACCCCTGGCGGACAGATCGTTCGCATGAGCTCCCCATCCTGTGAGGGAAGCGT